>NW_027361730.1:600000-1025000 GCF_039654945.1 Dendrobates tinctorius | reverse complement strand
GTCAATCACTTTCCAAGCGATGCTTCAAATCACTTAGAAAGTGCTTGAATATCGCACACGAAAATCGCGGCTAAATCGCGATCTTAATCGCGGTGAAATCGCGCGGAAAAAAACGCGCGATTTCTGGGAAGGAGTCCGGTTTTTGGTGTGCGTTTTAACACGCACCGTGGGCACATAGACTAAAATGGACCGTATTTTTATACGTTGTGGGTGACTCCAGCCTAAGACTGATTTACAGGTACCCCGCCGTCTATTGTAGCTTTTTAATAAACAACGTTTTTCGTTTTACCTTCAGTTCCATATATGAAAGCATTTTTGGTGTTGCCCACTCGAGCAAGCTACGTACAGCTGACCATGTGAAAAACACGGGCTCTCCGACTTAACGGCAACTAAGTGATTGTGCTTTATAGTCATAGCAAATGCAAGTCGGATTGGGAACTGCAGACGCTTAAAATGGAGGGGCATGTCACTTGGTAGCAAAGGGGGATACACGGAATGTAAACACTTTCTCAGCTGATGCTCCCTCTCCCATCATTCCCTGTCTGACGTCTCGGCACAGCGAGTGCGATGACGTCACTACATGGCGCCTGCTGTGAGACATACGGGCACTCAGAACGCTCACTGCAGAGATAGGAGCTGTCAGGGAACAAGGAGGAGAGGTGAGTATTGAATTTTTTATGTAGAGTGGATCATACTGTATAGAGGACCATGGGGAGTGCATGATGCCATATGGAGGCCTATGGGATGCATTATACTATATGGAGAATATTTAGGGGGCCATCATGCAGTGTGGGAGATAATGTGGGGCCTTTGTACAGTGCTGGGGTATCAGTTTGGGGGCTACTTAGGGATCAGTATACAGTGTAGGGGTCATTATACTGTGTATAGGGGAGCATCATACTGTGTAGAGAGGGAGACTCGGGACATTATTAACCCCTTAACGACCGGCGATGCGTCTTTTAAATGGCAGTAATTAAGGGTACTTAAACCACAGTGCCGTTTAATCAACGGCGCTGTGGAAAAAGTGTATAGCGCCCCCAGAGTCGGATTTTCTCCGAGGTCTTGGCTACCGGGGGTAGCTGAGACCCCAGAGAACGAGTCAGGTCAGTTTTTACCGACTCCACTTTTGTGATCACTGTGATAGGGTTTATCACAGTGATCAAAATAAAAAAAATAGTAAATAACCACCCCCCTTTATCACCCCCTTAGTTAGGGAAATATAATGAAATAAAGAAAACATATTTATTTTCATTTTTCCATTAGGGTTGGGATTAGGGTTATGGGTGTTATGAATGAGTAGGAGGCAAAAACAGAAGTACTAGCTAAGTCCAGAAAACCAGAGAAGTTGGCAGCTATCGGATTACAGACCCCTGAACCTATCGGCAACAACTAGCAGTAGCCGTGGGGGGTTCCTACGGTGCCCTAGACCCCTCGATCACAGCCGGAGAACTGCCTAGCCTAAAGACAGAAAGGGAAATTTAAACTGCCCCAGAGCAGACCCCAAAGCAATAGGCAGCCCCCAACATATAATGACAGTGAAGCAAGATGAAAAAACACTCACAAAGATAGAAAGATAGGCTGAGCAAACGATGGGGCCCAAGCTAACTACATAGGACAGGATAGAAAAACTGCTGTCTGTAATCCGCCAAAAACCCTATCAAAACAAGAGCCAACAGCTGATAGGGAAAAAAGCCCTGAAGACGCTAGGCTTCAAAAAGACTATATTAGTACTCAGGTATTTTCTGAAGACAGAGCAAAAAGGAATTCAGCACACCCCAGCAGGGAATGGCAGAAATCCAGAAAAACAAGGAAAAACAAAGCCAAAACACAAATACAAAAAGGAGAGCAGAAAACTTAGCTTTTGAGGAGCAGGAATCAGACTGGTCTCCTAGAGTCCCTCAGAGAGGTCACCAGCAAGGCAGAAGGGCGTCGGCTGCCTTATATCCAGTCAGCAACTCCCGTCACCCAGTCATCATCATCCTGCCCAGATGCTTGGTAATCAGCCTCACTACCTTCCTTCACCAGAAGAGGGAGTTCATCAGACCTCAATGGTGAAGGGGAAAATGAACTCACAACATATGGGTGTGTTGGGGTTAGGGTTGGAACTAGAATTGAGGGGTTTCAACTCTTTAGGCACATCAGGGGGTCTCCTAACGCGACATGGCGCCACCATTCCAGCCAATTTTGCGTTCAAAAAGTCAAATGGTATTCTGTTGTGAGCTCATTTTCGCGTTTGCCTCTGGCTTCTGGTGAGGGTTATGGAGCTGGCTGTGCTGACAGAGGAGTAGTGAGTTCTCTATCTGGACTCCCTCTGTTGGTGAAGGGAGGTAACGAAGCTGATCTAAATGGCAGAGACTGGCCACCTGAGGAAGAGGACTGCGATTAGACATCAGGAGTTTCTGATTGGATTTAAGGCAGCCGACTCCCTAGTTTCTTGCTGGTAATTTTTCCTGACTGTGGCTCCTGGTTTCCAGTTTGGTTCCTGCCTTCCTAAAGCTAAGTTTTCTCTGCTATTGTTCATATGAGTTTCTGTCTGGTTTACTTAGTTTTTGTGTTCAGCCAGCCCTGGCTGGGACTGGGCTGAATCCCCATTTTGTCTCTGATCAGTTGATCTCTTTTGCTCTGTCTTCAGAATATACCTGAGTGCTGATATAGGGAATTGAAGCCTAGCGACTTCAGGGCCTTTTTCTATCAGATGTGTTGGACATTCTTTTTGGCAGGGTTTTTTGTGTGATTGCAGACAGCAGCTTTTCTTTCCTGTCCTTTCTAGTTAGCGAGGGCCCCATCGTTTGCTCAGCCTATCTTTCTACCTGTGTCTGTGTTTTCATCTTGTTTCACCGACAATACATGTTGGGGGCTGTCTATTGCTTTGGGGTCTGCTCTGGGGCAGTTTAGATTTTCCCTTTCTTTCTTTAGGCTTATTTAGTTCTCCAGCCGTGACGAGGCGTCTAGGACCACCGTAGGCACGCTCCACGGCTACTGCCAGTTGTTGTGGATAGGATCAGGGGTCTACAATCCGCTAGTTACCAACCCATCCGGTTTTCTGGGCTTAGCTTGCTTTTTGTTTTTTCCTCCTCGGTGACTCATTCATATCAGTACTCCCTCCCTTCCAAGCTCTGCCATGCGCCCAAACAGTGATTTACCCTCATATGTGGGGAATCAGCGTACTCAGGACAAATTGCACACCAACTTTCAGGGTCTAATTTATCCTGTTACCCTTATGAAAATAAAAAAATAGTGGGCTAAAAAAATCATTTTTGAGGAAAAAACAATGATTATTTTCACGGCTCTGCGTTATAAACTTCTGTGAAGCACTTGGGGGTTCAAAGTACTCACCACACATCTATATAAGCTCCTTGGGGGTCTAGTTTCCAAAATGGGGTCACTTGTGGGGGGTTTCTACTGTTTAGGCACATCAGAGGCTCTCCAAATGTGACATGACGACCGCGGACCATTCCATCAAAGTCTGCCTTTCAAAATGGCGCTCCTTCCCTTCTGAGCTCTCCCATGCACCCAAACAGTGGTTTCCCCCCACATATGGGATATCAGCGTACTCAGGACAATTTGCACAACTTTTGTGGTCCAATTTCTCCTGTTACCCTTGGGAAAGTAAAAAATAGCGGGCGAAAAAATCATTTTTGAGGAAAAAAAATGATTTTTTATTTTCACGGCTCTGCGTTATAAACTTCTGTGAAGCACTTGGGGGTTCAAAGTTCTCACCACATATCTGGGCCACTGGGGGGTTTCCCCTGTTTAGGCACATCAGGGGCTCTCCAAACGTGACATGGCGTCCGATCAGAATTCCAGCCAATTCTGTGTTGAAAAAAGTCAAACGGCGCTCCTTCCCTTCTAAGCTCTGCCATGCGCCCAAACAGAGAAATTGCTCAACAAATTTTGTGGTTCATTTTCTATTTCTTACACTTGTGAAAAGAAAAAAAAATTGGTTCTGAAGTAAAATGTTTGTAAAAAAAAAAAAAAAAAAAAGTTAAATGTTAATTTTTTTCTATTATGTCTTTGCTAAGTTTAGATTTATGACAACAAAGTTGCAGGGAAGCAAAGAGCCTGGAAAACAACAGTTTCACTAAAACCTAATGGTAGTAATTATTTTTTAACCTAATATCCATGCAACTAAAGTTAATAATAATGAAATTGATTCAAAAAGTGGCCAATTTCTTTACAGCATCTGTGTGAACGAAGCCTAAGGCTGTGTGCACACGCTGCGGATTAGGTGCGGATTCTGTAAAATCCGCAGGTGAAACTGCAGGTCAAAATACCTGCGGTTTTACCTGCGGATTGCTCTGCGGTTTTGCCCTGCGGCTTTTCATCTCCTCAATGGAGGAGATGGCAAACTGCAGCGGAATCCGCAGAAAGAATTGACATGTCAATTCTTTCTGCGGATTGAAAACCACAGATAATCCGCGCGGAAAATTCCGCAGCATCTGCACTGCGGTTTTTGATTCCCATAGGGAATCATGGTACTGTGCACCGCAGCAAAAACTGCTGCGGGTCCGCAGCGGCCAAAACCGCTGCGGAACCGCAGCAAAATCCGCAGCGTGTGCACACAGCCTGAATCATTGGGCGGCGCGGCTCCATCCACACAACACGTCCACGTGAGGAGAATGCGGCCCCGAGCTCTGTCACTCGGCTCACTGCTTCACAGCCGGCGCGTGACAGCCCGAGCCCCGCCCACCTGACGGCTACTAGCACGAGACGCCTGGAGCCGGCTGATGCATGAAAGGAGGCGGGATCCCTTATCACCACGGCAACCGTTCCACGCTCAGCTGCCTTCGTAGTCAAGGCAACGATGCTATAGTAAGTATACAGCTAGAAGGCAGACTGTGCAGTCATCAAACCACCGGAGAGTCCGAGCCCCGGGGACAGCGCCGCCTGGTGAGCACATCGCACACAGTATCTCACGGGCAACCATCTGGGTATCTACGTGTGCCCGCCAGCAGTGCGGAGCCAGAGCATGAGTGCCCGCCAGCAGTGCGGAGCCCGGAGCATGTGTGCCCGCCAGCAGTGCGGAGCCCGGAGCATGTGTGCCCGCCAGCAGTGCGGAGCCAGAGCATGAGTGCCCGCCAGCAGTGCGGAGCCCGGAGCATGTGTGCCCGCCAGCAGTGCGGAGCCAGAGCATGAGTGCCCGCCAGCAGTGCGGAGCCAGAGCATGAGTGCCCGCCAGCAGTGCGGAGCCCGGAGCATGTGTGCCCGCCAGTAGTGCGGAGCCGAGCATGTGTGCCCGCCAGCAGTGCGGAGCCCGGAGCGTGTGTGCCCGCCAGCAGTGCGGAGCCCGGAGCGTGTGTGCCCGCCAGCAGTGCGGAGCCGAGCGTGTGTGCCCGCCAGCAGTGCGGAGCCCGGAGCGTGTGTGCCCGCCAGCAGTGCGGAGCCCGGAGCGTGTGTGCCCGCCAGCAGTGCGGAGCCGGAGCGTGTGTGCCCGCCAGCAGTGCGGAGCCCGGAGCATGAGTGCCCACCAGCAGTGCGGAGCCCGGAGCATGTGTGCCCGCCAGCAGTGCGGAGCCCGGAGCATGTGTGCCCGCCAGCAGTGCGGAGCCGGAGCGTGAGTGCCCACCAGCAGTGCGGAGCCCGGAGCGTGTGTGCCCGCCAGCAGTACGGAGCCGAGCATGTGTGCCCGCCAGCAGTGCGGAGCCCGGAGCATGTGTGCCCGCCAGCAGTGCGGAGCCAGAGCATGAGTGCCCGTCAGCAGTGCGGAGCCCGGAGCATGTGTGCCCGCCAGCAGTGCGGAGCCCGGAGCATGTGTGCCCGCCAGCAGTGCGGAGCCGGAGCGTGTGTGCCCACCAGCAGTGCGGAGCCCGGAGCATGAGTGCCCACCAGCAGTGCGGAGCCCGGAGCATGTGTGCCCGCCAGCAGTGCGGAGCCAGAGCATGAGTGCCCGCCAGCAGTGCGGAGCCAGAGCATGAGTGCCCGCCAGCAGTGCGGAGCCCGGAGCATGTGTGCCCGCCAGTAGTGCGGAGCCCGGAGCATGTGTGCCCGCCAGCAGTGCGGAGCCGAGCATGTGTGCCCACCAGCAGTGCGGAGCCCGGAGCATGTGTGCCCGCCAGCAGTGCGGAGCCAGAGCATGAGTGCCCGCCAGCAGTGCGGAGCCCGGAGCATGTGTGCCCGCCAGCAGTGCGGAGCCCGGAGCATGTGTGCCCGCCAGCAGTGCGGAGCCGAGCATGTGTGCCCGCCAGCAGTGCGGAGCCCGGAGCGTGTGTGCCCGCCAGCAGTGCGGAGCCCGGAGCGTGTGTGCCCGCCAGCAGTGCGGAGCCGGAGCGTGTGTGCCCGCCAGCAGTGCGGAGCCCGGAGCATGAGTGCCCACCAGCAGTGCGGAGCCCGGAGCATGTGTGCCCGCCAGCAGTGCGGAGCCCGGAGCATGTGTGCCCGCCAGCAGTGCGGAGCCGGAGCGTGAGTGCCCACCAGCAGTGCGGAGCCCGGAGCGTGTGTGCCCGCCAGCAGTACGGAGCCGAGCATGTGTGCCCGCCAGCAGTGCGGAGCCCGGAGCATGTGTGCCCGCCAGCAGTGCGGAGCCAGAGCATGAGTGCCCGTCAGCAGTGCGGAGCCCGGAGCATGTGTGCCCGCCAGCAGTGCGGAGCCCGGAGCATGTGTGCCCGCCAGCAGTGCGGAGCATGTGTGCCCGCCAGCAGTGCGGAGCCGGAGCGTGTGTGCCCACCAGCAGTGCGGAGCCCGGAGCATGAGTGCCCACCAGCAGTGCGGAGCCAGAGCATGAGTGCCCGTCAGCAGTGCGGAGCCCGGAGCATGTGTGCCCGCCAGCAGTGCGGAGCCCGGAGCATGTGTGCCCGCCAGCAGTGCGGAGCATGTGTGCCCGCCAGCAGTGCGGAGCCGGAGCGTGTGTGCCCACCAGCAGTGCGGAGCCCGGAGCATGTGTGCCCGCCAGCAGTGCGGAGCCGGAGCATGTGTACCCGCCAGCAGTGCGGAGCCGGAGCATGTGTACCCGCCAGCAGTGCGGAGCCGGAGCATGTGTACCCGCCAGCAGTGCGGAGCCGGAGCATGGGTGCCAACCAGCAGTGCGGAGCCCAGAGCTGGAGCATGTGTGCCCGCCAGCAGTGCGGAGCCCAGAGCATGGGTGCCCGCCAGCAGTGCGGAGCTCGGAGCTGGAACATGTGTGCCCGCCACTAGTGCGGAGCCAGTGCATGTGTGCCCGCCACTAGTGCGGAGCCAGTGCATGTGTGCCCGCCACTAGTGCGGAGCTGGAACATGGGTGCCCGCCAGCAGTGCGAAGCCGGAGCATGGGTGCCCGCCAGCAGTGCGGAGCCCGGAGCATGGGTGCCCGCCAGCAGTGCAGAGCCTGGAGCATGTGTGCCCGCCAGCAGTGCGGAGCCGGAGCATGTGTGCCCACCAGCAGTGCGGAGCCGGAGCATGTGTGCCCACCAGCAGTGCGGAGCTAGCTGGAGCATGAGTACCTGCCAGCAGTGCGGAGCCCGGAGCTGGAGCATGGGTGCCCGCCAGCAGTGCGGAACCGGTGCACGTGTGGCCCACCAGCAGTGTGGAATCTTTTCCTTTTTATTAGCCAGTGTCAGATGTGGCTTTTTCTTTGCCACTCTGCCCTGAAGGCCAGCATCAAGGAGTCGCCTCTTCACTGTACACGTTGACACTGGCGTTTTGCATGTACTATTTAATGAAGCTGCCAGTTGAGGACCTGTGAGGTGTCGATTTCTCAAACTACAGACTCTAATGTACTTGTCTTGTTGCTCAGTTGTGCAGCGGGGCCTCCCACTTCTCTTTCTACTCTGGTTAGAGCCTGATAGTGCCCTCCTCTGAAGGGAGTAGTACACACCATTGTAGTAAATCTTCAGTTTCTTGGCTTTCTCACATGGAATAGCCTTCATTTCTAAGAACAAGAATAGACTGTCAAGTTTCACATGAAAGTTCTTTTTTTCTGCCCATTTTGAGAGTTTAATGGAACCAATAAATGTAATGCTCCAGATTCTCAACTAGCTCAAAGGAAGGTCAGGTTTATAGCTTCTCTAATCAGTCAAACTGTTTTCAGTTATGCTAACATACTTGCACAAGGGTTTTGAAGGGTATTCTAACCATCCATTAGCCTTCTTACACAGTTAGCAAACCAGGGCTGTGGAGTCGGAGTCGTGGAGTCGGAGTCGGAGCTCATTTTGGTGGAGTCGGAGTCGGAGTTGGAGTCGGTATAAAATGGACCGACTCCGACTCCTAAAATATATAATAAATTGGGTACAGTAATTCAATGCAGGATGTGCTGAATATTTTTTCATAGGAGTTTGGGAAAGTTATGAAATGTCCTATAAATGGCTGTTATATTCCTGATCTAAGGCTACATTCACACACAACGTTTTTCCTGTGTTTTTTGAGGATACGTTTTTCAGCTGCAAAAGCTGATCATCTTTTTAAAAAACCGCATCACCTGAAAGGTTTTTGAGCTCATAGATAATGTTTTCAATAGCAAAAGCAGATTAGAAATCTGCTCTATCTATCCATTTATCCATATCTGTCTATCCATATCGTATCTGTACCAAAAAGAATGAAAACCGGGTAGTACACCAATATATATTCTGTTCTATCTAAACATCTTGATTATTGGATCATAAAAATGATTAAATGTCTGAGGTTCACATTGTACTACAATAAATTTTTCACTTAAATATAAGCAATATGTGTGGGAGTCGGAGTCGTGGAGTCGGAGTTGGAGTCGGAGTCGGTGTAAGGGAAATTGAGGAGTCGGAGTCGGAGTCGCAGGTTTGGCTTACCGACTCCACAGCCCTGTAGCAAACACAAAGTACCATAAGAACACTGGAGTGAAGGTTGTTGGAAATGGGCCTCTATACACCTATGAAGATATTGCATTACAAACCTGATGTTTGCAGCTAGAATAGTCATTTACCACATTAACAATGTATAGAGTGTATTTCTGAATCATTTAATGTTTCATTGGAAAAAAACTGTGCTTTTCTTTCAAAAATAACGACATTTCTAAGTGACCCCAAACTTTTGAACGGTAGTATATTATATATATACATATATACACACACATACATACACATTTATGGTAAGTGGCAGGTCGTCTTTAATATGGAATTACTCGTTTCTTGAATCAGTTTTACAACAAAACAATTTTTTTTTTTTTTTTTTAATAGGTGGTGATATTATGGAAAGATAGACACCTCTCGACTAAGAAAAATGGTAATAAGACAAGTTTTTTTTTATATTTACTAATGTCCCCATACTAAGTTGCTCCTTAGGAGAGCTCAAGGATAACAAGAGAAAATTGACTCCAAAATTTGTTGTGCAATTTTTCCTGAGTACGCTGATACCCCATATGTAGGGGAAAACTACTGTTTGGGTGCTCGGCAGGGCATGGAAGGGAAGGCACACCGTTTGACTTTTTGAACGCAAAAGTGGCTAGAATCGAGAGCGGACGCCATGTCGCTTTTCGAGAGCCCTTGTTGTGCCTAAAGAGTGAAAAAAACGCAAGTGACACAATTTTGGAAACTAGACCCATCAAGGACTGTATCTAGCTGCGGCAATCGCCTTGAACTCCCAGGGGCTTCACAGAAGTCTTAATGTAGAGCCATTTAAATAAAAAAAATCTAAATTTTCTCACAAAAATGTACTTTTAGGCCTATTTTTTTATTTTACAAGGGTATCAGGAGAAAATATACCCCAAAATTTGTTGTGCAATTTCTCCTGATTATGCCGCAACCCCTTATGTAGAGGAAACCATTGTTTGGGCACACAGCAGGGCTCGGAAAGGAAGAAGTGACCTATTGGAACGCAAACTTTGATGAAATGGTCTGCAGGTGTCATGTTGCGTTAGGAGAACCTCAGATGTGCCTAAACAGAGGAAATCCCCCACAAATGGCATTTTGTAAACTGCACCCCTCAAGGATTTTATCCAGAGGGTATAGTGAGCATTTTGAACCCACTGGTACTACACAGAATTTGATAATATTAGGTTGTCATATTGAAAATTTTCATTGTTTTCATGAAAATGTTGTTTCAGCCCCAAATTTGTAATTTTTACAATGGATAACAGGAGAAAACGGACGTCATAATTTGTTACGCAATTTCTCCCAAACACGATCATACCTCATATGTGGTCCAAAACTTCTGTTTGGGTACATGGCAGGGCTCGGAAAGGAAAGAGCGCTATTTGTCTGGAATAGATTGTGAATGCTATGCAGCATTTGGAGAGCCCCTGACATGCGAAATCAGCAGAAATCCCCCACAAGTTTCACCATTTTTGAAACTAGACGTCTCAAGGAATTCAACTAAAGGTATACTGAGCATTTTTTTTAACCTACAGGTGATTCACCAATCTTTATATCATTTAGATGTGAGAACAAAAAAATGTAATCTTTCCACTAAAATACTGTTTTAGCGACAAATTTATAATTTACAAGAGGGGTAATGTGAGAAATTGAACCCCACAATTTATGTCATTTCTTCCGAATGTGGCAGTACCCCATATGTGGTTGTACATACACTACTGTTTGAGCACATGACAGGGATCGGATCTGATAGGAAGGAGCGCTACTTGGCTCATAGAGTGCAGATTTCGTTTGAATAGATTGTGGGCTCAATTAGCCGAGCCCCTGAGGTGACAGTTCAGCGGAAACCCCCCCAGATGACACCATATTAGAAAATAAACATTTAACATATATGACTGGACATGTGAACTTTCAAGTAATCATCTACTTGAAACTCATCCAGTAAGCATAAAACGGATCCTTTTAAAATGAGAGAACAATTGATGGCTATTTAACGGATCTCTTTTCCATAGATTATTTTTTTCAGCCGGACAAAAAAGTTGTGTCTACACAAGTTTTTTTGTCAATGGATTGCTGATGGATCTTTTCTAATGGATGATTTTTGGACATCTGACAATAGCCTTGAGGACCCCATACACATTAGGCTATCGGTGGAAGCAGAGGATCAGCATGTTAAATCTTAACACCATCCCCTTTTGTTATAAATGGAGATAAGCTGTGTGTCCTGTCATTTGCCAAAATGCTGCAATAGGTAATGTTAGCCTTCGTATTAAACTGAATTAATTGTATATTTTCAGCCCACAAAAAGTGCCAAATCCAAAGGCTCGGCAAAGTCCCGCAAAGGAAAGAAGTCAAAAAAGTCTAAGAAGAGTAAGCAACCTAAACCTGAAGTGGACATCCTTAGTCCAGCCGCCATGCTGAATGCTTACTACATCTCCCATAATGCAGTGGACTGCTTGGAATTTCGTGGATTTAGTTGGTCTGGTGCGCCAAAAAAGAAAGGGAAGAAGGGAAAAGGAAAGAAAAAGAAATAATTTCAACCAAAATCTACAATGATCACTTGATGCCATATACTAAACATCAATGTTCTAGAAATGAACTGTTAATATTAATGCCCAGTTTATGCTGTAAGTTAGATCAGAACATTGGAAACAATTGAATTTAAAGGTATTTTTTAGGAATAGAATATGCATTTCTTTGGTTGTAACTGGATCTCTTTGAGGACATTGTGAAAAATTGCCAAAAAATGTGAATAGCTGAAAATGTATAACCTAGTATTGTTGTAATGATATCCGAAAATCTCCTTAAGGCAATCTGCCACACATAAAATAAAAATGCATTGTTTGGGTAAATTGGGAATAAAACGAAGTAGTACACAACATAGACTTTAAAGTCCATATGTAAAATTTAGGCAGCCACCCAGTCTTGACAACAACATTAAAGTTAAAACAAAACAAAAACCCTCAGGCTGTGTGCCCACGTAGCGATTTTTAAGCGTTTCCGCGGCGTTTTTTAACGTGCAATTCTGCTGCGGAAACTCTTAAAATAAGCGTTCCATGCATTTGTAATAGAAAACGTACATGTTGTGCCAATGGTGCGTTTTTTTACCGCTGTGGAATCGCTTAGCGGTAAAAAACGCAGCCTGTTCATTAATTTTGCGGAATCACCCGCGATTCCGCATACCATCAATTATATGAGCAAAAACGCATGGGAAAACGCATGCAAAAACGCTTGACAATCGCGTCAAAAACGCGTGTCAAAAAGCGCATGCAATTTCCCTGGCAAGGGCATGCGTTTCTGCTCAGGAAAAAATCGCTTGAAAATCCCTACGTGGGCACATAGCCTCAAGATACATTATAATTCATACTGTGCAAGTGCACATAAATGCCCCCAAATTAAAGGTAGGAACGACTCAAAAAAAGCTATGAAAAAGGAGAAACTGAGTCCAAAACTACATGCAAGTTAACATCTTTATTGTTTAAAAAAAGAGACAAAAACAGGGAGCAGAGCCGGTAAAGGCACTTGATTAAAATCAGATGTACAAAACCAGTGTGATTAATAGCCGGATACAAAAAGAAAACCCTGAGCAGTAAAGTCAATGGCACAACGGTAAATTTACAGAAAAATATCTAATTTGTAATGCTGGCAAAAAACGGTATATGCTGTGATGAGGAGACTCGCTAAAGGTACTGTCACACTTAGCGATGCACCAGCGATCCCGATCAGCGATATGACGCGGTCAGGATCGCTGGTGCATCGCTAAGTGGTCGCTAGTGAGCTGCCACACAGGCAGATCTCACCAGCGACATCGCTGGGGACGGGGGTCGCTACTTACCTGTCACACCAGGCGATCCTGCGTCCTCCCGCCCGGCTCCACGCGTCGCTCGTCGTCACAGCAGGAAGCGCCGCGATCAGCGATAACCAGCGGGGGAGCGGGTTGTAGGTAAGTATCAGACAGCGATATCGCTAGCAATATCGCTATAACGTCACAAGTTATAGCGATATTGCTAGCAATATCTCTTAGTGTGACATGCCCTTAACATTCAATCAATGTAATCCTCTGGAGATATAACACTCCTAGGTAATGATAAGGTAATGAAGAAAGAGGAGCGATCTAATCACATATTGCACATTTGCCCAATGTAATGGTCATAAATAGGGTTATAACCAGGGCTGTGGAGTCGGAGTCGTGGAGTCGGAGTCGGTGCTCATTTTGGTGGAGTCGGAGTTGGAGTCGGTATAAAATGGACCGACTCCGACTCCTAAAATATATAATAAATTGGGTACAGTAATTCAATGCAGGATGTGCTGAATATTTTTTCATAGGAGTTTGGGAAAGTTATGAAATGTCCTATAAATGACTGTTCTATTCCTGATCTAAGGCTACATTCACACACAGCGTTTTTCCTGCGTTTTTTGAGGATACGTTTTTCAGCTGCAAAAGCTGATCATCTTTTTAAAAAACTGCATCACCTGAAAGGTTTTTGAGCTCATAGATAATGTTTTCAATAGCAAAAGCAGATTAGAAATCTGCTCTATCTATATATCCATTTATCCATAATTGTCCATCCATATCATATCTGTACCAAAAAGAATGAAAGCTGGGTAGTACACCAATATATATTCTGTTCTATCTAAATATCTTGATTATTGGATCATAAAAATGATTAAATGTCTGAGGTTCACATTGTACTACAATAAATTTTTCACTTAAATATAAGCAATATGTGTGGGAGTCGGAGTCGGAGTTGGAGTCGGAGTCGGTGTAAGGGAAATTGAGGAGTCGGAGTCGCAGGTTTGGCTTACCGACTCCACAGCCCTGGTTATAACATACCCATCATGTCACCCAATGAGAATACCGCTGTCCAGGGAGACTCCAACGCGAGTTTCGCGATACAACCGCTTCCTCTTTCTTCATTACCTTATCACTACCTAGGAGTGTTATATCTCTAGAGGATTACATTGATTGAATGTTAGAGAGTCTCCTCATCACAGCATATACCGTTTTTTGCCAGCATTACAAATGAGATATTTTTGTGTAAATTTACCCTGTTGTGCCATTGACTTTACCGCTCAGGGTTTTCTTTTTGTATCCGGCTATTAATGACACTGGTTTTGTACATCTGATTTTAATCAAGTGCCTTTACCGGCTCTGCTCCCTGTTTTTGTCTCTTTTTTTAAACAATAAAGATGTTAACTTGCATGTAGTTTTGGACTCAGTTTCCCCTTTTTCATAACATTAAAGTTAAACATGGAGTGATGACAAAGTGGTAAAATACTTGACTTTTCAATGGCATTACTATTCTCTTCTCCTTTTTTTCTTAATCTTTTATGATGCCATGCATCTGAGATTTTAGCAGGAACCAACTGTAAATCTGACTCCTCAAATCGTCCCTTTTGTATTTTTATTCTGTATTGATCTGCCCAGTCCAGAAATTACACTGCAAACAACAAATTGTTCTATCTGAGGATTCTTGGTTTCTTTTAACCTTTTCTGGATTTTCATGCATTTAATAAGATGAATTGACATTACAAATAGTCGTGAAATAGTGAGATGCATAAAAGGGAACCTGATGGCCATAGAAACTCTATCCACCTCAAGCCATAGTGGTAATTTGCAGGTAAATAGCATTTCAATCATATCTGGCTGGTTTACTGGAGCATCGTTCACAAGGAGAAAATTAAGGTTTATTCTCTCTGCGGCCACTCATTTCCAGTCAACGGAACACTGTGGCTCATGCAATCAAGGATTACATCTTGACGCTTGCCAGTGCCGGTTTCAGGATTTTTTTTGCAAGTGGAGTTACTGCTCTCTGCACTTCTGTCCCTTTTCAGGGAGCAGTCGCAGTGTCTCCCATGTGATGTATATGTTCCAACTCCAGTGTCTCCTATGTGATGTATATACCTGCAGTTGTGCTCAAAAGTATACATACCCCGGCAGAAGGTTTGCTTTCTTGGCCTTTTTTTTAGAGAATATGAATGATAACACCAAAACTTTTTCTCCACTCATGGTTAGTGGTTTTGTGAAACCATTTATTGTCAAAATACTGTGTTTTCTCAATTTAAATCATAATGACAACCCAAAACATCTAGATTACCCTGATCAAAAGTTCACATAACCTGGTGATTTGACCTGATAACATGCACAGAAGTTGACAAAAATGGGTTTTGAATGGCTACATCCTCACCTGTGACCTGTTTGCTTCTAATCAGTGTGTGTGCATAAAAGCTAAGTGAGTTTCTGAGATCCAGACAGACTCTTGCATCTTTCATTCAGCCACTGACATTCCTGGATTGTGAGTCATGGGGAAAGCAAAAGAATTGACAGCGGATCTATGAGAAAAGGTAGTTGAACTGTATAAAACAGGAAAAGGATACAAAAAGCTATCCAAGGAATTGATAATACCAGTCAGCAGCATTCAAACTGTGATTAACAAATGGAAAATCAGGGGCTCTGTAAAAACAAAACCACGGTCAGGTAGACCAACAAAAATTTCATCCACAACTGCCAGGAAAATTGTTCGGGGTGCAGAGAAAAACCCACAAATAATATCAGCTGAAATACTAGACTCTCTGAAAACTAGCGGTGTAGCTTTTTCAAGATGCACAATAAGGAGGCACTTGAAGAAAAATGGGCTGCATGGTCGAGTCACCAGAAGAAAGCAATTACTGCACAAATGCCACAAAGTATCTATACGCAAAGCACAGAGACAAGCCTCAAAACTTCTTTAACAAGGTAATTTGGAGTGATGAGCCCAAAATTGAATTTTTTGGCCACAACCATAAACGTTACTGTGATGAACAAAGCAGGATTTAGGGCTCCAGTGTTGAATAGCAAGGCCTTTTAGTATGATAATGAGATAAGGCCTAAAACAGGACTTCAAAGCTTGAATAGGAGCCACGTCAGCATGGGGCAGGGAGGCCCCTGGGAGCTTCAATTAGAATATACCTGTCAGCTAGACACAGAAATACACATCCATTGTCTCTCCCAGCCGCCCCGACTCTATCCTAGGATCATGGATTATGAGCACATCTTTCGAGTTATGGACTTATGAAAAATATCCGAGTGACCCTGAGGAAATCGCGCATCTGGCAGGGCGACTCCTGAGGCAGTGAGGGTTCTGGTGCCTGAGATACATAGATTGGCCCTCCACAGCGACCCAATGGGGCCATGTTTGCTCTCCACACGACTGGCAAAACAAACCGCATTCACTGGTACCTCTCATGTCCTGATCCGATAATGCTGTTGAAAGTTACCCCCTTTCTTAGATATTGGGAATAAGTTCTGCAGGGAGCTACAGGGTGGAGATTATTAGCCCACCCCCTGACACAGGGGCAGGGACCTAGCGTGCTTAAGAACTAGCAGCCCATGGCAGAGAGGGTCTCTCACACAGAAGAACCAGGCAATGATGATCTAAGAAGGAACTGGGGACAGATCTGCCAAGGGGAGCAGCGGCCCATGCTTTGGGGTCTGTCCGGCAACTAAGATTCTTGTACCTGTGGACTGCAGAGCTCCCGGCACCCACATGCAACCTATAATCTGGTAAATTGACCTCCAGCTTAATATCTCTAAGTCTTGTACCCTTATTGTTATATTTTACTCTGACTGCAAATCCACTGTAATTCCATTGTATAGCTTACTGTAAATTTCTGTAATTATCTAGTGCGCCCTTAAGGCAATTAAACCATAAAATTAATCTTGGGCTGAAGCTTTTACTCTGCTTACGAATCTTAGAATACCCAGCGGGTAACAGGACATCCTCCCCGGCGGCCATTTGCTCTAGGTGCAGTTCCCTTACTGACCTAAGACAAAGGGGGTGCCGGAGAGCTGTGCTTGTGTAGTTACGTCACATTGGTGACGTGGGAGGAACGGGTCCTGTTTCCTCCACATTGGTGGCAGCGGTGGGATCGGAGTAATAGTGTGCGTGGGACCCCTACTCCCAGACACTAGAGACTACCAGAAGTAACTTTTACTGCTGGGGTCTTAAGGTCAGCCCAGCACTAGACGGTCAGAGTGCAAATATAATAAGTTGTGTGCGAGGTCAGAGTTGCAGCTGTGTCAGTAACCAGAGGTTCCCAAGATGGCGGAAGGCACCAGGAGTAAGGCAAAGGGGGAGGCCAATGCTATGGTCTATGAGGAGGTGGTGGAGGACAATACCAATGAAGGCGAGGGGGAGCTCAGCCAGGGCTCCCCAAGGAGCCAGACCCCCGTGCTCAGTCCCGCAGTGGACTGTCCACCACCTGCCCGCCCCAGCCTTTCCAGATCGGAGGCCCTTTTCCAAGCGGCTATGGCACAGCTCGAGGCTGGTAACGATGCCGCCCATGACAGACTCCTGGTGGCGGCAGAGAAAGCAGCAGAGCGTGAGCATGCCAAACGTGTGCTGCAGGCTGCAGAATGCCGTGAAGCTGCAGAGCGCCAGCACCGACTGTAGATGGCTCAGCACGGGCTCCCGCTGGACGCTCCAGCCCCACCGGAGACCAAGGCTTCCAACATCCGGGCGGAGGACTTTCCCCTGCTTGAAAAGGATGGAGACCTGGATTCATTTCTGCTGGCCTTTGAGAGAACCTGCCTCCAACACCATCTGGCCCTGGATCAGTGGGCAAGATACCTGACCCCCCGTTTGAGGGGTTAGTCCCTGGAAGTTTTGGGGGACTTACCTGCCGGGGAGGAGCAGAACTACAACCTCACCCCGGAGTCGTACCACAGGAAGCTCCGGAGCCTGCAGCGGGGCTGAAAGGACACCTGGACCGACCACATGTGGGCACTGCTGAGAGCTGCGGAGCACTGGACCTCGGGTCTAGAGCTCACCACCCGCCAGGAGGTCCAGGAACTGTTCGTCACGGAGCAGTTCTTGTCGAACTGCCCAGAGGACCTCCAGCAGTTTCTCCGTGACCGGAAACCAAAGGGGGCTTTTGCTACAGCCACCCTGGCAGACGAGTATGCCAACAACAGGGCGTCCGAGCCAAAGAAGCCTGCCAGCAGCACCTGGAGAGGGGGTAAGCCCAATCCTGCCCCTATCCCCCCAGCCCCCAGAGTGCAAGGGGTGTACTCCCCTGCTGCCCTCTCCAGGCCTGGAGCAGAACCCAGATGTTGTCATCATTGCAACCAGCCAGGACACTTTAAGGCTGCGTGTCCCCAGCGCCAGAAGGCCCCATCCCTGTCCCAGAAACCGTCCACTGTTTTGTGTGTGGGAGGGGGTGGTGGGAGGTCCCTGGACAATTACCAACCCGTCACCATTGGCCGCTCAGCGGTCATGGGACTGCGGGACACAGGCGCTGAACGAACCCTGGTACGTCCTGAGGTGGTGTCCCCTCAAGACTTGGTGCCTGGGAAAACCCTTTCCATCTCCGGAATTGGAGGTGTTGAACCGGCGCTGCCCGTCGCCAAGGTGTTTTTGGACTGGGGCGCCGGGAGGGGAATGCGGGAGGTGGGAGTAACGCCATATATTCCTGCCAATGTGTTGCTTGGGACCGATTTGGGGCAGCTAGTGTCTCAGTATGTGGCCACAGAACCCCCAAGTCCGGCTCCCCAAGAATGTCATGACTCTACTGTGAATGCTAATGTTAATGTGTTGAATGTGCCTCCAACAGTGGAGGAGGAAGTGAAACCTGATGGTAAGCCATGCACTGACACTACACACACAGGGCTCACAGTGAGGACAGGTGAGAAGACTGCAGGGGAGAGCTCAGAGGTGGAGGGAGGGGCTGCTATGGGCAGTGTAGGGCCCATAAGTGAATCCAGCCTGCTGAGTCTAGGGCCTCTGCAGAAAGAGGAACAGGCCATGGGGGGAGGGGGCGTCCTGGGAGTGGAGCCACCAGATAAGACCCCAGGGCAGGAGTTCCCCGCATCTGGGATGTCAGGAGGCCAGGGAAGTTTGCCTGACCCGGTGACTTGGTCAGGGGCCGAGGGGAAGCAGGCGCTACCTGTGGTCTCAGCGGTCGTGGCTGCTGTTACCAGGAGTAGGAGCGCCGGAGCCCAAGGAGCCTCGCGGAGGTCCGACGGTTTCCCCCTCTCTGACCAATGGCTGCCGAGTCAGACAGCGGCCAGGACACAGATCCTGGGGAGCTGACAGAGGATGTGACAGTTTTGTCAATTCTTGCCACATCGAGTCAAGGATTTCAGGCAGCGTTGGAAGCTGACGCTAGCCTGAAAGCTCTCAAGGAGCAGGTGGCATAGCCTCCCCTGGAGTCCGACCACGAGCGAGTGGTCTGGGACCAGGGACGGCTGTACCGGGTAACGGTCCAGCAGGGTTCACCGGAGGCGTGGCCCAGGGACCGACAGTTAGTGGTTCCCTATCCGTTCAGGGCAGAATTGTTGCGGATCGCACACGAGATTCCCATGGCTGGACACCTAGGGATCGCTAAAACCAGGGCCAGGCTAGCTCAGCATTTCTACTGGCCGGGAATGAGGACCGAGGTGATTGCCTACTGCCGTTCGTGTGACACCTGTCAGAGGGTGGGGAAGGCGGGGCGGCGCCCCAAAGCCCCACTGGTAACTCTGCCTATCATCAAAGAGCCTTTCTCGAGGGTGGCTGTGGATCTCATTGGACCTCTGTCCACCCCCAGCCGCTCCGGGAAATGCTTCATACTAACGGTAGTGGACTATGCCACCCGGTACCCGGAGGCGGTAGCTTTGTCGTCCATTCGGGCTGACAAAGTGGCCACTGCCTTACTGGAGATTTTCTCCAGAGTGGGGTTTCCCCAGGAAATGCTCACCGACCGAGGGACCCAGTTCATATCGCAGGTGATGGAGTCTCTCTGTAAGCCATCTGGTAGCCAGCCTGTACCACCCACAGACCAATGGCCTGTGTGAGTGGTTCAATGGCACCTTAAAGCAGATGCTGAGGATGTTGGTCGACTCCCTCGGGAGAGACTGGGAGCGGTATCTCTCACACCTGCTGTTTGCCTACCGGGAGGTCAGACAGGCCTCAACGGGGTTCTCCCCCTTTGAGCTCTTGTACGGGCGATGTGTACGGGGGCCCCTTGCTCTGGTGAAGGAAGCATGGGAAGGGGATTTGGCCACCCCTGGAGTGTCGGTCATTGAGTATGTCGTGCGCTTCCGGGACAGAATGATGGCCTTGACACGGCTGGTGCACAACAATATGGCCCAAGCCCAGGCTGACCAGAAGCGGTGGTATGACCAGAATGCTTGTGAGCGGACCTACCAGGTGGGTCAAAAGGTGTGGGTACTCGTCCCCGTACCTCAAAACAAGCTTCAGGCGGCCTGGGAGGGTCCATACCTCGTGTACCAGTGGCTCAACGCTGTCACCTATCTGGTCACTCTGGACCACGCCCGTGGAAGGAGGAAGGCCTTCCACGTGAACATGATGAAGGCCCATCATGAGCGAGAGGCTTGTGCCCACCCAGTGTGCAACCTTCCCGAGGAAGGAGAGGTAGAAACCCTCCTGGATCTGCTCACCCAAGCCAAGGCGGGTGGATCCATTGAGGATGTGGGGGTTGGCCACCAGCTCTCGGAGGACCAACGTTCCCAGCTGGGGGTCACCCTACACCCCTTTCGGGAGCTGTTCAGCAGCCTGCCCGGAATGACTGAGACAGCCGTCCATGACGTGGACACCGGCAATCACCCCCCGATCCGGCGTTCAGCGTATCGGGTCTCTCTTGAGTTGCAGCAGCACATGCGCCAAGAGATAGACGAGATGCTGAAGCTGGGGGTGATCCAAGTGTCCAACAGCGCATGGGCTTCGCCTGTAATTCTCGTCCCTAAAAAGGACCGAACTACGCGGTTCTGCCTGGGCTACCAGGGGCTCAACACTGTGACGGTCACCAATGCGTACCCAATGCCGCGCATCGATGACCTGCTCGATCAGCTGGCCGGGGCCAAGTGCCTGACCATTATGGATCTGAGCAGGGGGTATTGGCAGATTCCCCTGACCCCTGGGGTACGGAAACGCTCTGCCTTTATCACCCCATTAGGACTGTATGAGTCCACGGTGATGCCATTCGACATGAAGAATGCCCCTGCCACTTTTCAGAGGATGGTCAACACGCTGCTCGAGGGACTGGAAGGGTATGCGACCGCATACCTAGATGACATCGCCATCTTCAGTCCCACCTGGGAGGATCACCTAGAGCACCTGGCGCAGGTGCTCGGGAGGATCCAGCGAGCAGGCTTGACCATTAAGCCAGAAAAATGCCAGCTGGGTATGAGTGAGGTCCACTACCTGGGACACCGGGTAGGTGGGGGAGCTCTGAAGCCAGAGCCCGGGAAGGTGGATGCCATCGCATCCTTGCCCACCCCCAGGTCCAAGAAGCAGGTGATGTCTTTCTTGGGGACTGTCAGGTAATATAGGAGGTTTGTTCCACACTATAGTGCCCTGGCCAAGCCCCTGACGGACCTCACCAAGAAGAGACTGCCCGTCGCAGTTGACTGGACAGTCGCCTGCGAGACAGCTTTCCAGGTGCTCAAGACCGCCCTTTCTAGCTCTCCTGTATTACAGGGAGCCGACTTCACGTGGCCGTTCGTAGTGCAGACCGACGCCAGCGACTTCGGCCTCGGTGCTGTGCTCAGCCAGGTCGACACTACAGGCCATGAACACCCCATTCTGTTATGAATGGGAAACCGAGGAGGAAAAAAAGACAACAAGCTAAGTCTCAGAAAACCAGAGAAGTTGGTAACTATGCAGATTGCAGATCCCTGATCTTACCCGCACAACTAGCAGCAGTCGTGGAGCGTTCCTACGTTGGTCCTAGACGCCTCGTCACAACCGGAGAACTACATAAGCCTAAAGCAGGAAAAGAGGAAAACTAACTGCCCCAGAGCAGACCCCAAAGGAAAGACAGCCCCCCACATGTATTGACGATGAAACAAGATGAAAATACAAACAAAGGCAGGAAAATAGGCTGAGCAAACGATGGGGCCCGGCTAACTAAAAAGGACAGAAAAGGAAAGACACTGTCTGCAATCTGCCAAAAAAAAAACTACAAAAATATTGTCCAACACTTCTGATAGCAAAATTAACCCTGAAGTCACTAGACTTCTAAACCTATATCAGCACTCTGAAATATTCTGAGACAGAGCAAAAAAGAGGCCAATCTAATAAGGGACAAAAAGCAAATTGGCAAATACTGATTAATAGGAGTGGAATTTCAGCATAGCCCCAGCAGGGGCAGGCTGATTACACAAAAAACTGAATTGACCAACAAGTGCAAGTGTGAACATTAGCAAAAAACAAACTTAACTTGAGAAGACTGAAAGAGAGCTGAAGTCCAGGACCTGAGAAGCAGACTGAATCACCAGCACCCGGATAGGGCGTCGGCTGTCTTATATCCAGTCTGATACTCCAGAGATCCAATCGTTATCTTCCTCATCAGGTCGCAGATCACTACCACTTAAACCAACCGCACTACCTCCTGTCACCACCAGAGGGAGAACGGAAGGGGAACTCTCAACTGGTGGAGCAGCAAATGAGTTCATGACACCGTTCTGTACCTGAGCCGGAAGCTCCTGCCGAGGGAAGTGGCCTATTCCACGATGGAGAAGGAATGTCTGGCAATTGTGTGGGCCCTTCAGCGTCTACAGCCATACTTGTACAGACGCCAATTCACCGTGGAAACAGACCACAACCCCCTCAGCTGGTTACACACGGTCTCTGGGACGAATGGGAGGTTGCTACGCTGGAGCCTCGTTCTCCAGCAGTATCACTTCACCATTCGCCACAAAAGAGGCAGGGACCATGGTAACGCTGATGGGTTGTCCCGGCAAGGAGAGGGTGCGGAAGAGCACATGGGGGAACACAGGAATGTGATACCCCCTAGCGCCCTCTAAAGCAGGGAGGTGTGATGAACAAAGCAGGATTTAGGGCTCCAGTGTTGAATAGCAAGGCCTTTTAGTATGATAATGAGATAAGGCCCAAAACAGAACTTCAAAGCTTGAATAGGAGCCACGTCAGCATGGGGCAGGGAGGCGCCTGGGGGCTTCAATTAGAATATACCTGTCAGCTAGACACAGAAATACACATCCATTGTCTCTCCCAGCTGCCCCGACTCCATCCTAGGATCATGGATTATGAGCATATCTTTCAAGTTATGGACTTATGAAAAATATCCGAGTGACCCTGAGGAAATCGTGCATCTGGCAGGGCGACTCCTGAGGCGGTGAGGGTTCTGGGGCCTGAGATACATAGATTGGCCCTCCACAGCGACCCAATGGGGCCATGTTTGCCCTCCATACAACATGCAAAACAAACTGCATTCACTGGTACCTCTCATGTCCTGATTTGATCATGCTGTTGAAAGTTTCCTCCTTAGATATTGGGAATAAGTTCTGCAGGGAGCTACAGGGTGGAGATTATTAGCCCACCCTCTGACACAGGGGGAGGGACCTAGCGTGCTTAAGAACTAGCAGCCTATGGCAGAGAGGGTCTCTCACACAGAAAAACCAGACAATGATGATCTAAGAAGGAACTGGGGACAGATCTGCCAAGGGGAGCAGCGGCCCATGCTTTGGGGTCTGTCCGGCAACTAAGATTCTTGTACTGTGGACTGCAGAGCTCCCGGCACCCACATGCAACCTACAATCTGGTAAATTGACCTCCAGCTTAATATCTCTAAGTCTTGTACCCTTATTTTTATATTTTACGCTGACTGCAAATCCACTGTAATTCCATTGTATAGCTTACTGTATATTTCTGTAATTATCTAGTGCGCCCTTAAGGCAATTAAACCATAAAATTAATCTTGGGCTGATGCTTTTATTCTGATTACGAATTTTAGAATACCCAGCGGGTAACAGGACATCCTCCCCGGCGGCCATTTGCTCTAGGTGCAGTTCCCTTACTGACCTGAGAGACAAAGGGGGTGCCGGAGAGCTGTGCTTGTGTAGCTACGTCACATTGGTGACGTGGGAGGAACGGGTCCTGTTTCCTCCACAGTTACATTTGGAGAGAGGTCAACAAGGCCTATGATGAAAGGAACACCATTCCTACTGTAAAGCACAGAGGTGGATCGCTGATGTTTTGAGGATGTGTGAGCTACAAAGGCACAGGAAACTGTCAAAGTTGAAGGAAAGATGAATGCAGTACATTATCAGCAAATACTGGAGGCAAATTTGCAATCATCAGCCCGGAAGCTGCACATGGGACGTATTTGGACGTTCCAACATGACAACAATCCAAAACACAAGGCCAAATCGACTTGTCATTGGCTACAGCAGAACAGAGTGAAGGTTCTGGAGTGGCCATCTCAGTCTCCTGACCTCAATATCATTGAGTAACTCTGGGGAGATCTCATGCTACACAGCCCAGGAATTTACAGGAACTGGAGGCTTTTTGCCAAGAAGTTTAGGCAGCTTTACCATCTGAGAATATAAAGAACCTCATCCACAACTACCACAAAAGACTTCAAACTGTCATTGATGTTAGAGGGGGCAATATACAGTATTAAGTAATGGGGCATGTGAATTTTTGATCAGGGCCATTTGGATGTTTTGGGTTGTCATTGTGATTTAAAAAGATAAAACACAGTATTTTGACAATAAATGGCTTCACCCAACCACTAACCATGAGTGGAGGAAAAGTTTTGGTGTTATCATTCATATTCTCTGAAAAAAGGCCAAGAAAGCAAAACTTCTGCCAGGGTATGTAAACTTTTGAGCACAACTGTATGTCCCAGTGTCTCCTATGTGTTGTATATACACCAGTCCCAATGTCTCCTATGTGATGTATATGCTCCAGCCCCATGTATCTTATACAATGTATATTCTTGAGTCCCAGTGTCAACTATGTGATGTATATACTCCAGCCCCAGTGTCCTCTATGTTACGTATATGCTTCATCCCCAGTGTCTTATGTGTCATATATGTACATCTGTCCCAGTGTCTCCTATGTGTTGTATGTACAACAGTCCCAGTGTCTCTTATGTGATGTATATGCTCCAGCCTCAGTTTCAACTATGTAATGTATATGCTAAATAAAAGGCAGAAATATTGGCACTGCTAACACACCTTCCAGAAATGCATTCTGGCATACATTAATCGTGGATTACCAGATATAGTGGTGCTCAACTTAAGGTAAAGCCATACCAAATTCTGAGCACAAAGCATGAAGAGGTGAATAAGAGCAGAACTCACCACTGGTGAAAAAAGCAGCACTTTATTGTGGTTGGACCACCTTATTCACTTCTTCATGCTGTGTTACTCTGTAATGTATATGCTTTAGCCCCAGTGTCTCCTATGTAATGTAAATACACCTGTCCCAGTGTTTCCTACTTGTATATACACCAGTCCCAGTGTCTCCTATGTGATGTAAATAAACCATCCCCAATGTCTCCTATATGATGTAAATGCGCTAGTCTCATTGTCTTCTATGTGTTGTATATAGAGCAGCCCCAGTGTCTTCTATAATGTATATGCTCCAGCCCCAGTGTCTCCTATGTGATGTATATGCACTAACCTCAGTGTCTCCTATGTGATGTCTATGCCTCAGTCCCAGTGTCTCCTACGTGAAGCACATACACTTGTCCCAAAGTCTCCTGTGTGATTTTTACAGCAGTCTTGATGTCTCCTATGTGATACATATAGTACACTAGTCCCAGTGTATCTTATGTGATTCTTAGAGCGGTTTCAATGTCTCCTATGTAACATGCAGTGAAATATACATCTATGTTCTGAAAAATTTAGTGCCGCCATCAATTCTTTACAAAAGTTTTCAAAAAGAGTGGACTGCACTCCAGACCAATGCAAACCTGGAAAAGTAGTTACAAGTAGCAATATCATCAATACCATCTCAACATCACAGCCTCACCAAAGGCTCCAGTCATCACATTAGCGGTGAGATAATTAATTTTTTTTGACCAAATACAGCAGGATAATTTTCAAGTAGAAAATTTTATACGGTCCACAACTGACTGTCATGTACACACTTCTCTGCATATGACGTGGGGTGTGACTACATGGATTAATTTATCTCTTCTCACTCAATCTTGCACTCGACTTCTGTTATAAGCTGTAAATTGAGCATAATTCACACCCCAACACAATCCACACACCCCAGATACACAGCACGCTGCTACCACTCATCAAACACACGGAGTGATGAGTCCCCAAAATAAATATTACTGCCTGACAGTCAAGACCTCACATTCTCTGAAAGGCTATGGATTCTTTACAGCAAACAAGGACAAAACGTATTAAAGTTTTAAGCTTCAATATAAAAAGTGCATTGTTTACAAGAAAAAGTGTAAAAAAGAAAAATAGAGTGACACCCAAATATGCAAAACAAGTATAAAATAAAATGGAGAAATAACAGAAACATTTCCGCCAAAAGGTTATTCTTCTGTTTCCTTGAGGGTAAGAGAAAGGGATTATCGCATCCGGCTGAAGCTGACCCCCACATGCAAACACTTTTCCATTGTGTAACTCATCTTTTATATGCCTGGTTTCCAGTACAGCCTAGATTGTAATATTAAAGGGAACCTGTCAGCTCGTTTTTCCGCAATAAGCTGCTGCCACTGCCTTTCGGGGCTTATCTACAGCATTCTGTAATGCTGTAGATAAGCCCCTCAGCCAACCTGAAAGAGAAGAAAAACAAGTTTTACTATACACACTCGGGGGCGATCCGGTCCGATGGGTGTCGCAGGTCCTGGTCCGGCCCCTCCCATCTTCTAGCGATGACGTCCTCTGTTGAGGGCAGAGCCAAGTACTGCAGTGCGCAGGCGCTGGACCTCTCTGACCTTTCCTGGCACCTGCGCACTGCAGTACTTCGCTCTGCCCATAACACGGCAGAGAATTACGCCTGCGCAGGAGCCGCAACACGAAACAAGGAAGATGACGACATCATATGACGATGGGAGGCGCCAGACCCGGACCTGCGATGCCCATTGGACTGGATCGCCCCCAGGTGAGTATAATAAAACTTGTTTTTCTTCTCTTTCAGGTTAGATCGGGGGCTTATCTACAGCATTACAGAATGCTGTAGATAAGCCCCAAAAGGCAGTGGCTGCAGCTTATTGCGGAAAAACGAACTGACAGGTTCCCTTTAAAATCGCAGGTCTGTAACTGGACTGTGGACTTAATAGGTGTGAGCCACTTGTATATTAAATACTTTGTTTCTTCCAACCACCCACTCCCTATAGTACAGTGTTCCCCAACTCCAGTCCTCAAGAGCCACCAACAGGTCAGGTTTTAAGGATTTCCTTAGTATTGCCCAGGTGGTGGAATTATTGCCTGTGCAGGTGAGCAGATCTCACCTGTGCAATTTTAAGGGAAATCCTGAAAACATGACCTGTTGGTGGCTCTTGAGGACTGGCGTTGGGGAACACACTGCTATAGTAGATATGGAATGTCCAGCCTGGCCACACTGGACCATTTGCCCAGCTTTGAAGCTCGCACTCACCAGATGAGGCATCACAAATGACACCCTTTGTAGTCTCAGGGAAAGCCTTCTTGGTTCTGTGTTCCTGAAATAAGAGTAAATAGATGTTATGCATACATTACTGGACTTAAAAGGGTTATCTAAGTTCATAAAAGTGGACCCCAAACACTCTAAAATAACAAAGATCGGGTACTTGCCCTCCCCCGGTCCAATGTTTACTCCCTGCTGTTTTGGCTGCAGGAGTGACCTCATAATGGCAGCGCATCACTGCTGTAGCGTTATTTCAGGTATTTTAGAACATTTGAAGTCCACCTTCCTGAAAGTAGGAAATGCCTTCAGAGGATTTGCTGCTAACATCCTGCTGGAAGATACTACAGGGTCTTGTGGAGTCCATGCATGGTCAGAGGCACGAGAAGGCCTAATCCTATTGGGTGGATTTAGGCTGTGTGCCCACGTTGCATTTTTTAAGCGTTTCGTATGCGTTTTTGCCGCTGCGGAAACGCTTAAAAAATGCATTCCCATGCAATCCTATGGGATTCCGCAGTTGCTGTGCCAATGATGCGGATTTTACCACTGCGGAATCGCATAGCGGTAAAATCCACAGCATGTCTATTAATTCTGCTGAATCGCGGCGATTCAGCCGCCATAGGATTACATTGAAACGCTCACTTTGCGCATGTGGCTATGCAAACCATGTGTAAAGTGAGCGCTTCATGTGCAGATGGTATCCAGGGTCTGGAGGAGAGGAGACTGTTGTGAGTTCATTCTCTGGTTCACCAGTTGTGAGTTCTCCTTCCAGACTCCCTCTGGTGGTAACAGGAGGTAGTGAGGCTGATTTGATCGGTGGAGATCTGCCACCTGAAAATGAGGATGACAATTGGATCTCAGGAGTCTCAGATTGGATTTAAGACAGCCGACGCCCTATTCAGTTGCTGGTGATTCCTTCTGGCTTGTCAGCTCTTGGTTTTCAGCTCTGTTCCAGTCATCTAAAGCTAAGTTTTTCTGCTAATGTTCACACTTGATTTTGGTCTATTCATTTTTTTGTGTGGTCAGCCAGCCCCATTGTTTGCTCAGCCTATTTTCCTGCCTGTGTTTGTGCCTTCATCTTGTTTCACCGTCAGTACATGTGTGGGGGCTATCTATTCCTTTGGGGTCTGCTCTGGGGCAGTTAGTTTTCCCCTTTTCATGCTTCAGGCTTATTTAGTCCTCCGGCCGTGACGAGGCATCTAGGAACATCGTAGGTACGCTCCACAGCTGCTGCTAGTTGTGTGGTAGGATCAGGGATCTGCAATCTGCATAGTTACCAACCTCTCTGGTTTTCTGTGACTTAGCTTGTTTTGCTTTTTTCTCCTCGGTGACCCATTCATAAAAGGAGACTCTCCTCCATGCCCTGGGTACCATATACCTGTAAAAAATAGAATTTTAAATAAAAAATAGGGATATACTTACCCTCTGTCTGCCCCCGGAATCCTCAGCAGTGCACGCGGCGCTGCCGGCAACTTCCGTTCCCAGGGATGCATTGCGAGAATGACCTCTGATGACGTAGCGGTCTTGCGTGATACTACGTCATCAGAGGTCATTCTCGCAAAGCGTGCCTAGAAACGGAAGTTGCTGGCAGCGCCGCTGAGAACCGAGAGGACTCCGGGGGCCGACAGAGGGCAAGTACAGTATATACTCGTGTATAAGCCGACCTCCCTAATTTTGTCACAAAAAACTGGGAAAACTTATTGACTCGTGTATAAGCCTAGGGTGCACAGTGAGTGGCCCCAGTTATGCTGCACAGTGTGTGGCCCCAGATAATACTGCACAGTGAGTGGCCCCAGTTATGCTGCAGTGAGTGGCCCCAGATAATGCTGGACAGTGAGTGGCATCAGATAATGCTGCACAGTGAGTGGTCCCAGTTATGCTGCACAGTGAGTGGCCCCAGTTATGCTGCACAGTGAGTGGCCCCAGTTATGCTGCACAGTGAGTGGCCCCAGATAATGCCGCACAGTGTGTAGCCCCAGATAATGAGGACAGTGAGTGGCCCCAGTTATGCTGCACAGGGAGTGACCCCAGATAATGTTGCACAGAGAGTGACCCCAGATAATGCTGCACAGTGTGTGGCCCCAGATAATACTGCACAGTGAGTGGCCCCAGATAATGCTACACAGTGAGTGGCCCCAGATAATGCTGCACAGTGAGTGCCCCAGATAATGCTGCACAGTGGGTGGCCCCAGTTTTGCTGCACGGTGAGTGGCCCCAGTTTTGCTGCACGGTGAGTGGCCCCAGTTTTGCTGCACGGTGAGTGGCCCCAGTTTTGCTGCACGGTGAGTGGCCCCAGTTTTGCTGCACTGTGAGTGGCCCCAGTTATGCTGCACAGTGAGTGGCCCCAGTTATGCTGCACTGTGAGTGGCCCCAGTTTTGCTGCACGGTGAGTGGCCCCAGTTTTGCTGCACTGTGAGTGGCCCCAGTTATGCTGCACAGTGAGTGGCCCCAGTTATGCTGCACTGTGAGTGGCCCCAGTTTTGCTGCACGGTGAGTGGCCCCAGTTTTGCTGCACTGTGAGTGGCCCCAGTTATGCTGCACAGTGAGTGGCCCCAGTTATGCTGCACTGTGAGTGGCCCCAGTTTTGCTGCACGGTGAGTGGCCCCAGTTTTGCTGCACGGTGAGTGGCCCCAGTTTTGCTGCACAGTGAGTGGCCCCAGTTTTGCTGCACAGTGAGTGGCCCCAGTTTTGCTGCACAGTGAGTGGCCCCAGTTTTGCTGCACAGTGAGTGGCCCCATCACGTTGCTGCTGCTGCCGCTGCCTCTGTTACTAAAAAAAACAACTGTATACTCACCTCCGTCGCTGCCCCCTGCTCATCAGCGTTGCAGGCTCTGCAGTGACTGTGTGTGGCCCCAGATAATACTGCACAGTGAGTGGCCCCAGATAATGCTACACAGTGAGTGGCCCCAGATAATGCTGCACAGTGAGTGCCCCAGATAATGCTGCACGGTGGGTGGCCCCAGTTTTGCTGCACGGTGAGTGGCCCCAGTTTTGCTGCACGGTGAGTGGCCCCAGTTTTGCTGCACGGTGAGTGGCCCCAGTTTTGCTGCACTGTGAGTGGCCCCAGTTATGCTGCACAGTGAGTGGCCCCAGTTATGCTGCACTGTGAGTGGCCCCAGTTTTGCTGCACGGTGAGTGGCCCCAGTTTTGCTGCACTGTGAGTGGCCCCAGTTATGCTGCACAGTGAGTGGCCCCAGTTATGCTGCACTGTGAGTGGCCCCAGTTTTGCTGCACGGTGAGTGGCCCCAGTTTTGCTGCACAGTGAGTGGCCCCAGTTTTGCTGCACAGTGAGTGGCCCCATCACGTTGCTGCTGCTGCCGCTGCCTCTGTTACTAAAAAAAACAACTGTATACTCACCTCCGTCGCTGCCCCCTGCTCATCAGCGTTGCAGGCTCTGCAGTGACTGTGTGTGGCCCCAGATAATACTGCACAGTGAGTGGCCCCAGATAATGCTACACAGTGAGTGGCCCCAGATAATGCTGCACAGTGAGTGCCCCAGATAATGCTGCACGGTGGGTGGCCCCAGTTTTGCTGCACGGTGAGTGGCCCCAGTTATGCTGCACGGTGAGTGGCCCCAGTTTTGCTGCACGGTGAGTGGCCCCAGTTTTGCTGCACTGTGAGTGGCCCCAGTTATGCTGCACAGTGAGTGGCCCCAGTTATGCTGCACTGTGAGTGGCCCCAGTTTTGCTGCACGGTGAGTGGCCCCAGTTTTGCTGCACTGTGAGTGGCCCCAGTTATGCTGCACAGTGAGTGGCCCCAGTTATGCTGCACTGTGAGTGGCCCCAGTTTTGCTGCACGGTGAGTGGCCCCAGTTTTGCTGCACGGTGAGTGGCCCCAGTTTTGCTGCACAGTGAGTGGCCCCAGTTTTGCTGCACAGTGAGTGGCCCCAGTTTTGCTGCACAGTGAGTGGCCCCAGTTTTGCTGCACAGTGAGTGGCCCCATCACGTTGCTGCTGCTGCTGCTGCTGCTGCTGCCGCTGCCTCTGTTACTAAAAAAAACAACTGTATACTCACCTCCGTCGCTGCCCCCTGCTCATCAGCGTTGCAGGCTCTGCAGTGACTGTGCAGGCAGAGGGTGTGATCGCGCCCTCTGACCTGCATGTCACTGCAGAGGACGCAAGACAGCAGAGCGATGCGCAGGGACAGGTGAATATGCCTCCCCCGTTCATACTCATCCCCGTCCTGGCGCTTGTCTCTGCAGCGCAGCCCCCTGGTTGTTCCATGTTCTTGGCGCTGCTCTTCCTGCTTCAGCGGTCACGTGGTACCACTCATTAAACTCATGTATATGTGCATATTCATGAGTTTAATGAGCAGTACCACGTGCCCGCTGAAGCAGGAAGAACAGGGGGCGCCGAGAACATGGAACGAGCAGGGGGGCTGCAGAGAAGGGTGAGTATGATCTCTGACACCCCCGCTCCCCCTCCCCCGCCGATCCCCCCCAGTATATGACTCGTGTATAAGCCGAGAGGGGGACTTTGAGCCCAAAAAAATGGGCTGAAAATCTCGGCTTATACACGAGTATATACGGTATTTCCCTATTTTTTAATTATTTTCAACATTCTATCTGTTACTATTGAAGATGCATAGGCAGCATCAATAGTAAAAAGTTGGTCACACTTGTCAAGCACTATGCTTGACAAGTGTGACCAACCTGTCAATCACTTTCCAAGCGATGCTTCAAATCGCTTGGAAAAGCACAAGCATTCCGCAAGCTAAAAACGCTTGTTTTGCGGGAAAACGCATGCGAATTTCGCATGCGTTTTACTCCCGGCGGGGAGTTGTGGAAATGCTGTGGACAATTCCGCAGCATTTCTGCAACCTGAGCACATACAGTACAGACCAAAAGTTTGGACACACCTCATTCAAAGAGTTTTCTTTATTTTCATGACTATGAAGTTGTAGATTCACTCTGAAGGCATCAAAACTATGAATTAACACATGTGGAATTATATAATTAACAAAAAAGTGTGAAACAACTGAAAATTCTGTATGTCTTATATTCTAGGTTCTTCAAAGTAGCCACCTTTTGCTTTGATTACTGCTTTGCACACTCTTGGCATTCTCTTGATGAGCTTCAAGAGGTAGTCACTGGAAATGGTTTTCACTTCACAGGTGTGCCCTGTCAGGTTTAATAAGTGGGATTTCTTGCCTTATAAATGAGGTTGGGACCATAAGTTGTGTTGTGCAGAAGTCTGGTGGATACACAGGTGATAGTCCTACTGAATAGACTGTTAGAATTTGTATTATGGCAAGAAAAAAGCAGCTAAGTAAAGAAAAACGAGTGGCCATCATTACTTTAACAAATGAAGGTCAGTCAGTCCGAAAAATTGGGAAAACTTTGAAAGTGTCCCCAAGTGCAGTGGCAAAAACCATCAAGCGCTACAAAGAAACTGGCTCACATGAGGACCGCCCCAGGAAAGGAAGACCAAGAGTCACCTCTGCTGCGGAGGATAAGTTCATCCTAGTCACCAGCCTCAGAAATCGCAGGTTAACAGCAGCTCAGATTAGAGACCAGGTCAGTGCCACACAGAGTTCTAGCAGCAGACACATCTCTACAACAACTGTTAAGAGGAGACTTTGTGCAGCAGGCCTTCATGGTAAAATAGCTGCTAGGAAACCACTGCTAAGGACAGGTAACAAGCAGAAGAGACTTGTTTGGGCTAAAGAACACAAGGAATGGACATTAGACCAGTGGAAATCTGTGCTTTGGTCTGATGAGTCCAAATTTGAGATCTTTGGTTCCAACCACCGTGTCTTTGTGCGACGCAGAAAAGGTGAACGGATGGACTCTACATGCCTGGCTCCCACCGTGAAGCATGGAGGAGGAGGTGTGATGGTGTGGGGGTGCTTTGCTGGTGACACTGTTGGGGATTTATTCAAAATTGAAGGCATACTGAACCAGCATGGCTACCACAGCATCTTGCAGCGGCATGCTATTCCATCCGGTTTGTGTTTAGTTGGACCATCATTTATTTTTCAACAGGACAATGACCCCAAACACACCTCCAGGCTGTGTAAGGGCTATTTGACCAAGAAGGAGAGTGATGGGGTGCTACGCCAGATGACCTGGCCTCCACAGACACCAGACCTGAACCCAATTGAGATGGTTTGGGGTGAGCTGGACCGCAGAGTGAAGGCAAAAGGGCCAACAAGTGCTAAGCATCTCTGGGAACGCCTTCAAGTCTGTTGGAAGACCATTTCCGGTGACTGCCTCTTGAAGCTCATCAAGAGAATGCCAAGAGTGTGCAAAGCAGTAATCAAAGCAAAAGGTGGCTACTTTGAAGAACCTAGAATATAAGACATATTTTCAGTTGGATCACACTTTGTTAATTATATAATTCCACATGTGTTAATTCATAGTTTTGATGTCTTCAGCGTGAATCTACAATTTTAATAGTCATGAAAATAAAGAAAACTCTTTGAATGAGGAGATGTGTCCAAACTTTGGTCTGTATTGTAGCCTTACTGTTATGGCTGATTATATCTCTATAGCTCAGAGTAATATACTGATCATGTAAACTATGGTGATATCTAGAATAACCAGCATGTCTCTCCATATTCATACACTTTTATTGACATGTACAAAACTGGGCAGAAGCCCAAGCCAGCTCACCAAACGGCCACAGGTGCTCGGAACTCCGTTCAGACCCAACGTGGAGGTAACAAGAAGCACAAGGATTGACATTCCAGCTCCAGAAAAACAATTTTCTTTATTGAAAAAAATATAAAAATATAGATTGGCAGAAAAATCCTCCAATATAGTGAGTGTACACACAGCTGCTGGTATAATGGCAACGTGTTTCGATCACAGGTGGAAGAAAGGCGATTCCAGCAGATGAATAGGAAAGGGTTCTTTACGGTTAGAGCAGTCAGAATGTGGAGTGCCGGTAGTAATGGCAGACACTATAACAGCTTTTCCAGAAGGGCTGGATGATTTCCTCAGCATGTACTGGGTGAAGGATGGAACTTTATGGACCCTGTGTAACTATATGGGAAAGCTGCTCTTCAGGAGGAGGCTGAGGGTCTGGTCACGCTCCTGCACGGTCTGTGGCCACTCCCTGGACGCTGTGCAGTAATAGCAGTGTCTGGTTATGTGCTGCTGGCAACTGCTCTAATGCACAGTTCTTATCCTTTATTTTGAATTTATTTTATTCTTAACAAAAACATAAAACGCATAGGCTCTAATGTGACCACAAGCCCAATAGTGTAACGCCTCCATGCAGCATGCGACCTTCCCACAATGGCCGTCTGAACAGGACGCGACGCTGGGCCGTGACGTCATGACGCCAGTGACGCAGCCCCAGCTCTGGCCGTGTGTAGCGTGGGCTCCCGCAGCCATTGCAGCTCAGAGAGGTCCTCGCTTGAGTGTCACGGCGCAGGCTCGCTGTAGCGCAGCCGCTCTGAGGTGAGTGCCCTACCGCGCAATCTCCAGCTATCTCAGCCCTGCTGGCGCAGCCGCAACACGGAGCTCGGGCTCCGGGGCTCAGCCGGCAGCTCCGCCCCGCACTGCGCTTTCCGGGGATAACTGCGGGAAGTTGGGTGCTGGGAGACGGCTAGTGAGCTAGGAAAAGGCGGGGAGGAGGCTGCAGGCCTGACTAGGCCCCTGTGGATGCAGGCGTTTATTGGGGGTGGATGGGAAGAGGCTTGGCTGTAGCATGCAAGGCCGGTGTGTCCTGGATGCGGCACACTGCTGGTGCCGCATTGTGTGAATGGAGGCACAGCACGTCGTATTAACCCTTTATCACAATTCTCTCCACCTGGCAGGGTGTCCTGCTGTATGTCAGTCCTGCGCTTCGCTGGGTGGCATCTTCTGCCTGCACCACAATCAGCAGCTAGAGCCCATTACACATCATCAATAGTTTGTCATTGGAAATGTGGCCCATTGTCAGAGTCCAGGGCCTCTCACTGGGCAGCTGTAGAGTGAGTATTGTGTATGGATTGTGCCCACTGATGAGTGAATGCACCAGTGTCAGTATGAATGCACCATTATCATTGAGTGCACTGCATGGCGCCAACAAAGTCTACTGCGCTGCACAGATATCATCACTGATCACTCCTGTTCCAGCCCCCGATGGAGCTCACAATCTAACTTCCCTATCGCAGACAAATGAGGGACGTTTGATAGAAAGCTAAATACAGGCTTGTTTACACGGATCCTCTGGAGGCACAATATGGCCGCTGACTGTTGTTTGAATGCAAACCAAAGTAAATGATCCACATGGCGTGATCTACTGTAGATTGCTCAGCGCACATCGGCTGCCATGGTCCTCAGCAACGTGAATCCTGTGTACACAGGACGATAAACCGCCAGCACAAAATATTATTTCACCCGATTAATGAACATTTCGCTGTTCATGTGGCTAGATAATCGAAAACTGAGTATTTTTTAAAGGCTCTTTCACAATTATCTTGCAGCGTAAATGCTTCTTAAAGGGAATCTGTCACCATATTTCACCTATCTAAACTATTAGTTTGGGCCTAAAGTTCAGTTCTCCTTTTCTGTGTTAGTTATGTTTCATACTGGTAACTCAGCCGGCCTGTAAAATAAGCTCTGGAGGCAGTTATCTTCTCCCCAGAGCCCAGAAGAGGTCATTTATATAAAGTACCGTAATGAAGATGATTTATCAACAACAAGGTATATCTGATATGAGATATACATAGATCACTCTCCTCAGCAGTCTCTAGCCTGTATGCTCATATTAATAGTTTAGATAGGTCCAATGTGCCAACAGATTCCCTTTAAGCCATAAATCTGCTTTTCTGGGAGTGTCCATGGGAATCCCACACAAATATGGAAAGAAGGAAAACGCTTATATCAGTATCCACCTTGCTAAGTCTCCTTCATAGAAAACTGCTGACCACAAAAAAAAGAACTGCTCATGCAGGATGGTGGCAGGGGATTTGGTTTCCTCTATTATCAAAATAAGGCATTTATAGGGCTGTTGCACAATTAAAAGCATTTATCAAAAGGATAGGTGTTCTTTTACTAATTCCTTGGGGGTATCCTGTACCCGATGGTTTAATGGAGTACCGGGTGTATATGCATGCTACCACTCCAGTCATTGTCTATGGGACTGATAAAGATAGCTGAGCGTTGAACTCCATTATGCCGCTTCAAGACTTTGCATGGAGTGGCGGTGCGCATCCTCAACCACTGACCCATTTTTGAAAAAGGGGCTTACCCAGAGATGAGCAACTTATGACCTATTTTATGTGGAGGAAAAGTGATTGTGTGACACTCCTTAAGGTCTCCACCACACACAGAGTAAACCAATAGTTACATGACGACTCAGGCAGCGACACACTATCACTATGCACCTCTACTACTTTGCAGCATAATGCAGGTGAAGGGGATTGCATTGTAATCTCTAGGTTACTGCAGTCCAGGCCTAGGTCTGACTTTGTACGACTTGCTTGTTGTGGTATTCTAGGGGTTGCATTGCGACCCCATTCACCTGCATTACGCTGCAAAGTAGCAGCAGCACATAGTAATCCTTTGCTGTATGAACTATGTCGCTGCCAAAGACATCTTTTAGCCCCAGCCTTAATTTGCCAAGGCTTACCAACCAGTTAATAGTTTACAAATGCCTTCTGAATCTCCCCATAGGCAAATGCTCGGCTTACATTTTTTTGTATGGTGTGGGAGAGTTGGAAGATAAAAACGTGTAATAGCCTTTATCCTGTTACTGACATTATATAAAAGGCCTTCCGACAGATAACATCTTTGCCTCATCATTAGGGCTCTTTCAGACATCAGTGTGTCCAATACGTGTGGTGACAGTTTTCACACATACCGGAGACACGCACACAGGTAGACCTATTCAAGTGAATGGGTCTGTGCACTTGTCAATGTGCTTCCACGGACCGTGTGTCCATCTGCAAAATACACTGACGTGTTTGTTTTTTAACAATAGCACAGGTCACAAAACGTCCTGCACACTGATGACACATGGATGACATCAGTGTGACACCGGCACCTGAGAACCAGCAGTACTGTTTTGCGCTGTTCCCCGGCTCCGGGTTCTGCAGACCACTATCATCATTCTCCCTGTTCACGCTGTGATCAGCGCTAGCAAGGGAGAATGTTAAGTTATATTCAACTGATAACAGCGAGAGCAGGCGGCAGCTGATGGGATTATTCATCAGCCGCCTGCGCAATAAACCGGCGTGGTTTCCCTTGTATTTTTGATAACCAGTCAGGAAAAGCTGACCGCTGCGGGCTGCAATTTTTAGCTGTCATCTTTAGCAAGGCTATCAAGAATAGAGGGGTTCCTTCTCTGTATTTTTTAATTATTGAAATAATTTAAAGCGTGAGGTTCCCCCCCCCAGTTTTGATAACCATGCTTGCTAAAGCAGACAGCTGGAGGCAGGTATTCTCAGGCTGATAAGGGGCCATGGATATTGGATCCCCTCACCCAACCTAAAAATAGCAGCCCTCAGCTACCTATAAAAGGCACCTCTATTAGATGCACTTTGCCCGGCTCTTCCCACTTGCCCTGTAGCAGTTGCAAGTGGGGTTCATATTTGTGGGTTTTATGTCACCTTTGTATTGTCTGGTGACATCAAGCCCACGGGTTAGTAATGGAGAAGTGTCTATAAGACACCTATCCATTACCATACAACTATAGGATTAGTAATGGATAGGTGTCTTTTATAGAGCAGCGGAGAGAAGTCGGCACTGGACTTGGGGAGAGTAATTGCCTGCTCTGTTTGTGATTTCTATAAGGGTATGTGCCCATGTTGAGTAACATTTCTGCACCTTTTCTGCATCTCTTGGTGGGAAAAACATGCATTTTTTCCTGTGTTTTTGAATAATTTGAGCAAAGTCAATTTTGAAAAGCGCACAGAATTGACATGCTGCACATTATCTGGACCGAATCATCAAGTCAAAAATATTCAATGTATGCATAAGACACTTAAGTTTCTCGTTCACCTTGCTGGCATCAGGTTTCTTTTCAGTATTTGTCACAAATTTGCGCAGAATAAACACGTAAAAAACGCACGAACTCTGCAATGTGTGCACACAGCCTAAAAGAGATTGTGGTGCCTTTTCTTAAAGAGGAAAAGCACATGAAGACATGGGACCTGTTTTAATAATGAGTAAATCGATCCGCTGCTTTGTTTACAAATTATATACAACATTAGGCCACCACAAAAGAGAATGTATGATTATTAGTACTCTAGGGAAAATATCTGTCAAAACTGTGGGTGAAAGGACACAGAACACTGTAGTCATATGTCTACGCTATGCAGGGGTATAAGCATGTTTGAGTTTACAGCTTTTTATAAGTCTGTCATGGGGGCAAAACCATGGGAATTATGTCTTTCTTGTTTTTTAATCTATTTAATTGATCATGTAGATGGATGGGGAATGTAAGTAAAATGCTATTGGCTTCAGTTTTGATACTTTGCAAGTCAGTCTGGGTTTCGTGTAGTGGAGTCCCGAGACCAGTTTCTCCTTCACTCGCTATGGCTAAGTTCATTTTGTCCAAAATTCGTCCTTTAGAACAGAAGTTGTCTGCACAACTTTTTTGCCAACTGATTACTCCTGGATCTGTTTTAACTGATCACTACTGGACATGTGAACATAGCCTTAAAGGGAAACTGTCACCCTTTATTTTGCCCTATCAGCTGCCGGCATTGACATCAGGGGCTTATCTACAGCATTCTGTAATGCTGTAGATAAGCCCCCAATGTAACCTGAAAGATAAGAAAAACGCGTTAGATTATACTCACCGGAGGGGGCGGTCCGGTCCGATGGGTGTCGCAGTCCGGTCCGGCTCCTTCCATCTTCATACGTTGCCATCCTCTTCTTCCCTTCCTGTAGTAGCTCCGGCGCACTGCTCTGCCCTGTTGAGGGCAGAGCAGAATACTGCAATGCGCAGGCGCCGGACCTCTCCCGACGCCTGCGTACTGCAGGACTCTGCTCTGCCCTCAACAGGGCAAGCAGTGCGCCGGAGTTACTACAGGTAGGGAAGAAGAGGACGGCATCGTATGAAGATGGGAGGAGCCGGACCGCCAGGGGTGTGGAATCGGTAAGCCAAACCTGCGACTCCGACTCCTCAATTTCCCTTACTCCGACTCCAACTCCACGACTCCGACTCCCACATATATTGCTTATATTTAAGTGAAAAATTTATTGTAGTACAATGTGAACATCAGACATTTAATCATTTCTATGATCCAATAATCAAGATATTTAGAACATAATATCTATTTATTGGAATACAACTTTAGGTCACAAAAAACTGTAATAAATTGTAAATATGTAATACACTGTATACATGTACATGTATACGGTACAGACCAAAGTTTGGACACACCTTCTCATTCAAAGAGTTTTCTTTATTTTCATGACTATGAAAATTGTAGATTCATTCTGAAGGCATCAAAACAATGAATTAACACATGTGGAATTATATAATTAAAGTGTGAAACAACTGAAAATATGTCTTATATTCTAGATTCTTCAAAGTAGCCACCTTTTGCTTTGATTACTGCTTTGCACACTCTTGGCATTCTCTTAATGAGCTTCAAGTGGTAGTCACCAGAAATGGTCTTCCAACAGTCTTGAAGGAGTTCCCAGAGATGCTTAGCACTTGTTGGCCCTTTTGCCTTCACTCTGCGGTCCAGCTCACCCCAAATTATCTCGATTGGGTTCAGGTCTGGTGACTGTGGAGGCCAGGTCATCTGGCGTAGCACCCCATCACTCTCCTTCTTGGTCAAATAGCCCTTACACAGCCTGGAGGTGTGTTAGAGGCCATTGTCCTGTTGAAAAATAAATGATGGTCCAACTAAACACAAACCGGATGGAATAGCATGCCGCTGCAAGATGCTGTGGTAGCCATGCTGGTTCAGTATGCCTTCAATTTTGAATAAATCCCCAACAGTGTCACCAGCAAAGCACCCCCACACCATCACATCTCCTCCATGCTTCACGGTGGGAGCCAGGCATGTAGAGTCCATCCGTTAACCTTTTCTGCGTCACACAAAGACATGGTGATTGGAACCAAAGATCTCAAATTTGGACTCATCAGACCAAAGCACAGATTTCCACTGGTCTAATCCTTGTGTTCTCTAGCCCAAACAAGTCTCTTCTGCTTGTGGCCTGTCCTTAGCAGCTATTTTATCATGAAGGCATGCTGCACAAAGTCTCCGCTTAACAGTTGTTGTAGAGATGTGTCTGCTGCTAGAACTCTGTGTGGCATTGACCTGGTCTCTATTCTGAGCTGCTGTTAACCTGCGATTTCTGAGGCTGGTGACTAGGATGAACTTATCCTCCGCAGCAGAGGTAACTCTTGGTCTTCCTTTCCTGGGGCGGTCCTCATGTGAGCCAGTTTCTTTGTAGCGCTTGATGGTTTTTGCCAATGCACTTGGGGACATTTTCAAAGTTTTCCCAATTTTTCGGACTGACAAACCTTCATTTCTTAAAGTAATGATGGCCACTCGTTTTTCTTTACTCAGCTGCTTTTTTCTTGCCATAATACAAATTCTAACAGTCTATTCAGTAGGACTATCACCTGTGTATCCACCAGACTTCTGCACAACACAACTGGTGGTCCCAACCTCATTTATAAGGCAAGAAATACCACTTATTAAACCTGACAGGGCACACCTGTGAAGTGAAAACCATTTCCGGTGACTACCTCTTGAAGCTCATCAAGAGAATGCCAAGAGTGTGCAAAGCAGAAATCAAAGCAAAAGGTGGCTACTTTGAAGAACCTAGAATATAAGACATACAGTATTTTCACACTTTTTTGTTAATTATATAATTCCACATGTGTTAATTCATAGTTTTGATGCCTTCAGAGTGAATCTACAATTTTCATAGTCATGAAAATAAAAAAAACGCTTTGAGGTGTGTCCAAACTTTTGGTCTGTACTGTGTGTGTGTGTGTATATGTGTGTGTGTATATATATATATATATATATATATACATACACACACACACACTATGATACACTTGAAAATAAAGCCTGCAGAAGATGTGATGAATGCAGTCTATTTATTCCAACTATCAGTTGATGATGTTACTGAATACGAGCAATGCCTGTCCTGGGCGTCCTTTTGGGCAGCTATGATGTGTACCTGACTGGTGCTAAAAAAAAGGAGTGTTAGTCTGTGTGCTATCCGGCTTTCATTCTTTTTGGTACAGATATGATATGGATATAGATAGGGATAAATGGATATATAGATAGAGCAGATTTCTAATCTGCTTTTGCTATTGAAAACATTATCTATGAGCTCAAAAACCTTTCAGGTGATGTGGTTTTTTAAAAAGCTGATCTGCTTTTGCAACTGAAAAACATATCCTCAAAAAACGCAGGAAAAACGCTGTGTGTGAATGTAGCCTTAGATCAGGAGTAGAACAGTCATTTATAGGACATTTCATAACTTTCCCAAATTCCTATGAAAAAATATTCAGCATATTCTGCATTGAACTACTGTACCCAATTTATTTTATATTTTAGGAGTCGGTCCATTTTATACCGACTCCGACTCCACCAAAATGAGCACCGACTCCACGACTCCGACTCCACAGCCCTACGGACCGCGACACCCATCGGACCGGACCGCCCCCTCCGGTGCGTGTAATCTAACGTGTTTCTTATCTTTCAAGTTACATCGGGGGCTTATCTACAGCATTACAGAATGCTGTAGATAAGCCCCTGATGTCAATGCTGGCAGCTGATAGGGCAAAAAAAAAGGGTGACAGATTCCCTTTAAGTTGGTGTGTGATAAGATGCTGTAATCTAAGATCAGATTGCATGTGTATGTCACACTAAGGGTCCCGTTTCACATAGCGATGCACCAGCGATCCCGACAATGATGCGACCTGGTAAGGATCGCTGGTGCGTTGTCGCACAGCAGCTATTCTGAACGATTCCAGCCTGCGTCCCTGAGTTCTGCGTCGCCAACGAGGTAGCTCGTCAGCGTCAAACACAGCGATGCATGCTGGCCAGCGGGACACAGACGATGATGAAAAAATGGCCCAGGACATTCGAGCACGATCAGCGATATCCAGCTTGGGGGCCGGTTGCCGCTATGGGTCACATGTAGCGAGATCGCTGGCGAGATTGCAGTTGCGTCACAAAATCGGTGACGCATCAGCGATCTCGCTATGTGAGACGGGGCCTTAAGATGGAAGAAGAGGTACATCTCACGTTATTAAGGCTATATTCACATGTTCAGTAATGATCCATTAGAACAGATCCAGCAGAAAGCAGTTAGGAAAAAAGCTCTGCTGAGACTACTTTTTAGTCCATTGTTCACTAACCTCTACTGAATCAGTTTTTTTTAACATTGAAATCAATGGGCAACAGATCCGTTAATGCGGCATTCGTTGTAATCTATTTCTAATGGATCCATTGCCCATTGACGCCAATATTGAGGGAAGAAAAAGGATCTGGCAGAGATCATAGAAAATTAGAGTTGGAAGGGACCTCCTGGGTCATCTGGTGCAACCCTCTGCTCAATGCAGGATTCACTAAATCATCCCGGACAGATGTCTGTCTAGCCTCTGAAGACTTCATTGAAGAACTCACCAACACTTATGGCAGCCTGTTCCACTTATTGATCACCCTCCCTGTCAAAAAGGGTTTTCTAATATCTAATCTGTATCTTTTCCCATTCAGTTTCATGCCATTGCTTCTCGTGTTTCCATGTGCAGATTAGAATAATGCTGATCCCTCTAGACTGTGACATCCCTTCAGATATTTGTGACAACTATTAAAGGGAATCTGTCACCTCAATTTGGCAGGCTGTTTAAATGGCTTGTGTCCGGTCCGATGGGCGGTGTTTCGTCTCCTTTCCTCCACCCCATCCTTGTCCGCCATCCGCAATATTTTCGGGAATTTGAGTAGTTGTCCTCCATAGTTGGCGCATGCGCATTGCAATCTTGCCTCGCGCGCACACACAGTACGCTTTGCCCAACTGCGGGCAAAGCCGAAAAGCATTACTGCGCATGCGCAGGTGAACTATGTTCTGGAACATAGCTAAATACTTCCGGGACATAGTACACCGGCGCAAGCGCAGTAATGCTTTTCGGCTTTGCCCGCAGCTGGGCAAAGCATACTGCGCGTGCGCGAGGTAAGATTGCATTGCGCACGTGCCGACTATGGAGGACAACTACTCAAATTCCTAAAAATATTGCGGACAAGGATGGGTTGGAGGAAAGGAGCCGAAACACCGCCTATTGGACCGGACTCAAGGCATTTAAATAGCCTGCCAAATTGAGGTGACAGATTCCCTTTAAGTCTCCTCTTGTCCTTTTTTGCTCGCTAAAAATTTCCATATCCTTTATTCGTTCCTCGTAGGACATACTTTGCAGTCCGCTCACCATCCTGGTAGCTCTTCTCTGAATTCGCTCCAGTTTTTCAATGTCTTTGTTAAAAATGTGGGGCCCAAAACTGGACACAGTATTCCAGAAGAGGCCTAAGGAGGAATAGAGGGGGATAATTAAACTGTGTTCCAAATTATTATGCAAAAAGAGTTTAGGAGTGATAAGGTTAGAATTTTTTTATTTAAACTCATTGATGGTGATGTGTGTCAGGGCTCTTTATATCACTGAAAGCAATTGCAGATACCTGTGCAAATTAGTTTGGCAGGTGTGTCCAAATAAAGGCAAGACTACTTAAGAAGGCTGTTCCACATTATTAAGCAGCCTACATTTTTTGCCAAAATGGGAAAGAAAAAGGATGTGTCGGCTGCTGAGAAGCAACAAATTGTGGAGTATTTAGGTCAAGGTATGACTACAATCAAAATTGCCAAGACACTTCATTGTGATCATCGCACAATCAAGAAGTATGTAGCTGATTCCCAGCACACACGTGTGCGTGCTGATAAGGAAAAATTGAGGACTCTTTCCAACAGGCAATTGCATCAGGTTAAAAGAGCAGCTGCAAAAATGCCTTGTCATAGCAGCAGACAAGTTTTTGAAGCTGCTGGTGCCTCCAACGTCCCCCGAACAACAAGATGCACGGTCCTCCAGAGGTTTGCAGCTGTGCGTAAGCCATCCTGTCGACCACCTCTATCCACTGCACGCAAGCAGAAACTGCTCCAGTGGGCCAAACGATACATGAAGACTGACTTCCAAACTGTTTTGTTCACCGATGAGTGCCGTGCAACGCTCGATGGTCCAGATGGATGGAGTGGAGGATGGCTGGTTGATGGACACCCCATGAAAACACGGCTAAGGCGCCAACAAGGAGGAGGTGGAGTAATGTTTTGGGCTGGAATCATGGGGAGAGAGATTGTCGGCCCCTTTAGGATCCCTGAAGGGGTAAAGATAGACTATGGAGTTCATGTGGAGTTTCTAAAACAGCACTTTCTGCCATGGTTCAAGAGGAAGAACCGTGCTTTCCGCAGCAAGATCATTTTCATGCATGATAATGCACCGTCTCATGCTGCAAATAACAAATCTGCATCTCTGGCTGCTATGGGCATAAAAAAGGACAAACTTATGGTGTGGCCACCATCTTCCCCTGACCTCCACCCCATTGAGAACCTCTGGAGCATCATCAAAAGGAGTGTCTATGATGGCGGGAGGCAGTTCACATCTAAGCAACAGCTCTGGGAGGGTATTCTGTCCTCATGCAACACAATTGAAGCACAAACCATCCAAAAACTGACAAATTCAATGGACGAGAGAGTTCAGAAGCTTCTTTCGAACAAGGGGTCCTATGTGCAAATGTAACATCACCTAGAATAAAGTTTTGACTGGAAAACTGTTTGATTTCATTTTGTAATAAGCTGATAATGCTTATAATTTCACAATTGACAATTTTTTTGTTCAAAATAAAAATAAAAAGGTTGAAAACTCTGCTGTGCATAATAATTTGGAACATGCATTTTGAGTGTTTCTTATTTTTAAAAATATACTGTTTTCATAGGCAGTTTGTTCAAAAACATTGCATTTATACTAGAATATTAGATGACTGGAAAATAACAATGACTGCAATTCATATACGGTAGGTAATTTAGAGAAAATATGAGGAAATATTTTTTGCATAATTTGGAACACAGTGTACTTTACGTGGTCTCGACTCTATACTTCTCTTAAAGCGAATCTGTCACCACTTTTTTCGCATATCAAGTAAAAGTGTGATTGGATTCAGTGTCAACTATGCATTATACCAGTACTTTTCATACCCCTTGACTCCCCACCTTTGATCAATAAATACCTTTTATATTCCTCCCACGGTGTATGTAAATCTCCTCGGTACTGTCCGATGGGTGAGGCTTATTGTTCCTCTCTCTCCCCCCCCCCCCCCCCCTTTCCTGGTTTGCTCTACGCATTTATTTGGTGTAATTCCTGTGTTCACGTAGATTTAGCGTGTATGCGCATTCAAATGTCCCCCCGCGCGTGCGCAGTATGCTTTGCCTAACTGTGAAAAAAGCATAAAATCATGATTGCGCATGCGCCGGCATACGCCATTACGTTCTATAGCCCAGGAAGTACGTGTCTCTCAGGCCCCAGTTCGCACAGCACTCCCTTGTCTCTCTGGGCTTGTACTGGCCCTTTAAGAGTTGCTAGGCTGCACCATTGTCAGACAGCTTTGTCATAGAGTTCTGACTGTACAGCAAGGGTCCGTCCACCTCTGTTTACTATTTACACATAAATGTACAGCAAGGGTCCGTCCACCTCTGTTTACTATTTACACATAAATGTACAGAAAGGGTCTGTCCATCTCTGTATACTATTTACACATACCGTAAATATACAGCAAGGGTCTGTCCTCCTCTGTATACCATTTACACATAAATATACAGCAAGGGTCCGTCCAGCTCTGTATACTATTTACACATAATTGTACAGAAAGGGTCCGTCCACCTTCTGTATACTATTTACACATAAATGTACCGAAAGGGTCCGTCCACCTCGGTATACTATTTACACATAAATGTACCGAAAGGGTCCGTCCACCTCGGTATACTATTTACACATAAATGTACAGCCAGGGTCCGTCCACCTCTGTATCCTATTTAAATACACAAATGTACAGCAAGGGTCCGTCCACCTCTGAAAAATATGCAGAAAGCTTTAGATTCCTTATGAGATGTTTTCACCAATTGCTGCATTAGAAGGCCGAACAGATTAACATACAATGCGGAACAAATAAGAACGTTTTTTATGGGCGATACATGGTGAGTCAGGGGGTTTCAGATCTAGTTGTGGAACACATAGCTGACACTCAATTAAATGATATTTTTTACCTAGTAGTCCAAAAATGTGATGACAGGTTCCCTTTAAAGTATATTAGAAAAGAAAATACATTAGACAGTTATTTGGGATTAAGGCGCTGTGCACACGATGCAGATTTGCAGCGGTTCCGCAGCGGATTTTACCGCGCAGAAACGTTGCATATCCGCATTGTGATGTACAGTAGCCTTAAAATGAATGGAAAAAAAAAAACGCTGTGCAGACGCTGCGGATTTTTCCGCGTGGTTTTCCCGCGGTACAAAATCCGCAGCATGTTACTTCTTTTGTGCGGTTTTCCATCTCCCCTGTCACCAAATCCGCAGGGGGAAAACTGCAATGAAAAACCGCATGAAAACCGCATGAAAAATGGAAGAAATCCGCAGGAAAAATGCAGGTCATTTGACCTGCGGATTTCTTCCATTCTGCGCGGAAAAATCCGCAGGGCAAAAAAGTATGTGTGCACTCAGCCTTAATCGGTGTTCATTTTGGACCACCCCTTTAATGTTGTAATGTGACCCCAAAGTAATATTTAAGGCTTTATGTGCAAAAATTGTCCGCTGAGATTCACAATCCTACATAGCCTGCTAAAATATTAGTGTAACATTCCATCTTAGAAAGGAAGCAATAAAGTAAAGCTCACTGAGCTTGAGCTGTTTGCCAAGGAAGGATGGGCAAGAATTTCAGTCTCTTGATGTACAAAACTGATAGAGACATACCCCAAGCGACTTGCAGCTGTAACCGCAGCAAAAGGTGGCGCAACAAAGTATTAAGTTAAAGGGGCCGAATAATATTGCACGCTCCACTTTTCAGTTTTTGAATTTCCACAAAAATTTAAAATAACCAATAAATTTCGTTCAACTTCACAATTGTGTCCCACTTGTTGATTCTTCACCAAAAATTGACATTTGGTGTCTTTATGTTTGAAGCATGATATGTGGGAAAAGGTTGAAAAGTTCCAGGGGCCGAATACTTTCGCAAGGCACTGTATCCATAGGGCCCCATGCACTTTGCATATATCAAGGGTGTCCTTTCTGTTGGCATATGCAAGCAGTCCATTAATTCCCTCAGTAGAAGGATACAATAGTAAGTCAATGGGTGATGGTGATGCATGCTACTGTATCCTTATATGTTGACATATATATCTCTGATTATTATCAAGAGATATAGTATGGCCTGGCCGGGGAACACTTAAAAATGTAGGGTCTGCTAAAATTCTAAGCAGTCAGCCATGATTTGAAAGCCACCTGCATATCGAAGTGTAGGTCCCCTTCGTGCTGCTAAAACAGCAGTTAGTTGCCTGTTGAGGTAACTCCACAAGATCTGAAGGTTTATTGTGATATTGGGCACCAAGGTTTTAGCAGTGGATCCTTTTAACTTGCCAGGTGAGGTCCTGGTGTATTGCTCAGATTTTTCGAGCATATCCGAAAGATTAAGGGTGTGTGCACACGCTGCGGATTTTGCTGCGGTTCCGCAGCGGTTTTGGCCGCTGCGGACCCGCAGCAGTTTTTGCTGCGGTGTACAGTACCATGATTCTCTATGGGAATCAAAAACCGCAATGCAGATGGTGCGGAATTTTCCGCGCGGATTATCTGCGGTTTTCAATCCGCAGAAAGAATTGACTTGTCAATTCTTTCTGCGGATTCCCCTGAGGTTTGCCATCTCCTCCATTGAGGAGATGGAAAACCGCAGGGCAAAACCACAGAGCAATCCGCAGGTAAAACCGCAGGTATTTTGACCTGCGGATTTTACAAAATCCACGCGGATGAATCCGCACCTATTCCGCAGCATGTGCACACAGCCTAAAGAGTGAGAGCTGAGGAATTGCTAGATAAACGTAAAACGCAGTAGGGTCTCCAGGTAAACAGTGAGGGCACACATATATTTTGCTCAATTGATAGGGTTGTACAGTATGTGATGCAGCTACTGCAGCATCCATAAACGGAAGGGAAGATTTAGGGTGTGTGCACACGCTGCGGATTCTGCTGCGGTGTACAGTACCATTATTCCCATATGGGAATACAAAACTGCAGTGCAGACGGTACGGATTTTTCCTCGCTGTTTTTCTGCAGTTTTGAAACCGCAGAAAAAATTGACATGTCAATTCTTTCTGCGGATTCCGCTGCGGTTTGCCATCTCCATTGAGGAGATGAAAAAACGCAGGGCAAAACCGCAGAGCAATCCGCAGGTAAAACCGCAGGTCTTTTGACCTGCAGATTTACCTGCGGATTTTACAAAATCAGCGCGGCCAAATCCGCACCCCAATCCGCAGCGTGTGCACGTACCCTTACACTGCTCCACTGATTTTTTTTAAATACAATCCAAGAATCAAGATATGAGGATAAAGTGGTTTAGGCTGGGATCACACTACCGTGTGTAATGCGAGAAACTCGCACAAGTCTCTCGCATCAACACCCGGCGCTGCGGCTGCATGTATTTCTATGCAGCCGCAGCGCCGGTCCCAAGTGCCGGCGGTAGCACTGGGTGATAATGCGCGCAACGTGTGCGAGTTTCTCGCATCACACACGGTAGTGTGTGATCCCCAGCCTCAGAGTCAATCTGACTCCTTCCTCAGGATACCACATATTTTAATTAATTTAGTGTGTATGTATATATATATATATATATATATATATATATATTATACACACACACACACTCTACCGTTCAAAAGTTTAGGGTCACTTAGAAATTTCCTTAATTTTGAAAGAAAAGCACAGTGTTTTCTAATGAAGCTAATATTAAATGATTCAGAAATACACTTTATGCATTGTTAATGTGGTAAATGACTATTCTAGCTGCAAGCGCCTGGTTTTTAATGCAATGTCTTCATAGGTGTATAGAGGCCCATTTCCATCAACCATCACTCCAGTGTTATTATGGTACTTTGTGCTTGCTAACTGTGTAAGAAGGCTAATGGATGGTTAGAATATCTTTGAAAACCCTTGTGCAAGTATGTCAGCACAGCTGAAAACAGTTTGGCTGATTAGAGAAGCTATAAACCTGACCTTCCTTTGAGCTAGTTGAGAATCTGGTGCATTACATTTGTTGGTTTCATTAAACTCTCAAAATGGTCAGAAAATAAGAACTTTCATGTGAAACTCGACAGTCTATTCTTTTTCTTAGAAATGAAGGCTATTACATGCGAGAAATGGCCAAGAAACTGAAGGTTTCCTACAACGGTGTGTACTACTCCCTTCGGAGGAGAGCACAAACAGGCTCTAACCAGAGTAGAAAGAGAAGTGGGAGGCCCCGCTGCACAACTGAGCAACAAGACAAGTACATTAGAGTCTGTAGTTTGAGACTGGCAACTTCATTAAATAGTACACGCAAAACGCCAGTGTCAATGTCTACAGTGAAGAGGCGACTCCAGGATGCTGGCCTTCAGGGCAAAATGGCAAAGAAAAAGCCATATCTGAGAATGGCTAATAAAAGGAAATGTGCGATGTGCGTTGCGCCGCTACGGGTGTCTGGTGCTGCTACGGGTGTTTCTGGTGCTGCAGGGGCTTAGCCGACATTTTGTGAAAGGCCAGAGCACCCGCAGTTCCATGGTTTCCTATACGGGGTGGATTCTGGGGAAAAATGCCGCTGGGGGGAGGCGGTGCATGCGCAGATGGAGATCTCGGGAGATGAGATTTCAGCGAGCCCCCTCATCCCAGCCTGTGGCCTACAGCGACGGTATATCTGTATTATAAGACCCCCCCCCCCATTTCCCTCCCAAATCAAGGAACACTAGTCATATGTGTACGCTATGCAGGGGTATAAGCATGTGCGTCTTATAATCTAAAAAATACGGTATGCTTACAAATTTTTATCATGAAAACAGTATAGATAAGTACTGTAAAAATGCAATAAAGTGGGCAAGGAAAACAAACTGGTGGCCACAATCCACGTTGTCGTACTTGTCTGAAACAAAGAAAAAAATGGGTTCTTAATTATGATTGCCGCTATCTACGGTAGAAGAAGAATAAAAAAAAGCATGAAAATTAAACAAATGGCGTTATGCTGAAAATAGAGTATCGATTTTTGGCACAACTGGAGGCCTGTCAAAATTACAAAAGGAAAAAAAAAGATTTCCACTTGATTCTGGTACAGGAGATAGGCACTTATAGGCCGGGGTCACGCTTGCAACAGCAATGCGATAAACTCTCCTCAACACTCGGGACCGTAGTGTGCGGCTGTATGTATTTCTATGCAGCTGAACGCTCCGGTCCCGAGTGTCGGCGGTAGTGCCGGGTGTGGAGGCGAAAGACTCGCAGGAGTTTCTCTCATTGCACTCGCAAGTGTGACCCCAGCCATATGCTGAAAATATTTGCACAAGCCCGACTCAATTGACCAGTTTGTTCTGCAGATATCGTGGCCACCAATTTTGAAAAAAAAAAATGGTTGTGAGAGAAACTCGTTAAAAGTTTTTGTACTGATTACACAGAGACATGATTACTTACGATTCGTGATGAGCAAAACATACAGCCGCAGGGATTCGAACATATTAGAGCACGCCCAAGATACTTGGATACCACCAGAGCATGCTCGCTCATCACTATTCATGATCAATTGCCTATTCCAGGACCATAGCGTGATCCTTCCTCATGCAATTCTAGCAGAGCTGCTCTTTTCTCCATTGAGATCGGTCATCTCGAACAGAGTCAGATGAACGCTGCTCCAATCGACTTAAATGAGCCGCGTCCCGAGTGTTCACGTACCTTCTCCACTTGCTGTACAATAGTCATTCCCATCACGTCCATTATTTTAATGATTGCCATAAATCTCTTATTAAAGAAAATTATTGCCTAAAACAGTCATGTTCACAATCTTTGTACCCTAGTGAAGATGTTTCTGAGCAAAAGTCTAAAATGAGCAAGTTGAGCGATTTGTTGTCAGTTTGCGTTTCTGCTCCAACACAATGCTCCAGCGAATCATCCGATGGCTCTTCATAAATTGGCTTTATTACCTCCGATACCTTTGCAGCAAGAGGTTGTTTATTGTGATGGAAGGTTGCAAGTGTTCCTTCGACTTTATGCCACTTTCTCCAGTTCTCTTTACCCAGTGGGTAGTTGTCATGTTGCAGTTTATCATCAGTGGAACTTTTGATAGTATATTTCTTTCCTAATTTCCTGGACTGAGTCTGAATGTCTGAACATAGACGACTTAATACTTAGTGAGTTCACCAATAACTGTATTGTTAACTTTCCAGCATCTTTGCCACCAATACCTTGGTTTTTTTTTGTTTTTTTTTGCGTTGCAAAGTCTCATGCCCTTTCTTTTTTCTACATGGCCGACACATTTTTTTTTTTTTTTTTCAAGACAGTAGCGTCATCTTCATACGGATTCGTGTTTAAAATTCCACTAAACATTTTGTGTCCCCGTCTCCAGTATACTTTTCAAAAGCATTTCAGTGATAGCGTCCATCTCCATTTTACCCACAAATGGCTGTAAATGGAGTTTCTTGATTGGCTGCTTATCCTAAGGGTCCAGTTTCACTTAGCGACGCACCAGCGATCCCGACAACGATACGACCTGGTTAGGATCGCTGGTGCATCGCTAGTAAGTTACCAAACAGGCAGATCTCTACAGCGACGCTCCGGCGATCCCTGTAACAACCTCGCCGGTCGTTGGTACCTTGTCACACAGCAGCTTTTCAGACGTTTCCCGCCTGCGTCCCTGAGTTCAGCGTCACCAACGAGGTCTCTTGTCGGCGTCAAACACAGCGATACGCGCTGGCCAGCGGGACGCCAACGACGAAAAAATGGACCAAGACATTCAAGCACGATCAGCGATATCCAGCAGGGGGGCCGGTTGCCGCTGCGTGTTACATGTAGCAAGATCATTGGAGAGGTTGCTGTTGCGTCACAAAATCGGTGACGCTTTAGCCATCTCACTATGTGAGAAAGGGGCTTAAGACATGTGGCAAGGCTCGTTTTAAAAAGATATTGACATTTAGGATTGCTACATCCTCTAGGTGGCGCCAGAGAATCTGAAGATGCTATTTGCATATATGCAGATTATGTGCCATTAAAGATGGAAATTATCCTGTAGCTGTGAATTTCTTTTTGTTTTTTATCTGAAGTAATACTGGCATTTTAACAAGTGTTTGTAGACTATTTCTCAACCCTCCCCCACCCTCTTTTCTCTCCTCTTTAGTGTCTGGTCTTTGTATAGTCTTTTGTTGAGCAGTAAGTAGTTCAGCTTTCCCTATTGCTAATCTGCACTCTTGAGGATTGTTTCTTGCCCCCTCATAGTGTTTCACCATATCTATATGGGAATCTGCTGGAAATATCTCTCCTCTAGCTGTAAAACAGGTCTATGGGTAAAGGAACAATCCTTTCTAAGGGTATATTCCCACGGTCAGTAAACACTGTGGGTTGGACGCTTACATCCGCAGCGTTCAACTCGCAGCGTCCAGATGTTACAGCATAGTGAATGGGATTTAAAGAAATCCCATGTCCACTAGGCGTGCACCGACGCCCGTGGAGACTGACATGCGGCGCGTCTCTTCAAACCGCAACATGTCTATTTGCGGAGGCGCGAGTCTCCACAAGATAAATTAAACTCGTACAAGGTATTGAACACAGTGATTTCACGCGGTTCAATGAACACATGCAGAATCACTTGTGTTCAAATGCCGGCAGTGCTTCGGACACAGCGGACGTGCTGCGTTCAAAGCACTGCCGAATCCATCCTCTCTGGCCTATAGTATTACTGGTGGTTCAGTCCCTCTGACCTTGTTCACATTTACGTCACTTGACAAGTGGAAAGGTTTTAAATACAAGAGTTAGGACTGTCCCACAAGGGTTGCCGTGACGTGGCGGGATGGCTTCTACATTATCAAAATTATGCTAATTGATACAAAAATGTCTGGGTTTTATGCAAAAAAAAGTTTAATGTACTACTTACAATGCATTGATCCTCAGAGCCCCGAGGTTCTCGAATTTGGGAATGTTTATTCTCTTTAAATAAATGCCCCTTTCCAGGTTCAATAACCAGTTAATTTTTTCCTCTTCGCCACGACAGCACCCACTGAGAGAGGGGATCCGCCCCTAGGAACAGGAAACCTACAGAGAGATAAAAGGGGGGGCCCCCCTCGCTCCCTCAGTTTGGTTACCTGTTACTAGAAGGAACCCGCAGAAGAGGATGCCTGGTCTGGTAGCCGCCCGCTTGCATGATATGAGCAGCGGGGGCTCCAGGACTTGATGCAGCGTCGGGTGGAGAGAAGAAACCCCCCCCCCCCCGTTACAGCGAGGCCGGGTAAACCATGAAAACCCGAGCTCGCAGATTATGAGGTGCGGGGCAGCGCTGAGGAAGATACCTGGTAGCAGGAGATGTCCGGTGGTCTAAGGGGCAGCGATGGGGCGACAGGTCGGGCAGGCTGAGGCAACCTGGAAGTTCTAGAAAATAGGGGGGGAAGCCAGCACTGCTTAAGGTTAGAACGCATAAATTGGAGTGCATATGCACATAATGTCTAGCTGTATTCAAAAATGAGATATTTAGCAAAAAAATTGATCAATTCAATTGCAACCTGGAAGTTCTGCCACAGCTTCCCGGGTAAGAGGACGCAGGTAAGAGCAGTATCGTGGGAGCAGGAGCCGCGCATGCGCAGTAGGAGGCAGAGTGAAAAAAAAAAAGGAAAAAGGGGAGAGAAAGAGGCGGAACCGGTAAACTGCATAAAAGACACCGGTAATGCTACAGCGGTGCGCAGCTATGTCGTCCACAAACGACCCGGTTTTGCTCCAACTGAGCTAGCCAGACGAGTCCCCACAGGGCAGCAGAAAGAGCGGTGCTACAAGAAGGAGCAGCAGCACCAGGAGAAGTGGCAGCTCCAGAAGAGAGTACAGCAGCCATTCCAGGCAAAATGAGCCCGTAGAGAAAAAACGGAAGGAGAAAAAGCTGTCCCACGCCTCGCCTCAGCCTGAGTCGCGAACCCCGTAGCCGGTAATCTGCTGACGAAATTCACGGGTGAGTGTTTTTAGTCAGGCTTATAGCTGATGACGTTTCCTTGATCCATACCTTTTAGGCCAAAAGAACGGAGAAGGCGAAAAATAGAGAGTGTGCCTTATGTTCTCAGCCCCTTCCAGATGGCCATCCTAAGAGATTATGCCAGTCTTGTATTGAAAAGACCTTACAAGAGGAAACCTCAGGGAGAAAAGAGGATATCCGAGCGATAATTAGAGAGGAGCTACGGGCCTTGGGCAGCTCCAGTAGTCGGGGGGGTGTCACTCCTCTGTCAAAGGAATAGTTTCACCGAGAGGAGTAGCTTCACTGGCGTCGGGATCGCCGTCAGAAACTGGGGAACTAGACTCGGATAGATCCTAGGAATACTTTTCCTCAGATGAAGAGGAACAGACTTGTTTCCCTACGGACAGTGTTAATAACTTGGTTAAGTCTGTCCGAAATACCATGGGGCTACCCGAGACTAAGGACCCCAAAACTCGGCAAGACATGATGTTCGCAGGAATTTCCCGGAGGAAGATCCGTGCTTTCCCAGTAGTCCCAGCTAAGGAGCTGGTAAAGAGGGAGTGGGAGAAGCAGGGTCAGAGAACCTTCCTCTCCTTAACTTCAAAACGCAAATATCCATTTGACGACGAGGAGTTAACATCTTGGTCGAGAGCCCCCCAAAGTAGATGCGGCAGTGGCCTCTACCTCTCGTAGATCCTCCCTGCCGGTGGAGGATTCAGGGTCGTTGGCTGACTCATTAGATCGTAAGACAGATACCTTTCTGAAACGATCCTGGGAGGCATGCACGGCAGCTTTTAAGCCCGCAATAGCAGCCACGTGCACAGCAAGGTCAATGTTGGTATGGCTGGATGACCTGGAGGGGAAAATTAAAAGCGGAGTATCTAGAAACGAGCTCCTTTCCTCTATTCCCCTGATTAAAGGAGCAGCGGCTTTCCTGTCTGACTCCTCAGAGGACTCTCTCCGACTATCTGCTAGAGCAGTAGGGCTAACCAATTCAGGCCGGCGGGCCTTATGGTTGAAAGGATGGACAGGAGATACACAGACAAAGACTAAACTTTGTGCTATACCCTGCCAGGGTAAGTACCTATTTAGCACGGAGCTGGATGAGATCCTAACAAAAGCAGGGGAGAGAAAGAAAGGTTTTCCTAACCCGTATATTCCCTTTAACAGGAGGGCCTTCAGGAAGCCTCCGTTTGGGGAAAAAGAGAGATTTCAAACCTCAGGACCGCTGGGGAAATAAGGATCCCAAACAGAGGGGCAGCCTATTTGGGAAACGTCCCTTCAGAGGAGACAGGTTCCGCTAGTACCAGTACACCGGTAGGTGGCAGGCTACTGAAATTCAGCCACCAATGGGGAAAAATTACATCCAACCCCTGGGCCATTGATATCATCTCATCGGGCCTAAAACTAGAATTTGTTCGGCATCCACCAAACTCCTTCCTACTGACTTCTATGAAGTCCCAAACACAGGAGGAAGCACTATTTTTAGTCCCTAAACCAGACGGCTCTTTTAGGACTATAATAAATTTAAAAAAGCTTAATACATTCTTGAAGCTGAGGCCGTTTAAAATGGAGTCAATAAATTCAGCAATAAAACTCTTGTTCCCCAGGTGCTATATGGCAGTCTTGGACCTAAATGATGCCTATTACCATCTCCCCATATACCAAGGGCACCAGAAGTTCCTGCGGGTAGCAGTCTGGTTCAAGGGTCGGATTCAACATTTCCACTTTACGGCAATGCCGTTCGGACTATCTATGGCTCCTTGAGTGTTTACCAAATTGATGCTAGAGGTGATGTCATATATAAGGCTGAATGACACCCTAGTGGTCCCCTACTTGGACGACCTGCTCATAGTGGGAAAATCTGTTTCCCAATGTGAAACTGGGAGAAGTCCAGGCTAAAACCGGTAACCTGTCAGAAGTTCCTAGGCCTTCAAATAGATTCCGTCAGTCAGAAATGCTTTCTACCAGATACTAAGGCGCAGGCCATAGTTGGTAAAATACGGAACATTACTGAAAAACCTGTAATATCATTGAGACCGGGTATGTCCTTGCTAGGGTCCCTAATATCATGCATTCCAGCGGTGCAATGGGCCCAATTCCACTCCAGAAAATTGCAGTGGGCTATTTTACATGAGACAGACTGCGGGGGCGGTTGGAAGGGAGGATGTCCCTATCGCCCGAAGTTATTAACTCCCTAGGTTGGTGGTTGGATCCTACCAATTTGTCAAAAGGAGTTCAATGGTGGGTTACCCCCTCTATGGTACTCACCACGGATGCTAGCCCCTCAGGGTGGGGGGCCCACCTGGAGGAAGAGATGGTGCAGGGCCAGTGGCTGGAGCATGAAGCAGAAAGCTCCTCTAATATGAAGGAGCTAACAGCAATTTATTATGCTATGTCTCAATTTCTCCCGCAGCTAAGAGGAACCCATGTGAGGATCCAGTCAGACAATACCACCGCAGTGGCATATATAAACTGGCAAGGAGGTACGCGATCAGGACCATTGATGTCTATCGCGGAAAAGATCGCGATGATAGCGGCGAGATGGGGCAGACCAGAAATAGACCTGTTCGCGACCAGAGCCAACAGGCGTGTAAAAAAAGTTCGCTTCTCTCTACAGAGCAGACAATCCAGACATACTAGATGCCCTCCTAGCATCCTGGACATTCCAGCAAGCCTATGCCTTCCCTCCAATGGTTCTGTTACCAACAGTGGTCAGGAAAATAAGGCAAGAAAAGGCAAGGGTCATCTTGATAGCCCCGTTTTGGCCCAAGAAGCCGTGGTTCTCATGGCTGAGAGCCATGTCAATAACCGACCCATGGATTCTGCCGCTACACCAGGACCTTCTCTCGCAGGGACCCTGCTACCATCCACAGGTCAAAGCCCTGCGCCTAGCGGCCTGGAATTTGAAAGGGAACTATTGAAGCAGAGAGGCTTCTCAAAAAACCTGATTAGTACCCTTCTGCAAAGTAGGAAGGAATCTACACCAAGAATATACACTAAGGTGTGGAGGAAATTCCTGGCCTTTCACCCAGTAAAATTGTCCAGTGAAGTGCCCATTACGGCCATTCTAGAATTCCTTCAGAAAGGCCGAGAATTGAGGCTCTCAGTAAATACTCTAAAGGTCCATGTATCGGCCCTAAAAGCCTTGTTTAACTACAACGTGGCAGGTAATAGGTGGGTGACCCGGTTTATTTCAGCTTGTCAGCGGTCAGAGCCAGTTCGTATTCTTCAGCTACCAGCATGGAACCTTAGTCTTGTTTTGGATGCCTTCACTCAGGCCCCGTTTGAACCCATAAGTTCAGCATCAATGAAATGCCTCTCATTAAAAACTGGTACGCTAGTAGCCTTAGTATCAGCTAGAAGAGTAAGTGATCTTCACGCCCTGTCAGTAGACCCCCCCGTTCCTGTCAGTAACACGGGACAGACTGGTATTGAAAACGGACCCGTCCTACCTTCCCAAACGGGGAACTAAGTTTCATAGGTCTCAGGAGATCTGCCTACCTTCTTTCTATGAGAACCCAACAACACAGGACGAGGTTAAATATCACACTTTAGACGTAAGAAGAGCTGTGCTAGCCTACTTAGATAGGATCAGTCCCTGGAGGCAGAGTAGGTCTCTTTTTGTCTCCTTCCAGGGTGACAAGAAGGGGGCTAGAGTTACGACAAGCACGTTGTCCAGGTGGATCAGAGATGCAATCACAATGGCATATTCGGCAAAAGGAGAGGACCCTCCACAGGGTATTAAGGCGCACTCTACTAGAGCCATGTCATCCTCCTGGGCCGAGAGGGCGAACGTCCCAATTGAGCAAATATGTAAGGCTGCAACCTGGTCTTCTCCGTCTACCTTTTATAGTCACTATAGACTAGATTTGTCCTCTACCGAGGATCTGACTTTTGGTAGATCTGTCCTTAACACGGTGTACCCTCCCAGGTGATTATCTCTGAAAATCTCTCAGTGGGTGCTGTCGTGGTGAAGAGGAAAAACCAGATTACTTACCGGTAATACTCTTTTGTAGAGTCCACGACAGCACCCGCTCACTTCCCGCCCGTAAAATTTTCACAAGTGGTTCTCGTTGGTGGTGGAGATTATAATTAGAATTTAAGATGTTGATAACTTTAGCAAACATAGAAGTATATATGTGTAAGGATAGATAAATCGTCTAAACAAATTGACTAAAACGTGTATGACGGTTCCTCCGTTGTTCTCTGTAATGCAAACTGAGGGAGCGAGGGGGGCCGCCCCATTTATCTCTCTGTAGGTTTCCTGTTCCTAGGGGCGGATCCCCTCTCTCAGTGGGTGCTGTCGTGGACTCTACAAAAGAGTATTACCGGTAAGTAATCCGGTTTTTTCATGAATTCTGGGATTGTGGGCACCTGATCCAATGTCCAATATTGGGCTATTAATTTCCTGACCATAAACAGCAAATGAAACACTGTAGTCTTGCCATGGTCATCCGTACGTAAATCCTCGAATTATCCTATTATACATACAAAGGGAGAGGGATCGATGTTTCCTGAATTAACCTTGATTATTTCTAAACACATCTTTCCAGAAGGGTTCCAAATTAGGACACGACCAGTACATGTATAACAGGTTTGCTGAGTGCACTTAACATCTGGCGCATAAAGGATTTGGTTGGAGCCCTTTATCAAATAGGAATTGAGGCATTCTATATGCGTGGTGCAACACATACACATGAGAGAATCTATGGGATTTACTTAATGTACTGTCACACTTAGCGATGTACCAGCGATCCCGACCAGCGATATGATGCGGTCAGGATCGCTGGTACATCGCTAAGTGGTCGCTAGTGAGCTGCCACACAGGCAGATCTCACCACCGACATCGCTGGGGACGGGGGTCGCTACTTACCTGTCACACTAGGCGGTCCTGCGTCCTCCCGCCCGGCTCCACGCTCGTCTCCACAGGAAGCTGACGACGAGAAACAGTCCTGGACGTTCTCGCGTGATCAGCGATAACCAGCGGGGGAGCCGGTCGTTGGTAAGTATCAGACACAGCGATGTCGCTAGCAATATCGCTATAACGTCACAAGTTATAGCGATATTGCTAGCGATATCGCTTAGTGTGACAGTACCTTTAGGGACAGCTGGGGAACACGCTCCAATATTTCTTGCCATTGGTTTTCATGAGGCCAATTACGCTCTTCTATTTTCCTTTAGATCATATTGGATATTAAACCGCATGAAAAAAAAACCCACTTTGAAGATTCAAATATGCAAGGAAAAAATTAATCAGCATATGCATAAGATTTTAGAACTCTCATTCACTTTGCTGGTATTATAAAACACTTACATTGCAAAGTCTGGCCTATAAAGGGCTTGTTCTAAGGGTCCCGTTACATTTAGCAATGCACCAGCGATCCCGACAACGATACGACCCTGTCAGGATCGCTGGTGCATCGCTAAATGGTCGCTAGTGAGCTGCCAAAAAGGCAGATCTCACCAGCGACGCAGCAGCGGTCGGTACTTACCTGTCAGACGCGGCGATGAAGACGTCCTCCCGGCCGCGTCCACGTGTCGCTCGTCAGCGCCAGCAGGAAGCCGCCGCCGAGAAACGGCCCAGGACATTATTGCGCGATCAGCGATAGCCAGCGGGGGAGCCGGTCGGAGGTAAGTGTCACATATAGCGATATCGCTAGCAATATCGCTGCTGCGTCACAAAATCGGTGACGCTTTAGCGATATTGCTAGCGATATCGCTATGTGTGAAGCCCCCTTAAGTTTGGGAGTCCACCCTATCCCAAGGATATGTGATAACTTCCAGATCGCTCAGGGCCTGAGCCTCCAACCTATCCAGGACTTAAAAGAGCCCAGTGTAAATAGAGCTGTGGTCTATTCATTCTTAATGGGAGTGCCAAAGACTAGCCAATGCGTCTCTCGGCCATATCCGGCGGTCTCCTAGAGAATGAAAAAAGTGGATGTGCGCATGATCTACAGCCCTACCATTCACAATCTGCTTTTCAGAGCCCCAGTTCTCTGGATCAGTGGGGGTCTCTGCGATTGAGAAGTTTGTACTATTCTATGGATAGGGGAAAAACTTCCAAACTTGATACAGACCCTTTAGGGTATGTTTCCACAGTCAGTAAATGCAGCGGGTTTGACACTGCATACATCCGCAACGTCAAACCTGCAGCGTCCAGATGTTACAGCATAGTGGATGGGATTTCGTGAAATCTCATATCCACTATGCGTTCAGAGACGCAGGTGGCAGAGCTGCGTAAACGGACATGTGGCACGTCTTTATAGACCGCAGCATATCTATTTATGATGCGGAGATGCTCAGTCCCCGCAGCGTAAATTTCCCATAGACTATCATTAAAAGATGTGGTTTTAACACATCTAGTCACATGCGTAATAACTGTGGAAACGCAGCTTACTACGCATGTGAACTAATTTAAATGTCTTACCTTTTGACACTGCCAGAAGTTCGCGTCCACTGCCGTTCTCGCGATGACTGAGCTGACCACGAGAACTGCCGTGCATGTGACCGCCGGGGTTATCTCCAGTCACTAGGCAAGTTCTCACAGTCAGCTGACCGTGAGGACTGCAGTGCAGGTGATCGCCGGAGACTGAGTTATCTCCAGTGGTCGTCTACAAGCTCTGATGTGTCTGGGTGTCAGGCTGAGTCGGGCATCCAGATGTAGCAGAGCTAGACTCGTTGTTGGACAGGAAGGTTTTGTTTATTTTTTTATTTTTTTTTTCAGGAGATCGAGGGCGTTGCATGGATTTGGTGTATAATAAAAAGGGAAAACTGTTGTGTTTCAATAAAATACTTTATTCTGGCGGTGTGTTTATTTAACATGTAATGCCTATAAGATTAGTAATGGATAGGTATCTTATTGACAACTCTGTATTACTAATCCGTGGGCTTGATGTCACCTGACAATACAAAGGTGACATCAACTTTACAAATATTACCCCACTTGTCACTGCTACAGGGCAAGAGGGAAGAACCGGGTAAAGTGCCACAATTGGCGCATCTTTGGATGCTCCCAATTGTGGGGCGGCTGCGGGCTATTATTTTTAGGCTGGTGAGGGCCAAAATCCATGGGCCTCACCAGCCTCAGAATACCAGGCCGCAGCTGTCTGCTTTTTACTTGGCTGGCTAACAAAATTAGAGGGACACCACGGTATTTTTTTTTTTTTTTTTTTTTTTTAGGGATCCCACTATTTTTGCGTCCAACCCGCAGCGTTTACTGACTGCGTGCACATACCCTAATATATCTGCAAACAGGAAATCACTTTTTTTTTTTTGCTTCCCAGAAGACAACTTAATTAGCTTTATTTCAAGTGACAAAAAAAGCATAAAAAATGCATGTCAAAAACGCAGGTGACCTGCCAGTGACCTCCGATGCAGATTTCACCTGCATCAAATCCTGAGTAAATACTGAGCCAATCCTGACCGTGGAAACATACCCTTAGGCTCCATCTCTTTTGTGGCCTGCTTTGTGGGGCGGTTGTGCCAGCTGAAAAATGACTGCCAAGTGACCTCCACTTAGAATGAGCACTATGTTGTTCTGCACAGTATGTTCTGAGAGCAGTACTTGTGACCAGTGTTTGTCTCTTTCTGCTGATGACGTTCACAAGAACTAAGACCCCAATTCTCTTGGATTTCCAATAGCTGGTAGTGCTTTTGGGTTTATATGTTATAAGACAGCTTTGAGGTTACTACTCACATGTGCAAAAATAGTTCATGGCAATTTAGGACAATTTCTAAAGCTTGTAGAAATATTACATGAATGAACTGAAACTGTCGCAAAGGTTTGTCACTGTGTACTGGACCTTCTCAGAATTTGAATTGTATGTACAGGGTTGTTGGGATCTCATGGGGCTTAAACAGCAATGTTCTGTTATTGTGGAGAAGCAATCCATGTTGACCATATACAGACCCTTTTATCATTTACAGGGGCACAGTGCCTTACATATTAGCACTGCATGTCAATCACGTCCCAGCATTCTGCAGACAAGGGGTCAGACTTCCACTGACAATTGTTTTGGTCTGAGAACCCATTCTTTGAGGGGTATTCCCTTGTTGTAAGGTTCTGGCATATTCTAGTATTTCCTAACCTTCATATTAGCAGTAGCATAACCTTCTGCTTTTTCTTGCACAGCGTTTTCCATTTCACTTGTTCATACGGTGCTCCCTTGTAATAGTGCTTTGTGACTTCTCAACAGTGAGTGACTGTCTCCAGTAATGTGTACGATTGTCTAATATTTTTCTTGCTCTGTTTCAGTTTGCAGCAATGGAGGATCATGCAGTTACCCAGACAGAGAGCCTCACTACTATTGAAGCGCATACAGTTGCTCACACTGTTTCTCATTCTGAAGTTGGGCAAGTTCAACAAGTCCATGTGGCTACGTACACAGATCACAGTATGCTCAGCGCCGATGAAGATTCTCCATCATCCCCTGAGGACACTTCCTATGATGACTCTGACATACTGAACTCCACTGCAGCGGATGAAATAACCGCTCATCTGGCAGCTGCAGGTATGAGGTCAAGCTTTTATAAGTGGCTATTGCCATAGCCTAGTTACTCTGCTGTGTCCCCCCTCCTAACTTTTCCCTTTTTCACCATTTTTAAAAGTATAACGGATTTCTTACAACATACAACCATGTATATTGTCACATGACAATTTTTCTGTGGTTAGAATCTGTGATCAAATTGGTTATTTCTGCTCCACGTACATGGATTTTCACAAACCTCATACAGATAGATGTTCAGAAGTCTGCCATGTGTGAACATACCTTAACTGTTCTTGGGGTTCTCTTTATTTGTTAGTTGGGGGTGAACCATGTGCAAATCAACATTTGCCTTAAATTAGTAGAAGAAAACAGCATCTGCTTACAATGTATCATGATAAGTGGGCCAATTAAAGGCTAGGATATTCTTTCTGTACAACTCCTCAGGGCGTTTTAGTAAATTCTAATTTAGAAATGGGATTTTCCATTGATAGACAAAATCAGTAGTTTTTGAAATTGCTTTCAAAAGTTACATATGCCTCCTCCAGTTTTCTTGCTGTAAACTGCTGTTTCCCAGAGGAGGGATTTTCTTTTACACTGGTAGGAACGGTAAGCAAAATCTCCATAGACGTGAGTTGCATCTGCAAGAGAGACATCCTTCCTGCCGATGACTTCTAAACCCTTAACCTATAATAATTTTTTTAACTGGTTTCCATTGGTTTTAATGGTTCATTGCTTGGAAATCCTCAGTTATGCCAGCAGGGGGAGCAGTTGCATTTCTTAAATTTGTGGGTTGAAAATGAACTTGTTAGGCAAGAATGGACTTTTAAGACTCGATGTAGGTGTCTACAGGGTGGCCAGTACTGCGTTACTTTGCAAAATGAATACTCTCTAAGTTGTACCCCAACTTCTTCATGAGGACCTTGCACATCTCACATCGTCACTGCAGCAATAGCTAGATAGGATGTTGTAGTCGGGTTTGCGCTGCCATTATGTACAACCAGTTGATTGTAGATTGCCATGCAAAGAACCATCCAGATATGTTGTTCTATCAAAGACTCTCTTGACCAGTCACCTGCAGTTGGCTTACACCTGGTCAGTTGATTGATTTTTACCACATTATTGTGGATGTACTCGGTGAAGGCACCAAGGATTCATCTAAAACTGAATATTTAGGTCTATCCAGAATTTTTGGTGTACAGCAATAATCCTGCTATAAAATAAATCTTTCCTTACATTCACAGGACCTGTAGGGATGGCTGCTGCAGCTGCAGTGGCTACTGGGAAAAAACGGAAGAAACCCCATATCTTTGAATCTAACCCCTCCATACGTAAGAGACAGCAAACCCGGCTACTGAGGTCAGTGTGTCCACATGTCTTTAAATCTTATGCTAGAGGATTGCATTGTCTATAATTATGTCTTGTGTTCTGAGATTTACAAGTAACTCAAGAGAAAAGGTGAGGCATCACAAATTGCAATAAATCGGATTCGAGCTCTGTAAACATATTTTGGAATTGGCATGTAGCGTCCCTTTCCTAAATGTGACAGGATCCCTATACTTCGTGATGGGGAAGATGGAAGATAACATGAAGAAAAGTTCCTAAAATCTCCACCCTTTGGGGGTCACTGTAGGGCTGTACACGAGCTGCTAATGTAGCTTTGCTCCTTCCCCATCCCTGTCTTACACAGACATGCCAAACCAGAAAGTAAAATTTTTATGCTGCTCCCAAACTAAAAAACAAAAATAAAATTGCTTCAAGATCAAAAACTTTTCTAGCCGCTACAAGTTTTTAAGGCCGTGTATTTTATATACATCTTGGCAGTGGAAGGGTTAAAATTGAACAATGTTTAGGGATTCTCTTAAAATTATTTTATAGCAAAATGATTATGTATGTTAAACATAAAAACTATGGGTTAGCAGGTATTTAGTGCTTATAAGTAACTGTTTAAGTAATTTCCTTCCCCATGCAGTGGGAAAAAAAAGCATTTAGTCAGCCACCAATTGTGCAAATTCTCCCACTTAGAAAGATGAGAGAGGCCTGTAATTGACATCATAGGTAGACCACAACTATGAGAGTCAAAATGAGAAAACAAATCCAGAAAATCACCTTGTCTGATTTGGCAAGATTTATTTGTTTGCAAATTATGGTGGAAAATTAGTATTGGTCATTAACAAAAGTTCATCTCAATATTTTGTTATATATCCTTTGTTGGCAATGACAGAGGTCAAACGTTTTCTGTAAGTCTTCACAAGGTTGGCACACACTGTTAGTGGTATGTTGGCCCATTCTTCCATGCAGATCTCCTCTAGAGCAGTGATGTTTTGGGCCTGTCGCTGGGCAACACGGACTTTCAAATCTCTCCAAAGGTTTTCTATGGGGTTGAGATCTGGAGACTGGCTAGGCCACTCCAGGACCATCATATGCTCCTTAGGAAGCCACGTCTTTGTTGCCCTGGTGGTGGGCTTGTGATCATTATCATGCTGAAAGACCCATCCACCTTTCATCTTCAATGCCCTTGCTGATGGAAGGTTTGCACTCAAAATCTCACAATACATGGCTCCATTTGTTGTTTCATGTACACGGATCAGTTGTCCTGGTCCCTTTGCAGAGAAACAGCCCCAAAGCATGATGTTGCCACCCCCATGCTTCACAGTAGGTATGTGTTCTTTGGATGCAAATCATCATTCTATCTCCTCCAAACACGACGAGTTTTGTTTCTACCAAACAGTTCTACTTTGTTTTCATCACACCATATGACATTCTCCCAGCACTCTTCTGGATAATCCAAATACTCTACCAAACTTCAGATGGGCCCGGACATGTACTGGCTTAAGCAGGGGGACACGTCTGGCACTGCAGGATCTGAGTCCCTGGCGGCGTAGTGTGTTACTGATGGTATCCTTTGTTACGGTGGTCCCAGCTCAATGCAGGTCATTCACTAGGTCCCCCCGTGCAGTTCTGGGATTTTTGCTCACTGTTCTTGTGATCATTTTGACCCCACGGGGTGAGATCTTGCGTGGAGCACCATATTGAGGGAGATTATCAGTGGTCTTGTATGTCTTCCATTTTGTTTATTATTGCTCCCACAGTTGACTTCATCAGACCAAGCTGCTTGCCTATTGCAGATTCAGTCTTCTCAGCCTGGTGCAGGGCTACAATTTTGTTTCTGGTGTCCTTCCTTTGACTGCTCTTTGGTCTTCACCATCTTGGAGTTTGGAGTGTGACTGTTTGAGGTTGTGGACAGGTGTCTTTTGTACTGATAACAAGTTCAAACAGGTGCCATTACTACAGGTAATGAGTGGAGGACAGAGGAGCCACTTAAAGAAGAAGTTACATGTCTTTGAGAGCCAGAAATCTTGCATATTTTAATGTGACCAAATACTCATTTTCCACCATGATTTGCAAAATAAATCTTGCCAAATCAGATAAGGTGATTTTCTGGATTTCTCATATTTTAACTCTCGGGCTGCGTTCACACGTTGTGTTTTTTCGCGGTGGTTTTTAACGCGCGATTTTGCCGCGAAAACGCAAAAAAACAGCATCCCATGCAATCCTGTGGGATTCCGCAATGCTGTGCTAATGCTGCTGATTTTCCCGTGGTGGAATCGCAGCATGCGCATTAATTTTGCGGAATCGCGGCGATTCCGCCCACATAGGGATGCATTGTTCTGCTTACTTTAGCTGTGCCCACCATGCGAAAAGTAAACAGAATATTTGCGGAAGGTACCCAGGGGGTAGAGGAGAGGGTACCAAATTTCCCAGTAAAAAAAAAAAAAAGGAATTAAAAATTAAAAATCGGGTTATATTCACCTTCCGGCGTCCCGTGCAGCCTTAACGATGCTCCCGCCAACTCCCGTTCCCAGTGATGCCTTGCAACAAGGACCTGTCATCAAAGGTCTCGCAAGGCATCGCTGGGAACGGGAGCATCGCGATGATCGGGAAGGCTGCGCAGGACGTCGGAAGGTGAGAAAAACTCGATTTTTTTTTTTTCTTTTTAATTTTTTTAACATTAGATCTTTTTACTACTGACACTGCATTGGCAGCCTCAATAATAAAAATTGGTCACACTCGTCAAACACTATGTTTGATGAGTGTGACCAACCTGTCAATCAGTTTGCCAAGCGATTCTCCAGATCGCTTGGAAAACGCTAGCATTCTGCAAGCTAATTACGCTTGCAAATCGCTAGTTTTTCCACGGGAAAATCGCAGGAATTTAAAATGCGGTTTTACCGCGGAATTGAATTCCGTAACGTGTGCACATAGCCTCATAGTTGTGGTCTACCTCTATGATGTCATCTTTTCAAGTGGGAGAACTTGCACAATCGGTGGCTGACTAAATACTTCTTTCCCCACTGTATGTATATTTTAACACTGTATTTACTTTTTTTTTGTTTGTCTTCAGGAAACTGAGGGCAACCCTAGATGAGTACACCACTAGGGTTGGCCAGCAGGCAATTGTCCTGTGCATTTCTCCTTCGAAACCTAACCCAGTTTTTAAAGTATTTGGAGCCGCACCTTTGGAGAACGTGGTGAGTGATTCAGTATTTGCGGTCATCTACAAATGTGCTTTTCAGGACCTTGTACATTTTGTTACCTCTGTTTTTCTGAAGAAGACTTTTTGTATGTTTTTTGGCAGTCTTTGAAAGTGAAGGAAATAATTATTTGATCCCATGCTGATTTTGTAAGGTTGCCCACTGACAAAGACATGAACAGTCTATAATTTTAAGGGTAGGCTAATTTTAACATTGAGAGATAGAATATCAAAAATAAAATCCAGAAAATCACATTGTATAAATTATATACATTTTCATTTTGCAGTGAGAAATAAGTATTTGATCTCTCTGGCAAACAAGACATAAAACTTGATGGCATAACTCTTGTTGGCAATCACAGCAGTCAGACGTTTTTTGTAGTTTATGTTGAAGTTTGCGCACATGTCAGGAGCAATTTTGGTCTTCTCCTCTTCGCAGATCATCTCTAAATCATTATGATTTTGAGGCTGTCGCTTGGCAACTCAGAGCTTCAACTCCTTCCATAAATTTTCTATGGGTTTAAGGCCGTCCCGTCCGGCACCTCCCATCTTCATATGATGATGTCCTCCTTCTTGCTTCTCCCTCGGCTCCTGCGCAGGCGTACTTTATCTGCCCTGTTGAGGGCAGAGTAAAGTATTGCAGTGCGCAGGCGCCGGGAAAGGTCAGAGAGGTCCTTTGCCTGTGCAGTGCACTGGCAAAGGAACCGCAGCAGAATCCGCAGCGTGTGCACACACCCTTACACTTGACCTGACAAACCCAATCCCTATACTGCAGGGTTTTTAGCTAGCAACCTGTGGCCTTCAGCCACATGGAAAACCCGGCCAGGAATGAAGCTGACTGCAACACTAACATACTGCAGTCAGATTCAAAACACAAAAGTCCAGAGCAGGTTTTCCCTAAATCTGCTTTGGACAACTAGCATGTCCAAGACCTATACTCACTTTTACTCTGCATTGCAACCAGGGCTGTGGAGTCGGTAAGACAAACCTCCGACTCCTCAATTTCCATGACTCCGACTCCACGAAAATGGACTCCGACTCCACGAAAATGGACTCCGACTCCACAGCCATGATTGCAGTCACAGCTACACTGGTCACAGCCTCACAAGCATCAACTGTGCAATAAAATTGACCTGACAACATTAATTTTCCAGGTCATTATGACTAAGGCAATACTTCACATGTATAGTGTTTTTACTTTTTTAGAGGATAGCGAGATCTCCCTATGTCTGCCTCCCTCCCCCTATGTCGGTCTCTGTCTCCCTACAGGTGCTTCTCACAAAATATCATAAAAAAAGTTAATTTATTTCAGTTCTTTATTACAAAAAGTGAAACTCATATTATAGTCATTACAAACAGAGTGATCTATTTCAAGTGTTTATTTCTGTTAATGTTGATGATTATGGCTTATAGCCAATGAAAGCCCAGAATTATCTCAGAAAATTAGAATGATTAACAATAAACACCTACAAAGGCTTCCTAAGCGTTTAAAAAGGTCCCTTAGTCTATTTCAGTAGGCTCCACAGTCGTGGGGAAGACTGTTGACTTGACAGATGTCCAGACAGCAGTCATTGACACACTCCACAAGGAAGGTAAGCCACGAATGGTCATTGCTAAAGAAGCTGGCTGTTCAGAGTGCTATATCCATGCATATTACTGGAAAGTTGAGTGGAAGGGAAAAATGCGGAAGAGAAAGATGCACAAGCAATAGGGATAACGCCGCCTTGAAAAAATTAAGAAAAGGCCATTCAAAAATTTGGGAGAGATACACAGGGAGTGGACTGCTGCTGGAGTCATTGCTTCAAGAGCCACCACACACAGACGTATCCAGCACATGGGCTACAAGTGTCGCTTTCCTTGTGTCAAGCCACTCATGACCAATGGACAATGCCAAAATCGTCTTACCTGGGCCAAGGAGAAAAAGAACTGGACTGTTGCTCATTGATCCAAGTTGGTGTTTTCAGATGAAAGTAAATTTTGCATTTCATTTGGAAATCAAGGTCCCAGAGTCTGGAGGAAGAGTGGAGAGGCACACAATCCAAGCTGCTTGAGGTCTAGTGTGAAGTTTCCACAATCAGTGATGGTTTGGCGAGTCATGTCAGCTGCTGGTGTGGGTCCACTGTGTTTTATCAAAACTAAAGTCAGCGCAGCCGTCTAACAGGAAATTTTAGAGCACTTCATGCTTCCCTCTGCTGACAAGTTTATTGGAGATGGAAATTTCATTCTCCAGCAGGACTTGGCATCTGTCCACACTGCCAATAGTATCAATACCTGGTTTAAAAACAACAGCAATACTGTGATTGATTGTCCAGTAAATTCGCCTGACCTTAACTCCATAGGGAATCTATGGGTACTGTCGAGAAGATGATGAGAGATACCAGACACAACAATGCAGACGAGCTGAAAGCTGCTATCAAAGCAACCTGGGCTTCCATAACACCTCAGCAGTGCCACAGGCTGATTGCCTCCATTGATGCAGTAATTGATGCCAAAGGAGCCCCCACCAAGTAGTGAGTGCATTTACTAAACATACATTTCATTAGGCCAACATTTCGGAATTTAAAATCATTTTTCAAGCTGCTGTTATAATGTATTCCAATTTACTGAGATGACTTTTGGGTTTTCATAGGCTGTAAGCAATAATCATCAACATTAACAGAAATAAACACTTGAAATCACTCTGTAATGACTATATAATGAGTTTCAGTTTTTGTATTGAAGAACGGAAATTAACTTTTTGACGATATTCTAATTTTGAGATGCATCTCTATATCTACCTATCTATCTCTATACAAAGACTCCCTCTGCTCTGACACTGCACTCCTCCCACTGACCTGCAGGTGTTCTCAACCAAATCTACTTGCCCATTCCAATTGTAGGCTTGCAGCCCAGGAGAGACATGTTTGTCCATTATTGTAGGCGCTTTGGCTTGAAAGTGGCATGTACAGTAGAAGGGTTATGACAGGACATATATAGTTTTACACACAACTCTGGCAAAAATTAAGAGACCACTGCTTCAGTTTTATAAAAATTACCTGAACCAAATCTTATTTAACGAAGGAAAGTATAAAAAAGCCCTGCTGTGGTGTTCACAATCCTCTTACAATAGGACAAGCTGGATGGCAAAACAAGTGCTAGTACTATCCCAAAAGTAATAGGAATGAAAAAATATATTTTAACCATGCCAAAGGAGTTGAAAAGAAAAATCTTGAGTGAGGAAAAGCTCTCAATTCTGGCTTTACTAGCAGAGAGATACAGTGAGTATCATGTTGCCTCCATCCTTAAAATTTCTAAGACGGTAGTCCATTATAACAAGGTCGAGCAACAGACATTGGGGACAACAAAGCTACAGACCCACAGAGGGCGAAAATGACTCTCCACTGACCGTGATTACCGTCCTCTTATTCGAATGTCACTCAGCAACCGCAGGATGACATCAGTGACCTACAAAAGGAATGGCAAATGGCAGCTGAGGTTAAGTGCATGGCAAGAACAGTTCGTACCAGGCTCCTAGTGGCAGGGCTCAAGTCATGTAAACTTAGAAAAAAAGCCTTTAATCAATGAGAAGCAAATGAGAGCCAGGCTGAAATTTGCCAAAGACCATAAGGATTGTACCATAGAGGACTGGAGTAAGGTAATGTTCTCTAATGAGTCTAATTTTCAGCTTTGCCCAACACCTGGTCGTCTAATGGTTAGGCGGAGACCTGGTCAGGCGTACAAGCTACAGTGTCTTGCATCCACTGTGAAATTTGGTGGAGGATCGGTGATGATCTGGGGATGCTTCCGCAAGGCTTGAATTTGACAGGTTAATCTTTGCGAAGGATGTATAAATCAAGCCACATACAAGGTTATCCTGGTAAAACAGTTGATTGCTTCTGCTAAGGCAATGTTCTTCAACTCTGAGGACTGGGTTTTCCAGCAGGTCAATGCGCCATGCCACACAGCTAGGTCAATCAGCCGAATCTCCAGACCTGAACCCCATTGAAAACCTCCAGAATGTAATAAAGAGGACGATGGATAGTCACAAGCCATCAAAGAAGAACTGCTTACATTTTTGTACCAGGAGTGGCATAAGGTCACCCAAAAGCAGTGTGAAAGACTGGTGGAAAGCATGCCAAGATGCATGAAAGCTGTGATTAAAAATAAATCATGGTTATTCCACAAAATATTGATTTCTGAACTCTTCCTGAGTTAAAACATTAGTTTTGTTTCTAAAAGATTATGAACTTGTTTTCTTAGCATGTTGTCAGTAGTTTATAGAATAAAAGAGCAATATACCTTTTACTCAAAAATATACCTATAAAGAGAAAAATCAGACAACTACAAATTTTGCGGTGGTCTCATAATTTTTACAACTCACCTGCACAACCCACAATCGATGATAGGGAGGAAATGGGTACCTGAACTTGATTCTTGGTGCCTAAATGCTGCTATCCGTGGAATCCAAGGGGTTAGCATGAGCAATCGTTGCTTTTAGAGGCTGAGGGTGGCTATGTGACACAGCCAGAATCTTCCCTGTCTGGAGGGTCCTCAGCTCCTTGGCCTGCTCAACACACCCTGACTCTCCTCATGAAGTAGATATTAGTTGATGCAAAGTGTTTCATGGGATCTGATCCCACTCCATACACCCACACCCAGCATTAGACTTAAATATGTTGTGCACTTTCAGATAATCCTTGTTTTTATGTTCAGTATTTATAGGGAAGAATCGTTCACTCCAGAATTAAAGAAAATCTTGAATTTTTTTTGTATACAGACAATCTTCGCTCAGTATGTATAAACAATTAACTCTTCGCTATTCCCTGTGCCCAGGTCCAGCATGGATTCTTCCTCTGATGCTGGTATCTGATGGCTGCAGAGCTGTCATCAGTGCTACAACCAATCACTGAGCTAGGTGGCTATGTCCATATAGACAGAGTGACCCTCTCAGAGACACTGAGCTCGGTGACGTGACCGTATCGGATACTAGGAGCAGCAGTGGAGACTGTGTTGGACCCGGGGACGGTGATCAAAGATTGATTTTGTTTTTGTCAAACAAACTGCATCCAGGGACCAGATTTTTCTGAAAGGGACAACCCCCTTTAATAGTATGTGCTATGTCATGAAGAAGTTAAAGCCAGATATGATTTTGGTAGTCTTTTTGCTCTTCCCAATAGTTGAGGGTCCTAAGTATGACAATGCCTTTGTTCGGTTAGAGTTTCCTTATACAATATTTGAAATTCTATTTAAGTGGGTGTTCCCATAACCCTCAGTTATCAAGTATCCACAGGATTGATAAATGTCTGATCTCTGAGGATACTTGTGATCATTAGATACTTTCCAGAGTCTGCATGGGGCTGATGGCGGGAAAAAAACAAGAACTTTGCTTGACCACTGCTCGATTTGAAGTTTAGTAAGTGAGTAATGGGGCTCGGGACCCCATTCTAGTGATTGGTATCGCCCCCAGCAATGAAGCTTCCTAGTTCAATAGATAGATGTCTGTTGTGGAACAGCTCCTTTTAATGTTTTATGCTAAAAAAAAATTTTCGCTGTGCTTCTTGCTGAGCAGAGACTAGTGATGACGCACAGATTTCTATACTTCTTGTCAAGTAGAGAGATTTCTGGCTCAGCCAAATCTCCAGCTCCTTGTAAGTCTTTTTTTTTTTATGGTTGATTCTTTTCTGCTGAATTCTGATTACTTAATATTCCTTCAGTATTCATTCCTTCTTACTTCCACTACTTAAAGCATATTACTTAAGATTTCATCATTGTTTCCTCTGCGTTCATCCAGCAGAGTCACAGAGGACCATGTATTTTTAGCCGTCTGCTGTGCTGCCAGAGTTGCCTTTGAGCCCTGGGGTTTTCATGTTACTAAGCACTCAGAGGCTGAGAGCTGCACTCACGTCTGTTTACCTCCCACTTTCTCCCCTAGGTACGCAAGTATAAGAGTATGATCCTGGAGGACTTGGAGACTGCATTGGCAGAGCATGCACCTGTCCAACAAGATATCAACTCTGATCTGCCCCCTCTGACAATAGATGGCATTCCAGTGTCTGTGGACAAGATGACACAGGTGAGCCGCAGTCTGCCAGCACACCTAAAGAGCCGCCCTCTTTGCTTCTCACAGGCACATTTTACCAATGCCAAGTTTTCAAGAACAGCAATTAAAAAACAGCCATAAACTTGGAGTAAATTAGTAAACTGCATTGTGTGCCTAATTATGACCTTAAAATTTTTACCTAAAGATGGTACCACAACTACAATAGTGTAACTGCGTAGACTACCCTGGGAGGTAACTTCATGGCAGATACAAGCATCTCAATGTAAAAGCTGCTCATCAGAAAACACATTGCTTTCTTCAATTGCCTCAATCTGGTGCTACTAATGCAAAGGTCTTATGTATTTCTAGGTCCTAGTTTCTGCATGTTTGTGTATTCACCTAAGCAGGTTTTTTTTTGTGCTTTTTTTTTTTTTTTTTTTTTAAATCTTGAGTGATTTAGTTCCAACTGGCAATATTACGAATGTTGTCTGGCACTTTAGACTTTCATTGGAATCGTTGTTTAAAGGAATGACAATAACAGTACTCTTAAACACAAATCTCTAGACAACGATAAGTTGTTATTTTCCATTTTAAAAATTTCATTTTAGATGAGAACTGGATCTCAAAGTCTTTGCTGGTAATGTGATTTCAGGGGTCTCAGAAAGAGGATTTCCACTATTCATAAAGAGGCTGTCCACTGCTGCTTTTACATTGATGGGCTATCCTTAGGGTAGGTCATCAATGTGTGTTCTGCCAAGGTCCGACATCCGGCATCCCCGCCAATTGGCTTTTATCGGTGGTGGCCGTCGGTCAGAAGTACTCGCTTGCCGAGCTGCTCTATCTATTTGTAGTGGCTGCCGCGGGGTACTGCATGCACCGCCTATTGATTTGAATAGGAGGAGAATGTGTAGTACCAAGCCACGGCCACAACAAGTAGACGGAGCAGCTCAGCAAGTGAGAATTTCTGGCCGGCAGTTGCTGACCCCAGTAACAGCTGATCAGCGGGGGTGCTGGATGTCGGACCCTGGCTGACCAGACACGGATGACCTACCCTAAGGATAAGCCATCAACGTAAACATAAAAGTAGTGTGCAACGTTTTTACTGTGCAAAATCCTGCTGACAGGTTGGCTTTAAACTACAGAAACTGTCAGGTCGGCACTGTTATACTGATTAAAATAATACCTAGGGTGATGAAATCGGTCTTGTGGTTGTTGTTTAATCTGTATTTGTCGTTTTCAGTTCGGGATGGGGCTTTGTGGTGCTTTGCATAGATATTCATCAGTATTGGCTTCTGACAGGTCATTGCAGGTCATTGATCCTCTAGTGACCTGCCCCCTCTTTTACATACTGCATATACCTTGGTGTGTATAGAAAAAATAAACTTACGTTGCGCAAAATGGTGGCGCCTGCGCACTAGCATGTAAAGCATTATTCTTATAGTATTGCCAGGATAAAAAAAATACCTTCATCAAAATGGTGGGGGCGAATGCGCAGTAGCACAGTCCTGCTGAAAGGTTCACTTTAAATTCCCAAAAAAATAAATATGGGGCTCTTGCCACATATTCAAAATCCATGAAGATATTTATTTAATCCATAGGTTTAATATCTTCATGAATTTTAATGCCCTGATGTGGTGAATGGAGTATATTCTCTGTGGAAAGCATAGCTGGAGTATTTTCGTTTGAAGATCACCTTCAAAGTACAAAACCACCAAATCCCAGTGATTGGAGCTCCAGTTGGTAAATTGGGTAGTAGTGCTGACTGTTCTACTATATGAACTGAGCTACTGGAGTTTCCACCATTCTTGTCTGGTATCCCTTGTTAAGTCATTCACATGACAAATATTATTCACTCTCAAAGGGGTATTCTTGATGATACCTGCCAGGTTTCACGTGCAATCGGCAGTTATTTTGCTCCTGTCCTATTCAGTAAAATAGGAAAGCTGCATAATACCCCCAAAAGCCGCAAGTGGCCTAGCAGGTTTGTAGCTGGCCACACTCTCCTCCATATATGGAATTCAGCACAACCGAAATACTATTTTAAATAACAGAATATTTTAACGATGTTGTTCAGGACTACTATTTGGATGACTTATCCATTGGCTAGGTCATCAATATCAGATCATGGGGGTCCAGCACTCTCATTGGTCAACTGTTAACCATTCCTACGGCGGCCAGATGTAAGATATGTTACTAGCCGGAGTAGCGGTTTAGAGGCAGCTTCTTGGTACTCCAGACAAGCTGTACATTTGAAATTACTGATCGCTGCAACCTACTGATTCTGAGAATGGGGCTCTGCAGAGAGAAATGGATTGAATGTCAAGCATGCCAACCTCTACTCTATTCGTTGTCTGAGTTTGCTAGAAAAAACAACCCTCTTTGCTCTATGTCCGAATCCCTCTGATCATTGAGTTATCACTAGTGATGAGCGAGCATGCTCTGCTAAGGTGTTATCCGAGCATGTGTGGATGCTAACCGAGAGACTTCGGCATGTTCGAGTCCCCGTGAATGCATGTCTAGTGGCTGTTTGACAGCCACAACACATGCAGGAATTTCCTGTTTGTTAGGCATTCCCCGCATGTGTTGCAGCTGTCGAACCGTGAGACATGCACGCGCGAGGATTTTAACATATTTTCCGAGCACGCCGAAGTCACTCGGCCATCACTTGAGCATGCTTGGATAACACCTTATCTGAGCACGTTCACTCATCACACCACTGTTAGGTGGATTCATAACTGGCTTAGTGATCGGACCCAAAGAGTGGTCGTAAATGGCTGCACATCCAGTTGGAAGAATGTTTCAAGTGGGGTACCACAGGGCTCTGTCCTGGGCCCTGTATTATTCAACATCTTTGTCAATGATTTAGATGAAGCAATTGAGGGTAAACTGATTAAATTTGCTGATGACATAAAGCTAGGAGGGATAGCTAATACTAGAGAAGAGAGAGAAGATTCAAAAAGATATAAATAAACTGGAGCAGTGAGCGGCAACTAACAGAATGGTTTTTAACAGGGAAAAATGCAAAGTACTACATCTGGGCAATAAAAATGAAAAAAGCATATACAGAATGGGAGGAATAGGGCTAAGCAACAGCACATGTGAAAAAGACTTGGGTATACTAATAGATCACAGACTGAATATGAGTCAACAGTGTGATGCAGCAGCAAAAAAGGCAAATGCAATTCTAGGATGTATTAACAGAAGCATCCAGTCTAGATCACGTGAAGTCATTATTGCCCTCTACTCCTCTTTGGTCAGACCTCATCTGGAATACTGTGTCCAGTTTTGGGTACCATATTTTAAAAAAGACATCCAACAAACTGGAGCAAGTTCAGAAAAGAGCGACCAGAATGGTGACTGGTCTGCAAACCCTGTCTTATGAGGAAAGGTTGCAGGATTTGGGAATGTTTAGCCTGCAAAAGAGAAGACTGAGAGGAGACTTAATAACTGTCTACAGATATCTCAAGGGCTGTCACATTGTAGAAGGATCATCTTTATTCTCATTTACACAAGGAAAGACTAGAAGCAATGGGATGAAACGGAATGGGAGGAGACACAGATTAGATATTAGAAAAAACTTTTTGACAGTTAAAGTGATCAATGAGTGGAACAGGCTGCCACAAGAGGTGGTGAGTTCTCCTTCAATAGAAGTCTTCAAACAGAGGCTGGACAGATATCTGTCTGGGATGATTTAGCGAATCCTGCTTTGAGCAGGGGGTTGGACCAGATGGCCTAGGAGGTCCCTTCCAACTCTACGATTCTATGACTTATCACCTATCCTATAGATGGGACATAATTTATAATCCCTTTAAGTTCTAGAGGATTTGGAAAATCTGTATTTTTTTCATAGATGAAAACTAGTTTCGTCTTCATGATGTTTCTTATAAAAATATTAATGGGGTTGTCCACTACAAGGACAACGATTTTGAATCTCTGTTCTCCCCCCAGTAAAATAATAACACTTAGACTCTCCTCCAGCGCAGTTCGAGCAGTATCAGCATTGGCTTTCCCAGGGATTGCGTGACATTGTCACGTGAACCCTGCAACCAGTCGATGTTGACTTCGCATTACCTTCTTTAGACAAATGCAAATGAAGAATGCGAGAGCAGCTGCAATTTTCATGTTTTCTGGATGCCTATTACATCGATGGGAGAGTAGATTGAAGCCAGCACTGATTTGCTGTAACATAGCAATCTCACACAATCCCTGGTAAAGCCAGTGCCGACACCGCTGGAACTGCGCCTGCACTGGAGATGAATTGTGTTATTATTTACTGGAGGTAAGCTTAGGGATTCAGAAGGTGTTGTTTGAGTAGTGGACAACCATTTTAAGGCGGGGATCACACTACCGTGTGTGATGCGAGAAATTCGCACAAGACTCTTGCATCAACACCCGGCTCCACCGCCAGCACTCAGGACCAGAGCAGCGGCTGCATAGAAATACATGCAACCGCAGCTCCGGTCCTGAGTGCCGACTGCAGAGCCGGGCGTTGATGCGAGAGACTCTTGCGAGTTTCTCACATCACACAGGGTAGTGTGATCCCGGCCTAACACTTGTCACACCACACCAATAATAAAAGCATTTTCAAACTACTATATTTTTTTTAAAGTTGATCATGGAGTAATTGTGGCATTAATTGGGGTTAGCAGTATTTGCATTCACTCAGTTAATCCAGAATTAAATGAGGTGAAGTTGTGCATCATTTCCTACGGGATTGTTCAGCAACTTTGGAAGTGCCAGTAGCTTTTCATTAGGAGAAGTGATTAAGTGGGACAAGTGGAAGAGAGCTCAGGTGTGTTGTTCACTAGCCCGGTCCTGGGCTTCAAGTGACATAACCTTAATTGCTGTATTTTCCATGATAGTCTTAAGGGAGACAGCGGTGATGGTGTTGTGGGCCTGTAAATCCACTTCTCATACAGCTGGCATATTGATTCTTACACACAAAGACTATGTATGAAAAATATACCATTAAGTTGCTTTTTGGTTAACTGTTTTGAGTGCTGAAAATGAGAAAATAAATGTTCCAGTTGTTAATAGCTCATTACATAGGTGTTTCTCCATAGCCTTCAGATTTTTTTTTTTTTTTATATCTACTTGTGCTAGTGAATCGGTGTAACCTATTATGACTTTGTTCTCATGAATTAGGTTATGTAATAATTTTGGGGGTAAGAGTCATATAAAAAAAAAAAAAAACATTTCCGAAATCAATTTTTTTCTAAGAATATGGCTTAAACGCCATTCATTGCCTCACAATTTTATTATTTTTTATTTTACTCATTTGTATAGCGCCATGAATTCCACAGCGCTTTACAGTCATTATCGCCACGGTCCCGGATAGGGCTCACAATCTAAATATTTAACGATCTTCTTCTTGCCATTAGCCTACCCTGGGTGAACAGAGCATGACCATCACACTGCTGCATCATCTTGGACTTGGAAATGGATCCTAACCTTGGATTTAACTATATGGCTTCTGGATAGTTCCTTTACTTTTTTGGGTGCCTTGTCTACTATTTTCTTTGTTGAATCTGTTTCCAGTGATGACAGTAATGGTTCTATACCCTAGCAGTCTGTAGTGTGATTTATTTATTTATTTTTATTTATTTTTCATGCAATTAAAATCACATTTTTATTCAGGATATTCTTAAAAAAATAGTCTTGGACTTGTGCATAAAAGAGCTGGGGTCCCTGGCAATCAACCAACACGTTTCGACCTTTGAGGTCTTAGTCATGGTATCCAAGACTAATTTTTTAAGAATGTCCTGAATAAAAATGGAATTTTAACTGCATGAACTTCCGCGCTGGAGTCTACTCCCTTTTTTTTCCCTTTTACAGAAAAGGTTTTGTTATAATTTAACAGTATTGGGCCTAATGTTTGGTTTTGTCGTACTGAGATTGTTATCCGTTTGCACAAACAGACACTAGTAATAAGCCCAAGTGCTTGTTACACAAGTTTGCCTAGGGTGTTCAGGTATGCACCTAGTATCACGGGTGATCGAGTGACATGGTCGAGTCCCTTTGGCCACATGTTTTGAGGCTGTCTAACAGCATCACTCGAGCCCCCCTGATACTTGGTGCATGCCCGAGCACCTTAGGCAAACTTTAATAACGAGCATTAATGGACACTTTACAGGTTTTTTTTTTTTTTTTTTTTCCATTTGTTGGGTGATAAATCAGAGAGTAGATGTGGACCAAAATTGCCCATTCTTTTAAATGGATCGCATTTCCAACGACATCCCTGTTGCAGCCGTGGTGTCCTTTGCAACATGGAGGTGAGAATAACGTCTTAGGTTGGCATGTAGCTGACCTGTATTAATGAAAAATGAAAAAGCCGTGATGCTTGTGTTAGCAAAACCAAAACTTCCAATAGCACAGCATAAGGTATTTTTGAGTTCAGATGTAAAGTTTAAATCCACTGCAGCATCTGCATGCATCTTGTATTAGTTGTACCTTGGGAGAATTTTTATATTTATGGGCTGTAGCACATCACTTGATGTCATGCCTGGTTAACCCACATCTACATATCGTATACACAGCTAATATTGTAATCGCATGCCATGAGGAAGCATTTCCGCTCCAAAATGATTCTATATACAGCGAAAAAAATCTTTGGTTTTCATGTGTGGATTGTAGATGGAGCTACCTGCTGAGCACTTGGCTTTTCTGCCCTTTGTTTAATTAGAAAGGTTTTACAGATGAGGTTGTTTTAGTGTTATTGCTTCTCCTGTTGATCATGTCTCTAGAGGTTGCACCTAACAAGTAGGTTACACTTCTCAACTAGACAGGGATAGTAATTATTTCTGCACTCAAATTCTGTGGTATCAGTAGTAAGGTGTTCATTAGTATTAATATTTGACCTGCTACAAGCAACCCAATTACGATAATTTCATTAAGGCCAGAATTTAGCTCTAAATATTTCCGGTTTTCACTAAACTGGAAATTCCATAATTTACTTGTTAAAAATGTGGGAAATAAAACTTAAGATGCCATAGCAGTTCATTATGGCAAAAAAAGTAATTTATCAGTTTTCTTTTAACCCCATGAGAGAAAGGTATGTATGTGAATCTCTGCCCCTTGCATTACTTAAGGGCTCATCACCAGTTCATACAGTACAGACCAGCTGGTACGCCTGTGTAAACTATGAAGTTTCCATGGGTTTGCATGGGGACTATGGCCTTTTTATTGCCAAAAGGAGCCATTTGTAATCAAACAATGATTGCCCATCTTGGAGGACGTTCCATTAATGATTAAATAGTAGAGAACCCCTATCTGCTGCTACATCTGGTTTGAGTGGAATTACACTTTAAGGGGAACCTGTCAGAATGTTATCTACCCACCACCAACCCCTGCAAGCTGTCCCTCCAATGTCATCTCCATCTCTGATGCAATTTGTTGCTCCCTGACACAAAAAAATCCTTGTTATAATCTATATATAAATGAGGCTTATGTGCTCTGGGTGTGTTTAAAGCTCTTCCCAAGCCTCTCCCTGCCTGGCTCTTTCCCTTGCCCAGCCCCACCCACCTTCCTCTGTGTAGCCAAGTCACTAATCCAACAGGCAGAGGGAGGGTGAGCTGAGGGGGAATAGAGACTAGGAGTCAGAGGCTTGGGAAGCACTTTGAAATTCCCAGAGCACTTAAGCCTCATTTACATATGAATTAAAACAGCAGCCTTTTTTCCATCCAGGGAGCAACATGACCATATAAACAGCTATGGAAGTGGGATTGTACTGACAGATTCCTTTTTAATGGAGTTGTCATAGCAAGGGAATCTTTCTTCCTTTATACAGAAGATTTGAATGTAAAAAAATGATTATACATTTCTATCCTATATTGCATATTGTGTGTAGAATAGAAAGTGTGGTGTTGTGTGTTTTTTGTTTTTTTTTTAACTACACATATATATATACACATTTTCATTTTTGTTTTCTCTATATATAGGCTCAGCTACGTGCATTTATCCCAGAAATGCTAAAATATTCCACGGGAAGAGGGAAACCAGGTTGGGGTAAGGAAAGTTGTAAACCTATCTGGTGGCCGGATGACATACCATGGGCTAATGTGCGTAGCGATGTCCGCACTGAGGAACAAAAACAGAGGGTAAGTTCTGCTGTCCATGGCATCAGACAAATGGAAGGACCTTTAGGCTATGTGCACATGCTGCGGATTTTGCTGTGATTTTGGCCGCTGCAGATCTGCAGCAGTTCTGCAGACAGTGTACAGTACAATGTAAGTCTATGTGATTTACAATCTGCTGTGCACATGCTGCGGATTTTTAACTGCGGTAAAGCTGCGGTTTTGAATCTGCAGAAAGAAATGACATGTCACTACTTTTCTGCGGATTCTGCTGCGGTTTACCATCTCCTCCATTGTAGAGGTGATAAACCGCAGGGGAAACCGCAGGCCAATCCGCAGATAAAACTGCAGGTCATTTTACTTGTGGTTCCGCAGACACAAATCCGCAGACCAATCCGCAGCGTGTGCACATAGCCTTAAACTGTGTCCAACATTATTTTTAAGGGTCCTAAAAATAGTGTTTACTATCTAATATATACTTGCCTTGTAATGTCTTCACATCCTGTTCCATTCGGATCCCAGAATTCCAAGCTGCAGAAGTACACCGACCAAGTGATGGGTGTCTCAATATAGAAACTACTGGTGGTACCAGCCTCTTGCGCTGTACCACCAGCAGAACACCGTCGCAACACACACACACACACACACACACACACTGTATACGCTGTACGCAACACACACACACACACACACACACACACACTGTATACGCGGTACGCACCACACACTGTATACGCGGTACACACACACACACACACACACTGTATACGGCGTACGCACCACACACACACTGTATACGCCGTACACACCACACATGCACTGTATACGCCGTACGCACGACACACTGTATACGCCGTACACACCATACATACACTCTGTATACGCCGTACGAAGCCTGTTGCGTGGTACCACCAGCAGAACACTGTTGCGAATACGCCGAGGAGAGGAAGCAAAAGACAATACTGACATTACAGCAGGGGGATCACAGAGGATTCATTTTATGAGGTAAAATATTTCATGAACTGTTCTTAAACAATATTTTACCTCACAAAATGTTTCCACTGCGATCCCCTGCTGTAATGTCAGTATTGCCTTTTGCTTCCTCTCCTCGGCGTATTCGCAACAGTGTTGGATGAGGTGTAAAACTGCAGCGTTTCTGCACCAGACAATTGACATGCTGCGGATTGAAAACCGCGTGGAAAAATCCGCAGCATGTGCACAGCGTTTTTTTTTTCCATTGGAAATAAAGGTACTGTACAACGCAGCAGAATCTGCTGCGTTTCCGCAGAGCCAAAACCGCTGCGGAAACGCAGCAGATTTCACTGCATGTGCACATACCCTAAGCATCTTTCATTTCACCACAGCTGTTTAAAAGATGCTGAGCTGTGATTGGTTGCTATGAGCAACAGTTTTCCTTGTAGTCAGTTGTGGTAACTGAGGCCTATTATGCTATGGTGTTATCGTCCTTCTGTAAAGCTAGAAATTACACAATTTATTACTGTGCCAACACAGACCACCCCCTGTCACAAACTGCATGGGGAGCCCAGAATCAGGAATTTCTTTGTCTGGCATGAAGCACCTCATTAACTTAAAAATTCAAACACAGATTTAAAAAAACAAACAAAAAAACCCCCACAAGACTGATTTCTCCAACCCAGGCATCATTTTAATCGGTTTAACAGTGCCATCCTGACAATGTTGGCTCTGATGGGATGATCTGGGATATTAGGGGTAGTAGTCCTGTGGCTCTGACAGGATGATGTAGGATATTACAGTGTTCCAAATTATTATGCACAAAGAGTTTAGGAGTGATAAGGTTAGAATTTTTTTTGTTAGTCATTTATACTCATTGATGGTGATGTGAGTCAGGGCTCTTTATATCACTGAAAGCAATTGCAGATACCTGTGCAAATTAGTTTGGCAGGTGTGTCTAAATAAAGACAAGACTACTTAAGAAGGCTGTTCCACATTATTAAGCAGCCTACATTTTTTGCCAAAATGGGAAAGAAAAAGGATGTGTCGGCTGCTGAGAAGCAACAAATTGTGGAGTATTTAGGTCAAGGCATGACTACAATCAACATTGCCAAGACACTTCATCGTGATCATCGCACAATCAAGAAGTATGTAGCTGATTCCCAGCACACACGTGTGCGTGCTGATAAGGAAAAATTGAGGACTCTTTCCAACAGGCAATTGCGTCAGGTTAACCCCTTTCCTACAAAGGACGTAATATTCCGTCCATGTGACCCTGGACCTAACTACCATGGACGGAATATTACGTCCCAGCGATCAGCGGCACCCACGTGGTGAGCGCCGCTGATCGCGGCCGGGTGTCAGCTAATTGTGCCGGGTGTCAGCTATGATAATGTGTCAGGGGCGGTCACGGACCGCCCCCGACACGTTAACCCCTTGCACACCGCGATCAAACGCGATCGCGGTGTACCGGGGGTTAAAGGGAAGCATCGGCAGGGAGGGGGCTCCCTCCGTGCTTCCCTGAGCCCCCCACGGCAGCGCAATGTGCAGCGCTGCTGCGGGGGGCTCTTTCCCTACAAGCCCCCGGATCCAAGATGGCGACGGGGGCCTGCAGGGAGCTGACTTCCTCACTGCCTGCAAAGCGCAGGCATGAGGAAGTCTGCAGCCGTGCCTGTGACAGATCGCTGATCTGTCACAGTGATCTGTGATGTGACAGATCAGCGATCTGTCACAGGACAGTGATGTCCCACCTGGGACAAGGTAATAAAGTAAAAAAAAAAAAAAAGTGTTAAAAATAATTTAAAAAAAATCGCTAAATAAATTAGTAAAAAAAAAAAAATATTCCCCAATAAATCCATTTTTTCAAAATAAAAAAACAATAAAAGTACACATATTTGGTATCGCCGCGTCCGTAATGACCTGCCCTATAAAACTGTCCCATTAGTTAACCCCTTTAGCGAACCCCTTAAAAAATAAAAATAAAAAACGAAGCAAAAAATAATGATTTATTATCATACCACCGAACAAAAAGTGCAATAACGCGCGATCAAAAAGACGCATATAAATATCCATGGTACCGCTGAAAACGTCATCTTATCCCGCAAAAAACGAGCCGCCATACAGCATCATCCGCAAAAAAATTAAAAAGTTATAGCTCGCAGAATAAAGCGATGCAAAAATAATTATTTTTTATATAAAATTGTTTTCATTGCAAAAAACCGACAAAACATAAAAAAACGACCTAAATGAGGTATCGCTGTAACCGTACTGACCCGAAGAATAAAAACGCTTTATCAATTTTACCGCACGCGGAACGGTGTAAACGTACCCCCCAAAATAAATTCATGAAACGCTGATTTTTGTTCATTCTGCGTCCCAAAAATCGGAATAAAAAGCGATCAAAAAATGTCACGTGCCCGAAAATGGTACCAATAAAAACGTCAACTCGTCCCGCAAAAAATAAGACCTCACATGACTCGGTGGGTCAAAATACGGAAAAATGATAGCTCACAATATGTGGTGATGCAAAAACTATTTTTACAATAAAAAGCGTCTTTTAGCGTGCGACAGCCGCCAAACATAAAAACCGCCATAAATCGTAAATCAAACCCCCCGTTATCACCCCCTTAGTTAGGGAAAAATAATAAAACTAAAAGAAAATGTATTTATTTCCATTTTCCCGCTAGGGTTAGGGCTAGGGTTAGGGCTGAGATTAGGGTTAGGGGTGTGTTGGGGTTCGGGTTGGAGTTATAATTGGGGGGTTTCCACTGTTTGGGCACATCAGGTGCTCTCCAAAGGCAACATGGCGTCTGATCTCAATTCCAGCCAATTCTGCGTTGAAAAAGTCAAATGGTGCTCCTTCCCTTCCAAGCTCTGCCATGCGCCCAAACAGTGTTTTACCCCCACATGTAGGGTATCAGCCTACTCAGGACAAATTACAAAACAACTTTTGGGGTCCAATTTCTCCTGTTACCCTTAGGAAAATAAAAAATTGGGGTCTAGTTTCCAAAATGGGATCATTTGTGGGGGGTTTCCACTGTTTAGGTACATTAGGGGCTCTCCAAAGGCAACATGACACCCACAGACCAATCCATCAAAGTCTGCATTCCAAAACGTCACTACTTCCTTTCCGAGCCCCGACGTGTCCCCATACAGTAGTTTTCTCCCACATATGGGGTGTCAGCGAACTCAGGACAAATTGGACAACAACTTTTGGGGTCCAATTTCTCCTGTTACCCTTGGGAAAATAAAAAAATGGGGACTAAAAGATGATGTTTGTGGAAAAAATACGATTTTTTTATTTTCACGCCCGGACGTTATAAACTTCAGTGAAGCACTGGGGGGTTCAAAGTGCTCACCACACATCTAGATAAGTTCCTTGGGGGGTCTAGTTTCCAAAATGGTCTCATTTGTGGGGGGTTTCTACTGTTTTGGTACATCAGGGGCTTTCCGAACGCAACATGGTGTCCGATCTCAATTCCAGCCAAAAACGTCAAATGGCGCTGCTTCCCTTCCGAGCTCTGCCATGCACCCAAATAGTGGTTTACACCCACATGTGGGGTATCAGCGTACTCAGGACAAATTGCACAATAACTTTTAGGGTCCTGTTACTTTTGGAAAAATAAGAATTGAGGGTGAAAAGATCATTTTTGTGGAAAAAATATGATTTTTTTAATTGTACCGCTGTACGTTATAAACTTCTGTGAAGCCCTTGTGGGTTCAAAGTTCTCACCACATATCTAGATAAGTTCCTTGGGGGGTCTAGTTTCCAAAATGGGGTCATTTGGGGGGGTTTCCACTGTTTAGGTACATCAGGGGCTCTCCAAACGCAACATGGCGTCCGATCTGAATTCCAGCCAATTTTGCATTGAAAAAGTCAAACGGCGCTCCTTCCCTACTGAGGTCTGCCATGCGCCGAAACAGTGGTTCCCCCCCACATATCAGGTATCAGCGTACTCAGGACAAATTGCACAATAACTTTTGCAGTCCAATTTCTCCTGTTACCCTTGGTAAAATAAAGAAAATTGAACCTGAATTATTTTTTTTGTGAAAAAAAGTTAAATGTTCATTTTTTTTTTAATATTCAAAAAATTCCTGTGACGCACCTAAAGGGTTAATAAACTTCTTGAATGTGGTTTTAAGCACCTTAAGGGGTGCAGTTTTTAGAATGGTGTCACTTTTGGGTATTTTCTATCATATAGACCCCTCAAAGTGGCTTCAAATGTGAAGTGGTCCGTAAAAATAAAATGGTGTTGCAAAAATGAGAAATCGCTGGTCAATTTTTAGCCCTTATAACTTTCTAACAAAAAAAAATTTTGGTTCCAAAATTGTGCTGATGTAAAGTAAACATGTGGGAAATGTTATGTATTAAGTTTTTTGTGTGCCGTATCGCTGTGATTTAAGGGCATAAAAATTCAAAGTTGGAAAATTGCGAAATTTTCAAAATTTTCGCCAAATTTCCGTTTTTTTCACAAATAAACGCAAGTTATTTGAATGCAATTTTACCACTAACATGAAGTACAATATGTCACGAGAAAACAATGTCAGAATCACCGGGATCCATGGAAGCGTTCCAGAGTTATGACCTCATAAAGGTACAGTGGTCAGAATTGTAAAAATTGGCCCGGGAGTTAACGTGCAAACCACCCTTGGTAGTGAAGGGGTTAAAAGAGCAGCTGCAAAAATGCCTTGTCATAGCAGCAGACAAGTGTTTTTTCTCCTTCGTCTCATCGGGGGACACAGAGACTGTGGGTGTGTGCTTCTGCCGTCTGGAGGCTGACACTAAGTATACAAAAAAAAGAGTTAGCTCCTCCTCCGCCGCATACACCCTCGCCCCCAGACCGGGCGTAACTCAGTTTTTTGCTTAGTGTCTGATGGAGGCACACGCAGTCTGGAGCTCCAGACTAGATTTTTTTTTTTTTTTCCTATGAAGATAAGACAGGGGCGACGGATCCTATAGAGAGGGTCCGATCTCCCCAAATCATCAACGGGCGACCACGTGTGAGTAACCCTCCACGTTTTTGTTTTTTTTTTTTTCTCTCCCGCACCGAGGGACACATCTGGGACTTTTCCCCAGACAACCATTTTTCTTTTTTATTTTGTAAAGAGGCGGCAACGCATCCTGATAAGAGGATTCGGTTTCCCCATCGACCCCAACGGGCGAGCACGTGTGAGTGATCCTCCACGTTGTTCTCTCCTGCAACGTGGGAATGCTTTATGCCCCTACCACCCCTAGGTAGTGAGACCAGGGGTGGAGTTGGAGGCGCAGGTGAGCCAAGGGATTGAAGCGGGGGCGGAGAGCGGTGCAGTAGCCTCCCCCTCCCTGCCCAGGGATGGGGTTGAGAAGCACCTCAAGAGAGCCCCCTCGGCGGCCCGGCTCACCTTTGTTAATAGGAAGACCGGGACCGGGTAGTCCGCCTCTCACCCGGCGCTGCCCCCGGCGGGTAACGCCGCACGCGGAATGCGGCCAGAGCCCCGCGGGCGGACGCGGCCCCCACTGTATGGGAGATCCGGGAGTGCCGCGCGAGGCCCCGCCCGCTGACTTCCGGGGGTAGCCGGAAGCCCCGCCCTCTAACTTCCGGGGGCGGAGAGCGGCGGGCGCACACAGTTACCGGGGAGCTCCCGCCCCCCTCCCTCGAACGCCGCACGTGGAGTGCGGCCAGAGCGCGGGCGGCCGCGGTCCCCGCTGTATGGGGAGGTCTGGAGTCCGCGCCCCCGCCCGCCGACTTCCGGAGTAGCGGAAGCCCCGCCCACTAACTTCCGGGGGCGGAGAGCGGCGGGCGCGCACAGTTACCGGGGACCTCCCGCCCCCCTCCTTGCATTTCCTCGCCGAAGTGGGGCCGGAAGCCGCCGCCTATCTCCCGGAGTGCGAGTGCCCCGGCGAGTAACGCCGCACGCAGCGTGGAAGAGACGCAAGTTGGGACATTACCGGTGGGTGAGTGCAACCCCATTTTCGAGTGCCGCACTAGTAGTCAAGGAAGGGGTTATCCTCCTCCTCCTACCCTACCTTGCAATATGTCTGGCAAAGGGAAAGCTCACTCTTTCCTATACGCTGTTTGCGTTTCCTGTGGGGTCAGGCTGCCTAAAGCGCAGCCGGGTAAATTTTGTGAAGCCTGCGAGTCGGAGCGAGCCCAGGAGCCCCCCATTGTTGCAGAGCCCAGAGGTCAGGACCCTCCAGAATGGGCGGTGTCTTTATCACACTCTATGATGTCCCTTACAAGGGCAATTGAGTCTCTCCAAGGCCCAGGCAGGGACAAGGATGGTGGTCTGCCAGCGGAAGACAGCTCGTCCACGTCTCAGGACCCTCCGACCGTTAGAGGCCGCTCCAGCACCAGACAAGCTCATAGCAAGAGAGCTCGTTCCCCGTCGGCCGGACCCTCTGGGGCTTCGGCGGCGGGTATTAGGGTATCTCGTTCCCCGTCGCCGAGCTCAGGAAGCGAGCAGGATGAGGGCGAGGAGGAGGAGGAGGAGGCCTGGAATCCAGAAAGCCTGGGATACCAAGACTCGGTGGACAGCCTCATTGAGGCAGTCAACCAGACATTAGAGATCGAGGACGATGTCTCCACGGCCTCAGGTCACAAGGTCTCCTTCAAAAAGACCAGGCGACCGCATAGAAGGTTTGCCACGCATCCGGAGTTCGAGGAGCTAGTCCAGAAACATAGGGAACACCCGGATAAGCGTTTTGCAATGCAAAAAGCGCTGCAAGCTAAGTATCCGTTTCCTCCTGAACTCCATAAGGGATGGGTGGAGTCGCCAGTAGTGGATCCACCGGTATCACGTTTAGCGTCAAGATCGCTATTGTCGATACCCAGCGGTTCTTCTATCAAGGACCCAACTGATCGCCTTATAGAGGGGCTTGCCTAGCCCCCTCCTTTGCGGCTACTTGGGTGGCTAAGGCCATGGTTTCATGGGCGGACGCTCTGCAGAATGCCCTCCAAGACAGAGATCTGCCTGCGGAGGTCTTGGAGGTGACAAATCAGATCTTAGGGGCAAGTGATTTTCTCGTCAGCGCCTCTCTGGACGCGGCCGAGTGTTCTGCTGTGGCAGCAGCAAATGCGATCGCCGTTAGGCGAGCATTATGGCTGAGATTGTGGAAAGCGGATTCTATCTCCAAAAAATCCTTGACCTCATTGCCTTTTCAGGGCAATCGGTTGTTCGGTGAGAAGCTTGATAAGCTTATCTCAGAAGCCACAGGGGGGAGGAGTAGTTTCCTCCCGCAGCAGAGGACTTGGCCAGCGTCCAGGCAGACACAGAGGCGTTTTCGGCCCTTTCGTAACCCCTGGAGGGGGACTTCGGCCAGAGCATCCACCTCCGCAAATGATGGTCAGATTAGGGAAAGGCAAACCTCTTACAGAGCCAATCCGCTGGGTAGAGGCCGAGGCCGTTTGCCCAGAACAAGGGGGGCCAGATCCCAAAAGCCTCCAGCAAAGTGACTCGAGGCGCTTCGTACCTACGGACGACAGAGTGGGCGGACGCCTACTAAGGTTCAGCCACGTTTGGGTCGCAGTGGCACGCGACGCTTGGGTGGCAGAATTGATATCGTCTGGGTACAAGATAGAGTTTCTCGGACTCCCGCCACGGCGATTCTTCCATTCCCGGCTTTCCGGAACAGAATCGCAGGCGGAGGGTTTGTTACAGGCCATAATGACGCTACAGCACAACGGGGTCATTGTCCCAGTGCCGAAAAGCGAAGAGACACAAGGTTTTTACTCCAACCTGTTTTCGGTCCCCAAAAAAGATGGGACAGTAAGGCCAGTATTAGATCTAAAAATCCTGAACAAATTCATCAGAGTCAGGCGGTTCCGGATGGAATCCCTCCGTTCGGTCATTGCAGCCATGGATCCAGGGGAGTTCCTGGCCTCGATCGATGTGCAGGATGCATATCTGCACGTTCCGATTTTTCCTCCACACCAGAGGTTCCTGCGTTTTGCGATCGGAGGGCGACATTTTCAATTTGTTGCTCTGCCCTTCGGTCTGGCCACTGCTCCCAGAGTCTTTACGAAGATAATGGCGGTGGTTATGGCCATCCTGCATGCTCGGGGCATAACGGTACTACCTTACCTGGACGACCTTTTGGTAAAGGGGCCGTCGTTTCAGGCGTGCCAGGAGAATGTCAGTATCACGCTGGATACCCTGGCCCGTCTAGGCTGGTTGATCAATCGGAACAAGTCGTCCTTGGTTCCAGCCCAGAGAATCATATTCCTAGGCATGGTTTTCAACACCTCCCGGGGGCTGGTGATCCTCCATCAGGACAAGGCGCGAAAGATCAAACAGGGGGTACGGAACCTTCTACAGCCAGGCTCCAGATCCATCCGGTACGGCATGAGTGTGTTGGGCAGAATGGTGGCGGCGATGGAGGCAATCCCGTTTGCCCAGTTCCATCTCCGTCCGCTTCAGCATGCGCTTTTGTCAGCATGGGACCGAAGGCTGCTATCCCTCAGTCATCGGTGCACTTTGTCTCCGCTGGTCCGACGATCACTCCGATGGTGGACTCGCGACTCGTCTCTGGTCCAGGGGAAACCCTTTCCCCCGGAACAGTGGTTGGTGGTGACGACCGATGCAAGCCTGCAGGGTTGGGGAGCAGTTTTCCAGAGTCACACAGCCCAGGGGCGGTGGTCCATTCAGGAGATAATTCTCCCGATCAACATTCTGGAGATACGGGCAATACGATTGGCCCTGCAACATTTTCAGTGTTTCCTGAGACACCGGCCGGTGCGCATTCAGTCGGACAATGCTACAGCAGTAGCATATGTCAACCATCAAGGGGGCACGCGCAGCCAAGCAGCCATGCGCGAGGTTGGGCTGGTACTGCGTTGGGCCGAAAAGAACCACGTGGTAATTTCAGCGGTGCACATTCCGGGAGTCGAAAACTGGGCGGCAGATTTTCTCAGCCGACAGGGGGTCGCGGCAGGGGAATGGTCCCTGCACCCCGAGGTTTTTCAACAGATCTGCCAACGGTGGGGGACACCAGACGTGGACCTTATGGCATCCAGAGAGAACGCCAAAGTACAAAGGTTCGTCGCTCGATCCCTCGACCCGCAGGCGATCGCAGCAGACGCTCTGGTGCTTCCATGGAGCCAGTTTCGTCTCCCGTACTTGTTCCCCCCGCTACCTCTGCTTCCAAGAGTCATCAGAAAGTTAAGGAGGGAGAGGGTTCCAGCAATTCTGCTAGCCCCAGACTGGCCTCGGAGGGCCTGGTATGCAGATCTGGTTCAGCTAGTGGTGGACGTACCCTGGCGTCTTCCAGATCGGCCGGACTTGCTGTCCCAGGGGCCGATCTACCATCCGAACTTAGGGGCCCTGTGTTTGACGGCGTGGCCATTGAATCTTGGCTGTTAACACAGGCAGGATTCAGGCGCGAGGTGGTGGCCACGATGGTGAGTGCCCGTAAGCCTTCCTCGGCGAAAGTATATCATCGGACTTGGGAAGTTTTTTTCCGTTGGTGTAGGGATCGCGGAGTGGCTCCTCTGGTTTTTTTCAATCCCCAACGTACTGGCTTTTTTGCAGGCAGGGCTGGACGCAGGATTGGCTCCGAGTTCGCTCAGAACGCAAATCTCGGCCCTGTCGGTCCTTTTTCAACGAAGGGTCGCTTCGGTCTGGCAGGTTAAGACGTTTATGCAGGGGGTCGCACATTTAGTACCCCCCTATAAGGCGCCGACGGAATCATGGGACCTGAACTTGGTGCTCAGGGCCCTTCAGGAGCCTCCCTTCGAACCGTTACAAGAAGTCTCCTTACCTTACCTGTCCAGGAAGGTCTTTTTTCTGGTAGCTATTACGTCTATTAGGCGGGTTTCGGAATTGGCGGCTTTATCTTGTAAACCGCCGTTCCTGACTTTTTATAAGGATAAGGTAGTTTTAAGGCCAGCTCCTCCCTTCTTGCCGAAGGTTGTCTCTGCATTCCATATCAACGAAGACATTGTCTTACCCTCGTTTTGCCCGGCACCGGTGCACAGGGTAGAAAAGGCTTTGCACACCCTGGATCTGGTAAGAGCTCTTAGGAGGTATGTGACAAGGACAGCACCTTTCCGCCGGACAGACTCTCTATTCGTGATCCCAGAAGGGCGGCGGAAGGGGCTTGCTGCGTCCAAAGCGACTTTGGCCAGATGGGTTCGCCTGACGATCCAAGAATCTTATGAAATCAGTGGCACGCCGGTTCCGGCAGGGATCAAGGCACACTCGGCTCGAGCAGTGGCTGCCTCATGGGCACTGCGACACCAAGCTTCAGCGGAACAGGTGTGCAAAGCAGCTACCTGGTCCAGTTTGCATACGTTTGTCAAACATTATAACGTACATACCCAGGCATCCTCGGATGCAAGCCTGGGAAGAAAGATTCTCCAGGCAGCAGTTGCGCACCTCTAATCAGGGGAGCAAAATAGCATGGATTGGGTGAGCTAAGATCCCGCCCAGGGACTGCTTTAGAACGTCCCACAGTCTCTGTGTCCCCCAATGAGACGAAGGAGAAACATGGATTTTTGTGAGTACTCACCGTAAAATCCTTTTCTCCGAGACGCTCATTGGGGGACACAGCACCCACCCTACTAGCCAGTTGGTTTTTGCTTATTTTAAGTTATACAAATCCTTATGTAAGGATCAGGGTGGTCCCTTTTCCAGATGTATAATTTCTTGCCTGAATTTAAGGCGCATTCTCCTACTGCTTATGCACTAAACTGAGTTACGCCCGGTCTGGGGGCGAGGGTGTATGCGGCGGAGGAGGAGCTAACTCTTTTTTTTGTATACTTAGTGTCAGCCTCCAGACGGCAGAAGCACACACCCACAGTCTCTGTGTCCCCCAATGAGCGTCTCGGAGAAAAGGATTTTACGGTGAGTACTCACAAAAATCCATGTTTTTGTTTTTTTTTTGTTTTTTTTTAATTCGTTTATTTAGCACCAGGATACAAAGAATGTACAACGTACATAATGACTTATAAAATAAAAGGCATTATACAAAGCACACGTCTCCGTCCATAATAAAATGTAATACAAAGAGATTGTACATTCTTATAGATAAACAAGGTAACATGTATATTTCCTTCCTAGCATATGTAAAGGACAATTGCTTATGTATTTTCCCACACGTGTATCAATCCATTTTCACAAACCTTGTCATATCATGCAACCGTAGGAACTAACTAAAACTCCTAAACTACAACTACTGCTACATCATCTAATATCTACTATTCCCGCAGCCTGGTTTCCTATATTACACTATGTCACATGTCTGGCAAAGTGAGGTGAGAGGAATTCCACCCCTCCCAGATTTTTTCAAATTTACACGGGCATCCCCTGTTTTGGTATAACGTGCGCTCATATGGGACAATTGAGTTCACCAGCTTGATCCAAAGCCCAAGGGAAGGACATGAGCCGCCCATCCACCGCAGTGCCAACACCTTTCGTGCCATAAACAGTGTCTCGCGCAGGAAGACCCCAGTATAGCGATCCCAAATCTCCTCCTCCCACACCCCAAACAAGCGGACCAATGGTTCTAGAGGGACAGGGGCTTGCACCAGGGATGTCAGCAGTGCAGTTACCTCTTTCCAGTAATGTAGGATAGTGGGACATTGCCACACCATATGAATAAAATCAGCATCTGGCGAGTGACATCGCATACACTCTGACGACTGACGCCGACCCATCTTAAAAAGTCGCAGCTGAGTTAAATATGATTGATTAATTATATACAGTTGTATCTTTCTGTTAACAGATAGTGATACTCCAATCGGAGACTCCAGAATCTCCTCCAACTCCTCTCCTTGCACTTCAGGAATGAGTCGATCCCACTTCGTCTTAATAGAGCCTATGACTGATTCTGCCCCTACTGACAGTATATATGTGTACAAGGAGGATATGAGACCCTGGGGACCCTGTGAATTAAGGATTCCTATTAGAGGTAACGATGAAATATTACGGTCCACACCCCCATCCCTCTTATGTGACTGAAGAGCCGATCTCAGCTGCAGATAGCGAAAAAATTGAGATCTCGGAATATCATGTGTGGTCTGCAATTGTTCAAAAGACTTTAAGGTCCCTTGGTCATACAAGTCTCCCACTGAAGAAACGCCACACTGGGTCCAAAAAACGGCGGATGGGTGATTCAGTAGCTCCGGAAAATAGTTATTACTCCACAGGGGCATTTCAGCTATAACATCTTTAAACCCTATTACATTCTTGATTTGTCTCCTTATCAATCGAGCCAGCCGGAGCAGGGGTAATAGACGTGGGGCATTAGTTCTTTCCATCTCAAGGAAACCTAATGGGCAATCCGCTTGTGCAGCGTGAAGCAGGTGGCTTTCAGATTTAGGAAGGCAATTACCCGGCATCCAGTTATTTAAAGCTTTAGCCTTCCCAGTAGTATAGGAAAAAATCTGGTAACGCCGCCCCGCCTCCCTTCTTTGGTCTTTGTAAAGTGGACAATTTAATTTTGGACCTAGTTTTCCCCCAAATAAAGGACGTGACTAGAGAATTAAGATTAACAAAAAAGGACTTGTGCACCGCTACCGCACTGTGCTGAAGCGAATAGCTAAATTTAGGGAGTAATATCATTTTAATCAGATTAATGCGTCCAGCCACAGATAATGGGAGCCTACTCCAAGACGCAAACTTAGCTTTAACTAGTTCTAACAACAGGTGGACATTAAGTTGTAGATCAAGCGCACTATTCTTAGAAATATGCATGCCCAAATATTTAAAACTAGACACAATAGGCAGGGAGGAGAGAGCATCCAACTGGGGCATTGGGGTATGGGAAAGGAGTAACAAGGCAGACTTCTCCCAATTTATGTGTAAACCTGAATATTCACTAAATCTATCTATAAGGGATATCACCTGCGGCAAAGTTTCTTCCACGTCACTCAAGAATATCACCATGTCATCAGCATATAGGCCTATGGTATCCACCCGACCTGCTATATCTATACCTCGGATATTAGGGAAGGACCTTATACGTATTGCTAGTGCCTCTATCGCAAGGGCGAAGAGAGCCGGGGAAAGAGGGCAACCCTAATGGGTTCCTCTATGCAGTGCGAAAGACTCAAATATAGAATTATTTATTGTAATACGGGCCTTAGGTTTCATATATAATTTTTTGATCCATGTTATAAATTTAGTACCAAAACCATATCTTTTCAAACATGTGGCGAGGAAAGGCCATTCAAGGGAGTCAAAAGCCTTGGCAGCATCTAACGATGCCAATGCCCATTTATTATCTGGCACCAGGGAGCTATACTGGACTATTGACTGGACTCTTCTGATGTTAATGGAAGTACTTTTACCAGGCATAAAGCCCATTTGATCAGGATGTATGAGATTCATTATAATGGAATTCAACCTGGTAGCTAGAATCTTGGTAAAAATTTTAGAGTCCACATTCACTAGTGAAATGGGACGGTAGGATCCACATTCTAAAGGGTCCTTCCCCTCCTTCCAAAGCACTATGATATTAGCCCCGTAAAAGGATTCAGGCATAGAATTCCCTTCCCATATTCCCCGAAATACCTTCACCAAGAGTGGCGTCAATATATCCCAGTACTTCCTATATAATTCAATTGGGAACCCATCAGGCCCAGGTGCCTTCCCAGAGGCCATGTATGTTATAGCCTTATCTATCTCCTCTGCGGTGAACTCAGCGTCCATAAGGGCTCGTTGTTCCAAATCTAATGTGGGGAATGATATATCTGACAGATAGTCTAAACACTCCAAAGCGTCAGTCACTTTTAGATTGATATAGCGACCTGTAGTAATCCTGAAAACAGCCAAGAATATCCTCTGTCGAAGACACCAGTATACCATCCTCCCCACGCATCTGCAATATCGTATTTGAGGTGCTGTGCTGGCGCACCAGATAGGCCAGGAATTTGCCAGTCTGGTTCCCCAATTCGAAATAGGATTGACGGGTGAAGAATAGTTTGCGTTTAGATTTAGTATCCACATGTTGAGTGTATAACCTTTGGGACGCCAGCCACTCAATCCTGTTCCCGCTAGTTTGGTCGGATATATATGTTGCCTCTGCGTCCTTAAGTCGTTGCGCCACCTCGTCATCCTTCCCTGCGGTTACCCGCTTAATATAAGAGATCATGGAGGACAAACAGCCCCTCAGGTATGCCTTAAGGGTGTCCCAGAATAGATTAATATCTTGGGGTTCCGGGTGGGACGCGATGAAGCAATTCAACTGATCAATCGTTCTGTCGGGAGACCCTATCAGTTTTAATCAGAAAGCATTTAACTTCCAAGCTATTCCACTGCTTACTTGCCCATATTTGATTTTAAGGATGACCGGACTATGGTCTGAGATTCCCCTAATTCCATGCTCTATATCTGGGTTTCCCAACTCCAGTCCTCAAGGCACACCAACAGATCATGTTTTCAGGATTTCCTTTGTATTGCACAGGTGAAGCAATTATCACCTGAGCAATACTAAGGAAATCCTGAAAACATGATCTGTTGGTGTGCCTTAAGGACTGGAGTTGGGAAACCCTGCTCTATATCAGCCACCCACATTGCCAGACCGCCAGAACCAAATATATAATCTATGCGCGATAGAGAGCGCTTAGTGGATGAGTGACAAGTGTATTCTCTTAACTCAGGGTGACGCACCCTCCACAAATCCAACCACCCACCACTCCCCATAAATGACGACGGGGTTGTTATCGTTGGAGAGGACCCCCCAGTCGCTTCATCATCCAGCCTCAATTTATCCAGGCGATTGTTCATGACCATATTAAAGTCGCCGATACAAATAACATCTGCGTCTGTGTAGTTAAGGGCAAAACTCATTGCCTTCTGCAGGAGGGATATTCGAGCCGGAGGGGGGTTATAAATACATAAGACCACATACTTCCTGGTGTTTATCAATGCGTGGACAAAAATAAAACGATCCTCAGGATCCCTCCGAGTCTCCCTCGCTTCCCATCTGACGTCTTTATGCACCAACAGCGAGACCCCCCTCGAGTAGCTGGTATGAAATGTATGGGCAGACCATTGTACCCAGGGTTTCTGCATGCACCGCGCCGTATCCCTAGTCAGGTGCGTCTCCACCAAGGCCACAACGTGAGGGCGATAATGTCTGACCTGTGAAAAGACCTTGATCTTTTTCCGAGGAGTTTTTATTCCTCTTGCATTCCATGTCATACATATTAACTCCGACCCCATATTTCACTCCGCTGGACATGGTACATAGGATTACCCGGGCAAAGTTTAGAGACATCACCTAGAGATTGAAATTGTTGCCAACTGCGATTATAGCCTAAAAAAATACCAAAAACCACTACGGAAAGAAAAAGTGAAAAAACAACAAACAACATAGGAGCAGAGTCCTGTACTCCCATCACAAAACAAACATGAGGATACCATCACTGATCTCAGTGTCCGGTATTGTTGGTGACCTGGACGTCCTCGAGTACAGCTCCAATCAGCCGATTAAGAGAAAATACCAACAAGAGATACATTAGGATTTTTTTTCAGCAGACCCTCCATGGGATCGTAGCCACTCCGTCGGGTCTGTAAAAAACAAAGTAGAGCCTCCGTGGACCACCCGGAGCTGGGCCGGGTAAATCATCGAGTATACAGTATTCCTCTCCCGTAGATGTCTTTTGACCTCCGTAAACTGCGCCCGTTGTTTCTGGAGTTCCGCAGAGAAATCCAGGAAAATTGAGATCGTGGCATTACTGAACTTGATAGGACTCTTTTGCCGCGCCAGTCGTAGAGCCACGTCTCTATCCCTGCAGTTGAGGATGCGTGCTAGAAATGGTCTAGGTGGGGCTCCCGGAGGAAGAGGCCTAGTGGGGACCCTGTCAGCCCTCTCCACCACAAAGATTCAGGAGAACTCATCGCCCAAAGTAGTTTTAAGCCAGTCTGCTAGGAACTGCTCTGGATGTTGTCCCTCTGATCGCTTCGGCAGGCCAATAATTCGGATGTTGCTCCAACGCATTCTATTCTCCAGGTCATCTGCTTTTTGCTTCCACGCATTCATGGAGCCTGCCACTTTCGTTAGTTTAGCTTCCATGGGTGTGATGGTGTCTTCTACCTGGGATACCCGCGTCTCCACCTCCGTAATGCGACCCTTCATTGCCTGCACGTCTTGTCTGAGGCGTCCCACCTCCGTGTATACGTCCTCTTATCTTCCCAGACAGAGACGTCCTGGTTAAGGAGATAGCCTGCATGAGCTGCTCAGACGCCTGCTTAAGGGTTAATTCCTCCTGCTCATTCTCCTCCCCACCCTCAGGTGGCCGGTTCTTACGCTGAGCTTGTGAGGGATTATTTTTATTGGGTCTTGAGCCCTCAGCGTGGTCCAATCTGGCGTATTCCTTCAGCCTTTCGGCCGCTGTTCCAGACACCTTAGAATGACTCATTTCAGCACGATGGGGCACAACTGGGTAGCAGAAACAGTGCACTCAGAGCCCACCGAGTCAGGGCTACAGACGGGTATATTGGTCAAATGGTGGCTGCAGGTCTCAGAAGCAGTACAGACCCGCAGCGTTACTCAGGGAGGCAGTGTCCAGATCCAGGCGGCAGATAAGGGCCACTATAGCCCAGGGGGAGAACACCAGGACCCCACAGGGACACCGGCCAGAAAGGGATCCAGGTCCCTGCAATGATGATGCTGGCAGGGCAGGCTATATAGCAGAGGGGGGAGCGCAGGGCCCAATTTTCCAGGGCACACACCGCCTGCTCCCCTCGAACAGTCAGAATGTACTCTCACCTTCCTGCTGCTCCTCCAGCGCTGCAGCAGGGGAGCTCGGCGCCGCGTCTCTTACAGGCTGAGCGCGCGCCTCCAATATGTCTGCCGCCCCATGCAGGCCCCACCGGCCGTCCGGATCCTCACAGCCGCGGGCTCTTAAAAAATCCAGCCCCGCACTCCCAGGGGGTCCAGGAGTGTCCCCAAGTCTCGAGGGGCCAGTGGACAGACAGATATCAGCAGCGGTAAGGGTCTGCTGACCGGGTATTTTTCAAGATGGCAGGAGCTATTAGAAGCACGTCCTCTTCGCAGCGCTCCATAGCCACGCCCCCAGCAGACAAGTTTTTGAAGCTGCTGGTGCCTCCAACGTCCCCTGAACAACAAGATGCAGGGTCCTTCAGAGGTTTGCAGCTGTGCGTAAGCCATCCTGTCGACCAACTCTATCCACTGCACACAAGCAGAAACGGCTCCAGTGGGCCAAACGATACATGAAGACTGACTTCCAAACTGTTTTGTTTACCGATGAGTGCCGTGCAACGCTCGATGGTCCAGATGGATGAAGTGGAGGATGGCTGGTTGATGGACACCCCATGAAAACATGGCTAAGGCGCCAACAAGGAGGAGGTGGAGTAATGTTTTGGGCTGAAATCATGGGGCGAGAGATTGTCGGCCCCTTTAGGATCCCTGAAGGGGTAAAGATGAACTCCATAATCTATGTGGAGTTTCTAAAACAGCACTTCCTGCCATGGTTCGTGAGGAAGAACCGTGCTTTCTGCAGCAAGATCATTTTCATGCATGATAATGCACCGTCTCATGCTGCAAATAACACATCTGCATCTCTGGCTGCTATGGGCATAAAAGAGGACAAACTTAAGGTGTGGCCACCATCTTCCCCTGACCTCAACCCCATTGAGAACCTCTGGAGCATCATCAAAAGGAGTGTCTATGATGGCGGGAGGCAGTTCACATCTAAGCAACAGCTCTGTGAGGGTATTCTGTCCACATGCAAAACAATTGAAGCACAAACCATCCAAAAACTGACAAATTCCAACAAGGGGTCCTATGTGCAAATGTAACATCACCTAGAATAAAATTTTGACTTGAAAACTGTTTGATTTCATTTTGTAATAAGCTGATAATGCTTATAATTTCACAATTGACCATTTTTTTTGTTCAAAATAAAAATAAAAAGGTTGAAAACTCTGCTGTGCATAATAATTTGGAACATGCATTTTGAGTGTTTCTTATTTTTAAAAATATACTGTTTTCATAGGCAGTTTGTTCAAAAACATTGCAATTATGCTAGAATATTAGATGACTGGAAAATAACAATGACTGCAATTCATATAGGTAATTTAGAGAAAATATGAGGAAATATTTTTTGCATAATAATTTGGAACACAGTGTAGGAGCAGTAGTCCGGTGGCTCTGGCTGACGGGATGATGTGTGATATTAGGGGTAGTAGTCCAGTAGCTCGGGCTGACGGGATGATGTGGGATATTATAGTGAATGCTATGCGGAGCAGCTTTATATATAGATAGATAGATATATATTCATTGTAATTTGTCATAACTAACTGTAGTTAGTTACTATGCCCGGGCAGCACCGGGCTCTTCAGCTAGTATGTATATAATTACCTTGTAATGTCTTCACATCCTGCTCCTTCCAGATGTGCCGGATCCCAGAATTCCAAGCGGCAGAAGTTCACCGACCGTCATAATGGAACACCCAAGTGATGGGTGTCTCAATATGGAAACTGCTGGTGGTACCAGCCTCTTGCGCGGTACCACCAGCGGAACACCGTCGCACCACACACACGCCGTATGGCGGTCTGATTTACTGTGCCTGTGCGAATTCCGTGCAGACGCAGTGAATCATTCGGCTGATCCCGGCGGCAGATGCGCGACGTGTCTACATGCAGAGGAAGCCGGTCACACTAAAGGGGTTTTTTCACGAACGAAAGTGCATTGTAAAATTTGTCTGTGTCTGACTCTGTACGGAGCATACCACATCTCCTGGGCAGGGGAGGAAGCAAAAGACAATACTGACATTACAGCAGGGGAGCACAGAGGATTCATTTTGTGAGGTAAAATATTTCACTGACTGTTTTTAAACAATATTTTACCTCACAAAATGTATCCTCTGCGATCTCCTGCTGTCATGTCAGTATTGTCTTTTGCTTCCTCCCCTGCCTATGAGTTGTGGTATGTTCTGTACTCGGTCAGACACAGACAATGAGAGAAGAAGCCAGCAGATGGGGGGGGGGGGGGGGAGAGAGAGCACGGGGGAGATCGCTCAGACGGGACAGCACATGAGGGGAGAACACAGCACAGGAAGGAGAGAGACAGCAGGCAAGGGAGATAGCACATGGGGTAGACAGGTCAAAGAAGAGAGCACAGACGGGAGAAGTCAGCATATGGGGAAGGAGAGAGTGGATAGGTGGGTGAGCATAAGAGGGGGAGAATCTCAACGCTGCAAAGCTTGCCCTCATCGTGACATTACCGCCCTCCCGATGCGATCGCATCGGGCCTCCATCTAGTTATTAATAAAACCTGGAAATATTGCAAAGATCCTTTTCGCTCTCTCTTACTCAAAACACCCTTTCCCCCAGTAAAGGTGTATTATTTAACTTGGTATTTATTGATAAGAATTTCAGATGCATTAGAAGCAATACAGATGCATTACAAACCAATATTGTAATTTGAACCAAGGAATCCATCAGCAGACTTTTGCTACCTCATCTGAGAGCAGCCTGATATAGACACAGAGAATCTGTGAAACTGAATGGGAGGAGACACAGATTAGATATTCAGAAAAAACTTTTTGACAGTTAGAGTGATCAATGAGTGGAACAGGCTACCACGAGAAGTGGTGAGTTCTCCTTCAATAAAAGTCTTCAAACAGAGGCTGGACAGACATCTGTCTGGGATGATTTAGCGAATCCTGCTTTGAGCTGGGGGTTGGACCAGATGGCCCAGGAGGTCCCTTCCAACTCTACGATTCTATGATTCTAGAATCCAATGATGCATCACTTACTTTACTGGGTGCAGCAGTTCTCACACAGAGTTTTTAGATTTAGCAATGAAAAAGCTGACCCTGCCCACACCAGGCTCTGTGTGTACAAAGTCTATAGACAGTGAGGTGCTTATCACAGGCCCCTCCTGACCAGGAGGGCCAGCAATGATAAGCTCCTGGGGCTTAGGGTACCGTTACACCTAGCGACTCACCAGCGATCCCGACCAGCGATATGACGTGGTCAGGATCGCTGGTGCATCGCTGGGTGGTCGCTAGTGAGCTGCCGCTCAGGCAGATCTCACCAGCGACATCGCTGGGGACGGGGATCGCTACTTACCTGTCAGACGCGGCGATCCTGCGTCCTCCCGCCCGGCTCCACGCGTCGCTCGTCATCACAGCAGGAAGCGCCGCAGGAAGTGGACGACGAGGAATGGTCCAGCAGCTTCTCGCACGATCAGCGATAGCCAGCGGGGGAGCCGGTCGGAGGTAAGTATCACATGCAGCAATATCGCTAGCAATATCGCTGTAACGTCACTAAATCGGTGACTTTACAGCGATATTGCTAGCGATATCGCAGTGTGTAACGGGGGCTTTAAACTGTCATTAGGAGCAAACACAACCACAAAGCTTGATAAGAGAGACTTCATTGTGTTTTAACTCTTACAGCATGCGGTCTTCAGCTTAGATAGCAAACACCTGCTGTCAGATTCCCTTTAAGGCTAGTTGCCCACGTTCCGGATGTAGCAGCACTTTGGACGCAGTGTATTCTCGCTGCATCCAAGTTGCTGCTTTCTATTGAACTCAGGTAAGTCTGCATATGTTCACTGAACCGTGCCTGATTCACCGCATTCAATACAATCTATTGATGTTATTTTTTTTGCGGAGACTTGCGTGTCCGCAAGAAAAGTTGACATGCTGCGGTCTTGAAAGCCACGTCGCATGGCAGTCTCCGCGGGTGATAAGCAGGTGTCTGTGGACATGGGATTTCTATGCTGTAACATCTGGCTGCAGCAGGTTTGGCGCTGCATAAATACCCGCAGCAATTCCTGAATGTGGGAAGGTACCTAAGTGTTTAGGGAAGGCAGGTGGCATGAGCAGAAAGCTGCTGTCATTTACCGTAGTCTATATTCTGTGTATTCCATTGGCTGTAATAAAATATAGAAATTATACGTTCTCTAATCCAAAGTGACACTGCTTACTGAGACACCCTGGGCACATACCCATTTCTGTAGATGCCTGTTTATGAGCCAATTGCAGCCTTCTATTTTTGTGTGTGGGACCGGACACATATGGAACTCGTAACTTTTTTGCACCTTCAAAACCAGTCCTCATCACTCCGAGGTAAGAAGGACTGTGCATTTGCAGTACTCGTATAAGTTTTACACCTATCCATAACATTCAGGCTGCGTTCACACATTGCGTTTTTTTCGCGTTTTCGCAGTGGTTTTTAACGTGTTTTTTTGCCGCGAAAACGCAAAAAACAGCATCCCATGCAATCCTATGGGATTCCGCAATGTTGTGCTAATGCTGCGGATTTTCCTGCGGCGGAATCGCACCGCGGAAAAATATGCAGCATGCTCATTAATTTTGCGGAATCGCGGCGATTCCGCCCACATAGGAATGCATTGTTCTGCTTACTTTCCGCGTGTGGCTGTGACCACCATGCGAAAAGTAAGCAGAACATTTGCAGATGGTTCTCAGGGGGTGGAGAAGAAGATATTCTCCTCCAGGCTATGGGTACCATATCCCTGTAAAAAAAAAAAAAATAGAATTAAAATAACAATTATTCTCACCTTCCGATGTCCCGCGCAGCGTCACCAGGCTTCAGCGATGCTGCCGGCAGGTCCCGTTCCCAGTGATGCATTGCGGCAATGACCTTTGATGACCTCGCGAGACCGCGACATCATCAAAGGTCATTGCCACAATGCATCACTGGGAATGGGACCTGCCGGCAGCATTGCGATGATTGGGAACGCTGCGCGGGACGTCGGAAGGTGAGAAAAACACTATATTTTTTATTTTTTTATTATTTTTAACAGATCTTTTTACTACTGATGCTGCATAGGCAGCCTCAAGAATAAAAAGTTGGTCACACTCGTCAAACACTGTTTGACGAGTGTGACCAACCTGTCAATCAGTTCTCCAAGCAATGCTACAGATCGCTTGGAAAACGCTAGTGTTCTGCAAGCTAATGACTCTTGCAAATCGCTAGTTTTTCTGCGGGAACATCGTGGGAATTTTAAAATGCGGTTTTCCCGCGGAATGGAATTCCGGAATTCCCGCGGAAACTTCCGAGGGAATTCCGTAACGTATGCACATAGCTTCACTGGCGTCTGATATTTGTTGGAGCATAATCCATAATCTATTTTTCATCTATTGGCTTACAGAATACGTTAAAAAAAAGTTCTGGCATTGCGCAGAACTACAGAGACCTCTTTAGGGTCCTGTTGCCTCTGCACTGTGGCTGTGCACCACACAGAACAGGTTTAGTCCTAGTACTACCATGTACACGTTCCTTTGCCGTGGAAGTAATACATATTATGTGGAAATCTCCTACAGCTCATCTATCCCTTTATATTGTAGGTTTCCTGGACTCAAGCATTACGAACAATAGTGAAGAACTGTTATAAGCAGCATGGTAGGGAAGATCTGTTGTATGCATTTGAGGATCAGCAAACGCAACAGGTGGCAACTGCACATGGCATTGCTCACTTTGTGCCCTCACAGACTGTGGTACAGACGATCAGCAACCCAGATGGCACAGTGTCCCTAATTCAGGTTTGCCTATTAAGGTTTTAGTTTGTTCACAGTTTGACTGACAAGTCATAGACAAAATGTTGACTGAATTAAGTGAGATAAAAAGCAAATGGGTCATCTAATAGGCACAAGTGAATATATGCATCAACTATCTTGTGTATATGTATGTTGCGTAAGGCGTTGAGTTTTGCTACAATTTTATCAACCCTATTGGCCTTTATACAACTCCACCTTTTTCTGCTAACACAGCTGTTACCATGTAAAGGGAACCTGCCATAACAGTAATGTCCAATCTGCAGGTATTGAGCAGGTGGAGCTGAACAAATTGTTATACAGGGCCGGATTCATCACTTGCACGTGGTTTTTTTTTTTTTTTTCTTGTCTAGTATTGTCTTTTGCACCTAATTCATTTTTCTATTTGTGCTTTTCTTTTAAGTCTGTTTCATATGTTCTAATCTGTTTTTACTTTTTCTGCTTTGTGACTGTAGATGTTTTTGATTTCCAGATGTTTTTTTTTTTGTCTGATTATTCAATTACGACTTTTAAAAAAAAAAAAAAAGTCGCAAAATTTGGCGCCACACTAGTGCAATCCTCTCCTGGAGAAATTTTCTTTACCTTATTCAAAAATTGTATCTTTTGCATCTTTTTGCTCAAAATGTCCCAAAAGCAGGAAAAAAGACAGTGTTTTGCCTCTGCCAAATTCATGAAGTGCGTGTGCCGTTTTGATAAATTAAGTGCAATAAATGTCAGCAACTACTACAGCACAAAAAAAGTGTCTTAAACACAAATGATGAATCAAAGCCATCGTTTTGTGAGAAGTTCAGTATAACCTGTGTTTTATTCATTTAAACCTCTGCTGTTTCTGGGATTTTTGGTCAAGTGGGCAGTCCAGTCTGTGATTGATGTGTTTTTTTTTTTATGCACGTTTACATACATAGCAAGCTGATAGTCACAGATTGGACCGTCCACTTAACCGAAAACCTCAGTAACAGCAGAGGTTTAAGTGATTAAATTCTAAGTTAAACTGATTAAACTGAATCTTTTCTCACAAGCGAAATATATCAGTCAGCTCTTCTGCTCTATAACATGGTGCCTGTATATTGGACTGCCATTTCATGGTGACAGATTCCCTTAAACGTTTTGCTTGCGACTGTATTTGGTTATTTTTTTTGTCTTTTTGTTTCTATTGTTGGCTTATGTTAAAGGGAAACTGTCATTAGGATAAACTCTCCTAAGCAGTGTATATGGGTATGTAGGTCATAGAGAGTTTAATAAAATTATACTTTGATAGCTACGTTCCGATACTCATGCTGGCACGCAGCACTACAGTAAGATCAGAACTAACACTGTACAGAAGAGCTTACCAAATTCTCTTCTGCTGTACTAACACATTTGTACTGCAGGTGTTCTCTTCCAGCTCACAGAAAGCCAGCATGGGGTGAGGGGCAGTATAGCAGAGCTGACATCACTGCAAATGTGTTTGCATTGAGACAAGATTAAAGGGGATCTGTCACCCCATTTTTTCCTCTTCGCCACGACAGCACCCACTGAGAGAGGGGATCCGCCCCAGGAACAGGAAACCTACAGAGAGATAAATGGGGCGGTCCCCCTCGCTCCCTCAGTTTGGTTTCCTGTTCCTAGGAAGGAACCCGCAGAAGAGGATACCTGGTCTGGTAGCCGCCTGCGTGCATAATTTGAGCAGCAGGGGCCCCAGGACTGGAGGCAGCGTCGGGCGGAGAGGTGATGGTTTCCCCCCCCAGAGCTGGTAATGCAGGTGAGGCCGGAGGTAAGAAGGTGCCAAGGCTCACTGAGGGGACAGGAGCGTATACCCCCCCCCCCCCCAGGAAGGGGACGAGCGCATTACACAATGCCATTAGGCATATCAGGGATGGTGGCCGCGCGCCCCCCCTTCCCCCGAGAGAAGCAGAAGAGCCTGAGCGTTTGTGCCAGGCAGCGCTACCGGAGGTCATACCTGCAGGGGTTAACGTGTGGGCCGAGTGCGTGGTGTCACTGTCGGGGCCGCTGCATCAGCGCTTCCAGCGGCGCTCCCAGGCAGGCAACCCGGAAGTAAGGGTATGGAGGACTTCCGGGATCAGTGCAGGAGGCGGCGCTCGCGGGAGAACGCCCGCGCATGCGCAGAAGGGGCTAAAAAAAAAAAAATGGAGGATGAAAAAAAAAAAAGTGGAAAGGCTATAAAAAGAAGCCACGGAGGCAGCGCCAGTGCGCAGTCATGTCATCCATAGATGACCCAGCTTCGCTCCCGCTAAGTCAGCCAGTGGAATCCCCACATGGCAGCAGACAAAGCGGTGCTACAAGGAGAAGCAGCAGCACCAGAAGAAGTGGCAGCTCCAGGAAGGAATCTAGCGGACCTTCCAGGCAAGTTGAGCCCCTGGAGAAAAAACGGAAGGAGAAGAAATCATCCCACGCCTCGCCTCAGCCTGAGGCGCGGACCCCGCAGCCGGTAGTTTGCTGACGAGACTCACGGGTGAGTGTTTTTAGTCAGAATAAATAGCTGATGGCCTTCTTTTTTCTGGTCCATAACCCCCTTTTTAGGCCAAAAGAACAGAGAAGGCGAAAAATAGAGAGTGTGCCTTATGTTCTCAGCCCCTCCCAGACTGCCACCCTAAAAGATTATGCCAAGCGTGTATTGAGGAGGCCTTACAGGAGGAATCCTCACGGAAGAAAGAGGATATCCGAGCGATAATTAGGGAAGAGCTACGGGCCTTGGGCAGCTCCAGTAGTCTGGGGGGTCACTCCTCCGTGAGACAGATAAGTTCACCGAGAGGAGGAGCTTCGCCGGCGTCAAGGTCGCCGTCAGAATCCGGGGAACTAGACTCTGATAGATTCCAGGAATACCCTTCCTCAGAGGACGAGGAGCAGGCGTGTTTCCCTACGGACAGCGTCAGTAACTTAGTTAAGTCTGTCCGAAATACCATGGGGCTACCAGAGAGTAAGGACCCCAAGACTCCACAAGACATAATGTTTGCAGGCATTTCCCGTAGAAAGGTCGGAGCATTCCCAGTGGTCCCAGCTATAAAAGAGCTGGTGAAAAGGGAGTGGGAAAAACAGGGGCAGAGAACCTTCCTCCCCTTAACGTCAAAGCGTAAATATCCGTTTGACGATGAGGAATTGACAGCATGGTCGAGAGCCCCCAAAGTGGATGCGGCGGTGGCCTCTACCTCTCGTAGATCCTCCCTGCCGGTAGAGGATTCAGGAACTTTGGCTGACTCATTAGATCGTAAGACCGATACACTCCTTAAACGATCCTGGGAAGCATGTACGGCAGCTTTTAAGCCCACAATAGCAGCCACGTGCACAGCAAGATCAATGTTGGTATGGATGAATGACCTAGAGGACAATATTAAAAACAGGAGTGGCCAGGAATAAACTCCTGTCCTCTCTGCCCCTCATTAAAGGAGCAGCGGCCTTCCTCTCCGATTCCTCAGCGGACTCTCTCCGTTTATCGGCTAGAGCAGCAGGGCTAACCAATGCAGGCCGGCGGGCCTTATGGTTAAAGGGGTGGAAAGGGGACACGCAGACAAAAACTAAACTGTGTGCTATACCCTGCCAGGGTAAGTACCTATTTGGCACGGAACTGGACGAGATTTTAACAAAAGCGGGAGAGAGAAAAAAAGGTTTTCCTAACCCGTATATTCCCTTTAATAGGAGGTCCTACAGAAAGCCGCCGTTTGGCAAAAAGAAAGACTTTAAACCCCAGGATCGCTGGGGAAATAAGGACCCCAAACAGAGGGGCAATCTATTCGGGAAGCGTCCCTTCAGAGGAGACAGGTTCCGCTAATACCAGTACACCGGTATGTGGCAGACTACTGGAATTCAGCCACCAATGGGGGAAGGTAACATCAAACCCATGGGCCATTGATATCGTCTCATCGGGCCTAAAACTAGAATTTGTTTGGCATCCACCGAACTTCTTCCTATTGACTTCCATGAAGTCCCAGATACAGCAGGAAGCACTGGAGATGGAGATTGCAGTATTACTAACTAAACAGGTCCTGATAGAGGTCCCAGGGGACGAAGAAGGAATGGGCTTTTATTCTCCTCTATTTTTAGTCCCAAAACCAGATGGCTCTTTTAGGACCATAATAAATTTAAAGAAGCTTAATACCTTCTTAAGGCTGAGGCCATTTAAGATGGAGTCAATAAATTCTGCAATAACTTTTGTTTCCCAGGTGTTACATGGCAGTCTTGGACCTAAAGGATGCCTATTGCCATCTACCCATATACCGAGAGCACCAGAAGTTCCTGCGGGTAGCGGTCTGGTTCAAGGGTCGGATTCAGCATTTCCAGTTTGTGGCAATGCCATTCGGGCTATCCATGGCTCCTCGGGTATTTCCCAAATTGATGCTGGAAGTGATGTCGTATGTAAGGCTGAATGACACACTAGTGGTCCCTTACTTGGACGACCTGCTCGTAGTAGGGAATTCTGTTTCTCAGTGCAAAACAAGAATGGCTAAGATTATCTCATCCCTACAAACGCTAGGATGGCTAATCAACTGGGAGAAGTCCAGACTAGAACCAGTTACCTGTCAGAGGTTCCTAGGCCTGCAAGTAGATTCTGTAAGTCAGAAGTGCTTTCTACCAGACGCTAAAGCAGTGGCCATAATCAATAAGATACAGAATACTACAGGAAGACCCGTAATATCATTGAGAAAGGGTATGTCCTTGCTGGGGTCCCTGATATCGTGCATCCCAGCGGTGCAATGGGCCCAGTTCCACTCTAGAACACTACAGTGGGCTATTCTGCAGGAAACAGAGACTGCAGGGGCGGTTGGAAGGGAGGATGTCCCTATCGCCAGAAGTTGTTAAATCCCTAAAGTGGTGGTTAAATCCTACCAATTTGTCTAAGGGAGTGGAATGGTGGGTAACTCCCTCCAAGGTGCTCACCACGGATGCTAGCCCCTTGGGTTGGGGGGCCCACCTGGAGGAGCACATGATACAAGGCCGGTGGCGTTAACATGAGATAGAAACCTCCTCTAATGTAAAGGAGCTAAAAGCAACTTACTATGCGATATCTCAATTTCTCCCGCAGTTAAGAGGAACCCATGTGAGAATCCAGACAGACAATACCACCGCAGTGGCCTATATAAACCGACAGGGAGGTACGCGGTCGGGACCGTTGATGTCTATCGCGGAAGAGATCCTAGAGATAGCCGAGGTACATCTTCACTCCTTGTCGGCACTCCACATAAGAGGAGTAGACAACTCTCAAGCAGACTATCTCAGTCGCCAGATCCTATATCGGGGCGAGTGGGTCCTCAGCAGGCACGTCTTCGAGACAGTAGCGACAGAATGGGGCAGACCAGAGATAGACCTGTTTGCCACCAGAGCCAACAGACGCGTAAAGAAGTTCACTTCGCTCTACAGGTCAGACAACCCAGACATTCTAGATGCCCTCCAAGCACCCTGGGCATTCCGGCTAGCCTATGCCTTCCCTCCAATGGTTCTACTTCCAACACTAGTCAGGAAAATAAGACAAGAGAGGGCGAGGGTCATCTTGATAGCCCCGTTTTGGCCCAAAAGGCCGTGGTTTTCATGGCTGAGAGCCATGTCAATAGCCGACCCGTGGATCCTGCCGCTGCACCAGGATCTTCTCTTGCAGGGACCCTGCTACCATCCACAGGCCAAAGCCCTACACCTAGCGGCCTGGAATTTGAAAGGGAACTATTGAAGCAGAAGGGCTTTTCGGAAAACCTGATTAATACCCTGCTACAAAGTAGGAAAGAGTCTACTACAAGAATATACGCTAAGGTGTGGAGGAAATTCCTGGCCTTTCACCCAGCAGAGCTAGCCGGTGAAGTACCCATTACGCCCATCTTAGAGTTTCTTCAAAGAGGCCGAGAATTGGGCCTCTCAGTTAATACTCTAAAGGTCCATATATCGGCCCTAGGAGCCCTATTTAACTATAACGTGGCAGCAAATAGATGGGTAAACCGTTTTGTTTCAGCTTGTCAACGATCAGAACCGGTGCATATTCCTCGGCTTCCGGCATGGAACCTTACTCTGGTTTTGGATGCCTTTACTCAGGCCCCGTTTGAGCCCATAAAGTCAGCATCAGTGAAGTGCCTCTCATTGAAAACTGCTACACTAGTAGCTTTAGTATCAGCTAGAAGAGTAAGTGATCTTCATGCTCTATCAGTAGACCCTCCGTTCCTGTCAATAACACGAGACAGACTGATTTTGAAGACAGACCCGTCCTACCTTCCCAAACGGGCAACTAAATTTCATAGGTCTCAGGAGATATGCCTACCTTCCTTCTATGAGAACCCGTCAAACCAGGATGAGGTGAAATATCACACCTTAGATGTGAGAAGAGCGGTACTAGCCTACCTTGATAGGACCAGTCCCTGGAGGCAGAGTAGGTCTCTTTTTGTCTCCTTCCAGGGCAACAGAAAGGGGTCTGGAGTTACAACAGGCACATTATCCAGGTGGATTAGAGATGCGATCACAATGGCATATTTGGCAAAAGGAGAAGACCCTCCGCTGGGGATTAAGGCGCACTCTACTAGAGCTATATCATCCTCCTGGGCCGAGAGAGCAAACGTCCCAATTGAACAAATATGTAAGGCTGCAACCTGGTCTTCTCCATCTACCTTCTATAGTCACTATAGACTAGATTTGTCCTCTACAGAGGATTTGACCTTTGGTAGATCGGTCCTTAACACGGTGTGCCCTCCCAAGTGATTATCTCTGGAAATCTCTCAGTGGGTGCTGTCGTGGCGAAGAGGAAAAACCGGATTACTTACCGGTAATACTCTTTTGTAGAGTCCACGACAGCACCCACTCACTTCCCTCCCGTAAAAAATTTTCACACATGGGTCTCCTTGGTGGTGGAGATTGTAATTAGAATTTAATATATGATTAAACTTAGCGAATGTAAAGGCTATAGGGGTAAGATATATGAATCGCCCAAACAAAATGACTAAAACATGTATGGCGGTTCCTCCGTTGTTCTCGGTAATACAAACTGAGGGAGCGAGGGGGACCGCCCCATTTATCTCTCTGTAGGTTTCCTGTTCCTGGGGCGGATCCCCTCTCTCAGTGGGTGCTGTCGTGGACTCTACAAAAGAGTATTACCGGTAAGTAATCCGGTTTTTGCCTATCCGCTGCCTGCACTGCCATCAGGGGCTTATCTACCGCTTTCTGTAATGCGGTAGATAAGCCCCCGATGTAGCCTGAAAGATAAGAAAAAAGAGTTAGATTATACTCACCCTGGCGTTCGGTCCTGTCCGATGGGTGTCTCCGTCCTGTCCGGCACCACCCATCTTCATACGAAGACATCTTCCTCCTTGCTTCTCCCTTGGCTCCTGCGCAGGCATACTTTCTCTGCCCTATTGAGGGCAGAGAAGAGTATTGCAGTGCGCAGGCGCTGGACCTCTCTGACCTCTCCCAGCACCTGCGCACTGCAGTAGTTTACTCTGTCCTCAACAGGGCAGAGAAAGTACGCCTGCGCAGGAGCCGAGGAAGAAGAAAGGAGGAGGACATCATCGTATGAAGATAGGAGGCGCCGGACCGCGACAGCCACCACACCCGACTCCACCAGCCGGTGAGTATAGTCTAACTTGTTTTTCTTATCTTTCAGGTTTCATCGGGGGCTTATCTACAGCATTACAGAATGCTGTAGATAAGCCCCTGATGACGGTGTCCGCAGCTCATAGGCAAAAAATAGGGTGACAGATTCCCTTTAAATTCTGCTCTAATCGGGCACAACAGAGCTGCCAGCACTAGGAGTGAGCAACTCCTACTGCACATGTTTGTAATGAGACAAAGTTCACTTCTGCTGTACTGTTAGTTCTGATCTCACTGCAGAGCTTTGTGTGATTTCTGAAGGCAAAGTGTCAGTTGTTGCATGTCGCACATTGATTATTCCCCCTTTAAAATAAGTTCTAGAGGCAGATACTCAGCGTGATCTGTATTGGTCTCATAGATGTTAACAGCTCATTTACGAAAAATGTGGAATAAAACACCAGATCGCAGGTTTAACAGACAGATGACTTGCATACCCATATTGGATGGCTTAGGCCTCTTTCACACTTCCATTTTTGACCATCAGTCAAAATCCGCCAGGTTTAGAAAAAAACGGATCCGCCATTTTTTTTTTTTTTTTTTGAGGATCCATTTTTCTCCCCATTGAGTTGCATTACTGGCGGATCTTGACGGATGGCCATCCGTTGGATCCGTTTTTGTGAGGATCCACCACATTTTTTGCCTCCGCCGGCATGCCTGGTCGGACCATGCAACGTTTTTTTTTGTTGTTGGATCCGCATTTTCCATTGCGCGTGCCCAGAGAAAGGAAGTCAGGGAGAAAGTTAACCCTGAAATCCTTTCTGGCGGACGAAAAAAATTCTCTCTCTCTCTCTCTCTCTCTTAACTGACACAAAAAACTGAAGTGTGAAAGAGGCCTTAGGAAGATTGATCCTATTGCAGATTATCTTTAAGCAAATGCAAAGTCCTGAATTATTTATGTAATTCAATAACCATAGAAAAAGTAATAGTTTTGTTTAATTTTATTTGATTGCAAAATGGGGGTCATCTTTAGGAAAACCATTTTCTCTTTTGATTGTGCTGCTGCAAGAACATAGGTGGTTTAAGAATACGGTATATGGGTATGTGCACACATTAAAGGGGTGTGTTCTCTAAAGTTTTTAAATTGCTTTAATTAAATTACAGCATGAAAATTAAGATAGCAATATCTTTCCTTTTTCTGCTGTCATTCTCCTGCAAACAAGAGATTTTAACTTTTATAGTGTGTAGTTTGTTTTTATGGAGTCTTTCCTCTAGTACCTGGCCAAAAGTGCAGTAGTTACTTTCCAGGAAAGGGGTGAACTCTTAACATCCCAGTCACTTCTGTTCAGGCTATTAATTTCTATACAGCAGTTATCTGCTCTCCCTCGAAATTCTGAACGCTTGTACAGTCAATAATGGCATCAAATAGCCATTTTCTTTATTACAGGTCGGGACAGGGGCTACTGTTGCCACACTTGCAGATGCATCAGACCTGCCAACTACTGTAACTGTTGCACAAGTCAATTATTCCACAGTCAGTGATGGCGAGGTAAGGTAATAATTTATACAGAATGCCCACACACTTGAGATAAGCATGTGTATGGGCCTTCAACCGTCTCCCAGTAGCCAGTGTGATATTTGGGGTTCAGGCATGTTGGACTTTTTCATACCTTCTTCCTAGTAATCTTAGAAAGCTTGGTGACTCCTCTGAAATGTAAAGGTAATTTACATCTTTGCGCTCCATACAGTAGGCAATAACGTGCTATGTGGGGCCACTATACTGTATGGAGCGCTATATGGGGCCACTATGCTAAACTACCCAAAAAAATAAAGGGAACACTTAAACAGCAGAATATATCTCCAAGTACATCAAACTACTGTGAAATCAAACTGTCCACTTAGGAAGCAGTCAATTTCTCCTTCGCCTCATTGGGGGACACAGATACTGTGGGTGTATGCTTCTGCCGCTAGGAGGCTGACACTAAGTGAAAAAAAGAGGATAGCTCCTCCTCCGCCGTATACACCCTCTCCCCCATTGCGGGCGGAACTCAGTTTTTTGCTTAGTGTCCATGGAGGCACACGTCTGTTTTTTTTTCTCCAGACTTTTTTCTTTTTCCCATGAAGATTAGACGGGGCAATGGATCCTATCAAAAGGGTCCGATTTCCCCAAACCAACAACGGGCGAGCACGTGCGAGTGTCGCCTCCACGTATCCTCTCCCGCGTCGTGGGACACAATGCCGGACTTAGCCCTGACCACCCCTAGGTATTGAAACCATGGGCTGTACAGAGGCACAAGACTAGTCCGTGCGACCCCCACTGCTCCACCAATGCTGAGACTGCGGTGCTGCAAGGTGGCGGTCGGTCCCTCTCCTCACCCCCCTGAAGGGGTTAGACGGAGCTAGGGTGCCTGCACCATCCTATTTTTTTCGAGGCCCCCTCACATACCTGAGCTCAGGAAGCTGAAGAAGATCGTCGGTGAGGAGAGGGCCTGGGAGGGCTCCAGCGAAGATCAGGTCTGGAGCCCTTAGCTGGGAGGCCACCGGCTATTCTGGGCTGAGCGTGGCGGCATCGTCAGGCGGCGTGGCATCAGCAGCCCGCGCCAGTAAACGGCGCCATTTTTTGGCGCCATGGAAGTCTGCGCCACCCCCTCCCCGTCTGGTGGGGGATAAAATTGAGGCCGAGGCTTTAGCCGGAGCTAGGCTGCGGCCGGAAGTTATGCCTCCGGGCCACGCGTCACTTCCGGCGGCCCGCCCCGCACTGGGCGGCGGCGAATAAATTTAGTCCCCGGCTTCGGAGCGCGGCTAGGCCGCAGAGCCGGAATTACCGCCCCTGGAGCGGTTCATATGCTGGCAGACCGCCCCACAGCTGGTGGTGCGCGATTTTGGATGTGGAGACGTCCAGGAGTGGGGGCGCAGGACTGGGGTAAGTGCTGCCCGAGAGGCCACGCTACAGGAAAAACGAGGTGCTACCTCCTTCCCCCCCTCCCCAGCAGCGGACAGATACAGCATGTCCGAAAGAACAAGGACGCACACATTTTTTTACGCTGCATGCATCTCGTCTGGCTGCGTTTCCTCGGGCGCAGAGCAAGCGATTATGCGAAGCCTGCGAGTCCGAACGCGCTCAGGAGCCCTCCCCTGCGACTGCGACCAATGAGCCGAACCCCCCCGGAGTGTGCCCTATCACTGTCACAGTTCATGGCGTCGCTTACGAGGGCAGTCGAATTCCTTCAGGCCCCAGATAGGGGCAGGGACAATGGCTCGCCGACCTTAAAGGGAACCTCCACCTCACACGAGCCTCCGGCCTGCAGGGGCCGCTCTCATTCCAGGCAGACCCAGGGGAAACAAATCCACGCGGTGTCGCCCAGTCCATCCGGTGCCCTGGCACCCGTAAGCTCTGCTTCTCGCTCCCCGTCACCAGTGGTTGATAGCGAGCAGACCTCAGATGTCGACTCAGACGAGCCCCTTAACCTGGACACTCCAGGGTCACGTAAAACAGTGGACAGCCTCATAGAAGCCGTCAATCAGACCTTGGGGATTGAGGAAGATCCCGCAGCGGCAACGGGGCATAAGATGGCATTTAAGCGAGTAAAGCGGCCGCACACAATTTTTTCCTCTCACCCCGAGTTTGAGGACATAGTGCAGCGACACAGAGAACGGCCAGACAGGCGTTTCTCGGGCCAAAAGGCACTCGAAACAAGGTATCCATTTGCCCCGGACCTCCGTAAAAATTGGATGGAATCTCCAATGGTGGATCCGCCGGTTTCGTGCCTAGCCACTAAAACCCTGTTATTCGTACCTAGTGTTTCCTCTATTAATGAACCCATGGATCGTCTCATACAGCGCTTGGCTTGCTCAGTATATGAAGCGTCAGGGTCCGCACTCGCTCCCTCGTTCGCAGCAACTTGGGTAGCCAAGGCTATGATCTCATGGTCAGAATCGTTAAACAAGGTCGCGCAGGAGCAAGATCTACCTGCAGAGATATCGGAGATCGCAAGTCAGATGGCGATGGCCGGAGACTACGTAATCAATGCATCTTTGGATGCGGGCAATTGCTCGGCACTTGCTGCCGCTAATGCAATTTCTATCAGAAGAGCTCTATGGTTAAGGACATCGCGGGCCAATTCTACTTCCAAAAAGTCCTTGACTTCTCTGCCTTATCAGTTCGGCCGTCTTTTCGGAGGATCAACTCATCTCCGACTCCACAGGAGGAAAGAGCGGGTTTCTCCCTCAACAAAAGGTCAAGCCGTTTTTTTGTCACCCGTTTCAGGCACGTTTTCGGGCCTTTCGCAACCCCGTGTGGACCACAGCGCCAACTCCGCCGCTTCAGGCCGCCCCAACCAGGATAGGGAGCGGCAGGTCTCATATAGAGCCAACCCATTGGGGAGAATGCGTGCTCAACAGCCCAGATCGAGGGGATCCAGATCCCAAAGATCGTCAGCCAAATGACTCGAGGCGTTTACCAGACGACACCAGCAGGGTGGGCGGCCGCCTACTCTGGTTTCACCACGTCTGGTTCAGTGTCACACGCGACGCATGGGTAAAGGAGTTGGTGACCTCAGTTTACAAAATAGAATTTGTCAGGTACCCTCCAAGACGTTTTTTTCGTTCTCGTCTTCCCAGGGTGGATGCCCAGGCAAGGGCTCTATTAGGAGCCTAACACTGAAATAGCACAGAAAGCGGACTTGCATTTTGATAGCACTGGGCCAGCCCGCCTGAGCTAATAGAAGGGTGTCACTACTAGGCTGGCCTGGATGCTGTGCATGGCCATAGTGTGAACTGCGCCGCATACAAGTTTTTTATTGTGCATCAACATACCAGGCAACCGCTCCCTCCATGTATTGGTAGGCTGTGAGCGGTTGTTTCATCGGTATTCTTGCACCTGTGTTGCCATCTTAATTATATGGGTCCACTGCATCCTGATAGTGCATTTGTCTGGAGGCCTTGGATGGGTAAACGTTTTTGCTCTTTTGCTGTGCTCTATTAGGAGCCATCGAATCGCTCCAGCACAACGGGGTCATTGTTAATGTACCAGAACACGAAAGAGCTCAGGGCTTCTATTCCAACCTGTTTGCGGCTCCCAAAAAGGACGGGTCTGTCAGACCTGTTTTGGACTTAAAGCTTCTGAACAAATTCATCAGGATCAGGTGTTTCCGGATGGAGTCCCTTCGTTCAGTCATATCGACCATGGACCAGGGAGAATACTTGGCCTCGATCGACATCCAGAACGCATATCTGCATATTCCCATTTTTGCTCTTCATCAGAGGTTCCTACGCTTCGCCATCAATGGTCGACATTTTCAGTTCGTAGCGCTACCCTTCGGGCTAGCCACGGCTCCCAGAGTGTTGTTAAAGGTTATGGCAGTTGTCATGGCCATACTGCATTCTCGAGGCATAGTCGTCTTGCCTTACTTGGACGACCTATTGGTCAAGGGCCCTTCAATACGGGCATGCGAGGAAAATGTCAACATCATGCTAGATACTCTTGCCCGCTTAGGGTGGTTGGTCAATGCGAAGAAGTCATCCCTTGTGCCAGCTCAGAGGATTTCCTTCTTAGGAATGATCTTCGACACTTGCCGAGGGTTGGTAATTCTCCCTCAGGAAAAAGCCCTAGCGCTCCGGCAGGGAGTTCGGACTCTTCGCCAACCAGTCCCTCATACCATTCATTTCGGGATGAGGATTCTAGGAAGAATGGTGGCAGCGATGGAAGCAATACCGTTTGCTCAGTTCCATTTTCGCCCCCTGCAGCACGCTCTCTTGTCAGCCTGGGCAAGAATCCTTTCACGCTCGATCGGCGGTGCTGACTGTCCTCTCAAGTCAGGCAGTCGCTCGGTTGGTGGATAACCAGTTCCTCTCTGACCCAGGGGAAACCCTTCCCCCAGACCATTCGTTAGTGATAACAACCGACGCTAGTCTCCTCGGCTGGGGAGCGGTGTTTCGCCACCACACGACCCAGGGACGGTGGTCGCCACAGGAGGCACGCCTCCCGATCAACTTATTGGGGATACGAGCAATTCGGCTGGCTCTGCAGCAGTTTCATCACTTCTTAGCAGGCCGCCCCATCTCCTGGTAGCGTCTCCAGCCTCTGGACACTACACTGACAGACACAGCAAACCTTCTTGCCACAGCTTGCATTGATATGCCATCCTGGATGAGCTGCACTACCTGAGCCACTTGTGTGGGTTGTAGAGTCCGTCTCATACTATCACGATTGTGAAAGCACAACCAACATTCAAAAGTGACCAAAACATCAGCCAGAAAGCATTGGTACTGAGATGTGGTCTGTGGTCCCCACCTGCAGAACCACTCCTTTATTGAGGGTGTCTTGATAATTGCCAAAAATTTCCATCTGTTGTCTATTCCGTTTGCACAACAGCATGTGAAATTGATTGTCAATCAGTGTTGCTTCCTAAGTGGCCAGTTTGATTTCACAGAAGTTTGATTTACTTGGAGTTATATTCTGTTGTGTTCCCTTTATTTTTTTGAGCAGTGTATATGTAGGGCTATGTGGGGCCACTATATTGTGTGGAGGGCTTTGTGGGGTCACTATACTGTATGGAGGGCTGTGTGGGGATTACAGTTGGAGAATCATACAGTTATGGAGTCAACATTCTTTGTCGGGGGGGATTGAGGGGGGTACAGTAGGGTCATCATACCGTCTGTGTGGAGGAATTCACTGGGGGGATCATACTGTGTTTGGGGGCACGTTTATTTGCAGTTTATTTTATCGGTAGCATTCAAGGCTTTTTTTATCCTTTGTTATTACATATTTAAGTTAGGCTATTGGGCCACGTGCTTTTTACTGCTCTTACATAATAACATATTACATTATTCCAATTTTTTATTATAAAATCGATTTAATTCAAATGTACTTTTCCAGGACGTCCCCCTGACAGCACCATGGAGGACGTCCTCCTCCTCCTTACAGGGACAGGAAAAGCACAGGAGAGGTTAAAAGGTTCCGCCCCACCCATCTCCCTCAGTGGTTTTCCTGTCCCTGCATGGAGGGACACGCGAGAGAGGCGCAGCAAGCGTACTCACCGGGCTCAGGGGGATCGTGCGGCCGGTCCAAGCCTTCCCCCTGCGAAGACGCCCAGGGCCGAAACTTCCCGGTGGGGAGTCCCTCTGCCTCAAAGCCCAGGAGCAGGACGTCACTCCTGGAGGAGCCGCTCCTCCTGGCGGGAGGCTCTCGGCTCCATGTTTGGCCGCCGGGTGGCGAAGGCTGGTCCCCCGCAGGCAGCTGGTCGGGCGGGCGCGCCGGCATCAGGAGGCGGGGCGCGTAGGAGGAAGTGGCCAGTGGAGATTCCCGGCCCATCGCAGAGAGCGCGCGTCACTTCCGGTGATGTCACGCGCCGGCTTTGAAATGTCTGCGCGCGCTCCAGGAGCCTGGCATCTCTCTGGAAGAGCAGGAAAGATGGACGCAGAGCAGACGATCGGAGGGGTAACTGCGCCTGGCGCTGAGCTCCCTCCCCATGCCACCCTCTGCGGCCAATGTAATAGCCTGATTACCCTACCCTCTATCACCAGGATAAGGGAACCCCAGCGCCCGCCCCGACAGTGGTCAAGGACCCGGCAAAGGCTGCGTCTAAAACGGTCAAATGCCCGGTATTCAGAGTAAAGCTGCCAGACACCTACGCTAAAACCCTCTGCGGGCCCTGCACGTCAAGGGTGATAAGTTAAGAGCAGCCGTCCCTCCTAGCCGAGATGAGATCCCTGATTCGTGAGGAGGTCCGGGCCTCCATAGGCAGTCTCGAGCAGCGATTCCCCCAGCCCAGGGCCAAGCCGGAAGCGTCCCAGGTGGGAGGCGGAGATGTCCGAGCCAAGCTCCGAGGAGAGGTCCGACTTCCAGGACTCGGATCCAGAGGAGGAAGGGGAGATCCTGGCGGACAAGCAGGATCAGGGCAGATAATACCTGTTCAGACTTGAGGACACGGACGATTTAGTCCAGGTGGTGAGGAACACCGTGCAGATGGAGGAAGTTCCTAAACCGCAATCCAGGCAGGACCTAATGTTTGGAGGTCTTGTGTCTCGAACCCAGACAGTGTTTCCCGTAAGCGAATACATAAAGACAATGATCTGCGAGGAGTGGAAGGACGCGGAAAGACGTCTGGTGCTATCCCAGGACTTCAAAGGTCGACTGCCGTTTGACCCGGAGGAAACACGGTCATGGGAGGAGGTTCTGAAAATTGACGTTCCGGTGGCCAAGGTCACCAAGAAGACCGCCATAGCATTTGAAGACTCATCTAGTCTCCGGGATCCGATGGACAGGAAGGCGGATGTTCTATTAAAAAGAACTTGGGAGACCTCGGGGGCCCTTATCAGGGCTAACATAGCAGCCACCTCGGTGGCCAGATCTATGTTTTTGTGGTTGGGGCAGTTGGAGGATCACCTTACCAACAAGACCCCTAGGTCTGAGATTCTAGCTTCCCTTCCCCTCATGAAGTTGGCCACGGCGTTCCTGTCAGATACGTCGGCCGAATCAGTAAGATTTGCAGCCAGAAATAGCTCCCTCTCAAATGCCGCCCGAAGAGCGGTCTGGCTGAAATCATGGTCAGGAGACAACGCCTCTAAAGCAAAACTCTGTTCCCTTAGGTCTAAGTGTTTTCGGACCAGCCCTGGATAATATTTTGGAGCAGGTGTCCGACAAAAATAAGGGATTCCCAGAAGAAAGGCCTAAGCGACCCCAGCCCTTTCAGAGAATGCCCTTCTATAGGACAGAGACAGATCCTAGGACCCAGGTTAGGTCTAGTAGGGGCTCGTACAGAAGCCCCCATGGCCAAGGCGGGAGAAGCAAGGGCTCTCTTTTTCCGTCAACCTCCAGGTCTAGGAGGCAATGATGCCATAGGTATTGGGGGAAGACTTCGCCATTTTGCTGCTAACTGGTCCCGGGTTACCCAGAATCAGTGGGTCCTCAGAACCATCACGGAGGGCTACAGGATAGAGCTCTATTCTCTCCCCCCCCCCCCCCCCCCCAGACAGATATACTATCCCTTCTATAGTCCAGAGAGACTCACCAATGTGGGTGGACATACACGACATGATCACGTCAGAGGTTATAGTGCCAGTTCGTCTGACAGAAAGGGGAAGAGGACACTACTCCTCCCTGTTCTCCATCGCAAAGCCGTCTGGCGAGGCTCGGACTATTATAAATTTAAAGCCTCTAAATACCTGGGTCAGGTACAAAAGATTCCGGATGGAATCTATCCGGTCCGCAATACAGTTAATAGACAGAGACGCGGTCATGTGCACTCTCGACCTGAAGAGTGCGTACTATCAGGTCCCTATCCACCCCTCATCCCAGAGTTTACTAAGATTTGCAGTGAAATTTCCAACCCGGACCTGCCACTTCCAGTTCCAATGCCTTCCATTCGGCCTGGCCTTGGCTCCGCAAATGTTCAAAAAGTTGGTTGCGGAGGTAGTGGCCTTCCTGAGGAGTCAGGGTATCATAATCATCCCGTACCTAGACGACTTCCTCCTGGTGGCAGCATCAGAAGAAGCGCTCATCCGAAACAGAAACCGAACAACATCTCTAATGGAGTTCCTCGGCTGGAAAATCAACTGGCAAAAATCATACCTTATACCAGAACGCAGGAAGGTCTTCCTTGGTGTACTCTTGGATTCACAAGAGAGGATCTCCCTGCTACCAGAGCGCAGGCTGAAGATAATTCAGGACAGAGTCAGGGACCTCTTAAGGCATCGCTCTTCCATACGAGGAGCAATAGAGGTCCTGGGCCTTATGACGGCCTGCATCCCGTGTGTCAGATGGGCCCAGTCCCACTCGAGGCCGTTACAAAAGCAGATCCTCGAGGTATGGAACACGAGGCAGACTTCGCTCGACGGACCCATAACGCTGTCAGGGCCAGCGAGAAAGTCACTACGGTGGTGGACACGGGCCAGAAATTTCCAGGTCGATGTTTTATGGACAACCTCTCCATACGTGGTACTCGCCACAGACGCCAGTACGTGGGGATGGGGAGCCCACGTAGAAGGGAAGATTTTCCAGGGGAGATGGCCGGCAGAGTTCGGAAACAGATCCTCCAACTACAGGGAGCTCTACGCGGTCTGGGAAGCTCTGTTGCGGATCCGTCCAATCATAAAGAATTGACACGTCCGGGTGTTATCCGACAACACAACAGCAGTGTCATTCCTGAAACACCAGGGAGGACCCAGGCACCAACCCCTCCAGGCCTTAGCGGGAAAAATATTCTCTTGGGCAGAAAGAACAGTGCTCTCGGTAACGGCAGTCCATCTAGAGGGCTCCCTGAACGTGGTGGCAGACTACCTAAGCAGACAACAGGTCTACCCGACGGAATGGGAATTGAACTGAGAAATTTTTCATCAGCTGTATCAACGTTGGGGAACCCCCAGTATAGACCTGTTCGCAAATCAAAGAAATGCAAAGGTCTCCAGATTTTATTCCCTGAACCCGGCAGACCACCAGGAAGGGGTGGACGCCCTGAGCCAGACTTGGAAAGAACCCCTCTCTTACGCATTCCCACCACTGGCTCTCATACCGACAGTGTTAAGGAAGATCCGCGAGGACTGCGCAAAGGTAATAGTGGTGGTTCCATACTGGCTGAAGAGAAGTTGATTTTCCTTACTGGGAGCTATGGCAGTGGGAAACCCGGTCGAGTTACCTCCATGGAAGGAAATCATCCACCAGGGCCCGATCTGCCACCAAAATCCAGCAAGACTTCACCTCTCGGCTTGGATCCTGAAAGGAACATCTTAAAGGCAAAGGGCTTATCAGACCAGGTCATATCTACCCTACAGGCCAGCAGGAAGTCGGTTACATTCACAGTATACCGGAAGATCTGGAAGAGGTTTTGTCTGGACGGTGGCAGGTCCAATCTTGTGGGGGGTACCCCTGACCTCCCTAGTATTTTAAACTTCTTACAGGCAGGGTTTGATAAAGGTCTTAAGCCTAGCACTTTAAAAATTCAAATTTCGGCCTTAAGCTCATATTTCGATTACCCGTTAGCATCTCATCCCTGGGTAATAAGATTTGTAAGGGCCACGCAGAGGCTTCGTCCCACGATTAGACAGCTCACCCCGCCTTGGGGACTTGGCCTGGTACTCAGGTTCTTATGTAGGGATTCCGGCATTCCCGGTAAGGAGATGTCTATCTCAACTCTCACCCGCAGAACGGCCTTCCTCGTAGACATTACCACAGCCAAAAGATTTGGAGAGATCCAGGCCCTATCCACTAGAGACCCATATCTCCAGATCAGAGAAGATTGTATAGTTCTGAGATTAGACCTGGCATTTATCCCAAAGGTAGCTTCCCAGCAAAATATAAACCAGGAGATAGTGTTACCATCATTCTGTGACAATCCACGGAACGAGAAAGAGCAGCGTCTTCACTCGCTGGATGTGAGACGCGCAGTTATTAATTATTTAGAAGTCACAAACAGTTGGCGTATCGACCCAAATTTATTCGTCGTTTTTTGGGGAAAAAATAGGGGGGAAAAAGCCTCTAAGGCAACTATCGCCAGATGGATTACGTCAGTAATCGCCGCCGCCTATCAAGCGGAAGGTGCAAACCCGCCGGATACACTGAGGGCCCACTCTACCAGGGCAGTATCGGCCTCATGGGCCGAACGGGCGGGCGCCTCGGTTGATCAGATCTGCACAGCAGCAACCTGGACCAAACTTAATACTTTCTGCAAGCACTATAAGCTTGATGTGACTGCTAGTCAGCAAACCGCATTTGGGGGAAAGGTTCTCCAGGCGGTAGTCCCACCCTAGGGGAGGTGCTTTGGTACTCTCCATGGTGCTGTCAGGGGGACGTCCTGGAAAATAGGTATTAGACCTACCGGTAATGATGTTTCCAGGAGTCCATCCTGACAGCACGGGTAGTTCCCTCCCTGTTATATTATACTATGCTATATTATGTTATATATGTCATGTCATATGCTGTAGTATGATTGTACCATTAAAATTTTACGTTCATTATCCACATTGTGGTACTTGTCAAATCACTGAGGGAGATGGGTGGGGCGGAACCTTTTAACCTCTCGTGTGCTTTTCCTGTCCCTGTAAGGAGGAGGAGGACGTCCTCCATGGTGCTGTCAGGATGGAAACTCCTGGAAACATCATTACCGGTAGGTCTAATACCTATTTTTTCGTGGGGCAACGCTTTTAAGTTTGTTTAAATATTAAAAAAAAGTTTGTTATATGTAGGAAAAACTGCCTCAATTGTAGACCTTTTTTAATAACTATGAAAGTTGGCCCGCGACTTTGTCCATGCTTTTCATTTTGACCCTCTGTGTACTTGAGTTTGACATCCATGCTCCAGGCAGTATTCTGGCTAACTTTTGTACAGAATCACAATGGGTTTGTGCTGATTTCATACAAAGCCTTTAAAGTTTTGTGATATATTTCATGCAAAATTACCAGATAAAAATATGGTAGCATACTGCCTCATATGGCATGTATAAGGAGCTTTTCTTACCTACTAGCAATGCTTTACATACAACATCTGATGGCCTGTAAAACAGCACAAACAGGACGTAAGAATGTGAAATCTTGTAGCAACATCATGCTAGGCATTCTGGTCACCAAAAATGTTTTCCCACAGGTGGAGCAGAACTGGGCAACACTTCAAGGGGGAGAGATGACCATCCAAACTACTCAAGCTTCTGAAGCCACTCAAGCGGTAGCATCCCTTGCTGAGGCTGCGGTTGCAGCATCCCATGATATGGCACCAGGAGCCACTGTGACAATGGCTCTTAATAGGTATATTACAAATCTAAGGAGTATTTCAGATTTTTAGCTTGTTAGCTAGTATATGGATTAATATCTGCAAACATATGTTAAGTTCAGACCCTTCAGTCATAAGATTCATATATTGGCAAAAATGAAAAACTGTCACATTAAGATGGGCTGCACTGCCGGAATGAAGAGCCTTGGTATTCCAAAAGTTTAATAATACCAATACGATTCTGCGCCAGACCATCACCGTTCCCAAGGTATGAAAACCAAGTGTGCAGGGTACTACTGGAGGCATAATAGATAAAAATGGCTCCAAAAAGCATCAGAACAGCCCCTAGATGGTAGGGGGAGCAAGTTAATGGGAAAAAGTGATAACTCTGAGAGGGTGGAGTGGTTTATAAAGTGAATTTAAAATAAAAAACTAAAAGAAACTAGGGAAGGAGCAGGGAGAAAGTTTAACCCCTTTACCCCCAAGGGTGGTTTGCATGTTAATGACCATGTCAGTTTTTGCAATTCTGACCACTGTCCCTCTAAGAGCTAATAACTCTGGAACACTTCCATAGATCTCGGTCATTCCATGGATCCCGGTGATTCTAACATTGTTTTCTCATGACATATTGTACTTCATGATAGTGGTAAAATTTCTTTGATATGACTTGCATTTATTTGTGAAAAAAACCGGAAACTTGGCAAAAATTTTCGCAATTTTGCAACTTTGAATTTTCATGCCCTTAAATCACAGAATATGTCTCACAAAATACAATTTTGGAACCAAATTTTATTTTTTGTTAGGAAGTTATAAGGGCTAAAAATTGACCAGCGATTGCTCATTTTTACACCATCTTTTTTTTAGGTACCACTTCACATTTGAAGTCACTTTGAGGAGTCTATATGATTACCCAGAAGTGACATCATTCCAAAAACTGCACCCCTCAAGGTGCACAAAAACACATTCAAGAAGTTTATTATCCCTTCAGGTGCTTCACAGGAATGTTTGGAATGTTTTTTTTTTTAAAAATGAACATTTAACTTTTTTTCACAAAAAATTTACTTCAGATCCAATTCGTTTTATTTTACCAAGGGTAACAGGAGAAATTGGACCTCAAAAGTTGTTGTACAATTTGTACTGAATATGCTGATACCCCATATATGCAGGTTAAACCACTGTTTGGGCGCATGGCAGAGTTTGGAAGGGAAGGAGCGCCGTTTGACACTTTAATGCAAAATTGGCTGGAATTGAGATCGGACGCCTTGTCGCGTTTGGAGAGCCTCTGATGTGCCTAAACAGTGGAAACCCCCCACAAGTGACACCGTTTTGGAAACTAGACCCCCTACGGAACTTATCTAGATGTGTGGTGAGCATTTTGAACCCTCAAGTGCTTCACTGAAGTTTATAACGTAGAGCCGTGAAAATAAAAAAAATCATATTCCACAAAAATGATCTTTTCGCCCCCAACTTTTTATTTTCCCAAGGGTAACAGGAGAAATTGGACACCAGAAATTGTTGTGCAATTTGTCCTGAGTACGCTGATACCCCATATGTGGGGGTAAACCACTGTTGGGGCGCATGTCAGAGCTCGGAAGGGAAGGAGCACCGTTTGACTTTTTCAATGCAGAATTGACTGGAATTGTGATCAGATGCCATGTCGCATTTGGAGAGCACCTGATGTGCCTAAACAGTGGAAACCCCCCAATTCTGACTCCAGCCCTGACTCCAGCCCTAGCCCCATATCTAACCCTAACGGGAAAATTGAAATAAATACTTTTTTTTTTATTTATTATTTTTCCCTAAGGGGGTGATAAGGGGGGGGGGTTGATTTAGTATTTATAGCGGTTTTTTATGTTTGGCAGCTGTCACACGCTAAAAGACGCTTTATGTTGCAAAAATAGTTTTGCATCACCACATTTTGAGAGCTATAATTTTTCCATATTTTGGCCCACAGAGTCATGTGAGGTCTTGTTTTTTTTGTGGGACGAGTTGACATTTTTATTGGTACCATTTTTGGGAACATGACATTTTTTTGATTGCTTTTTATTCTGATTTTTAGGAGACAGAATGAACAAAAACCAGCAATTCATGAATTTCTTTTGGGGGGGCATTTACACTGTTCCACGTGTGGTAAAATTGATAAGGCAGTTTTATTCTTCGGGTCAGTACGATTACAGCAATACCTCATTTATATAATTTTTTTTGTGTTTTGGCGCTTTTATATAATAAAAACTATTTTATAGAAAAAATTGTTTTTTACATCGCTTTATTCTGACAGCTATGAATTTTTTTATTTTTTCACTGATGACGCTGTATGGTGGCTCATTTTTTGCTGGACAAGATGATGTTTTCAGCGGTACCATGTTTGTTTATATCCGTCTTTTTGATCGCGTGTTATTCCACTTTTTGTTCGGCGGTATGATAAAGCATTTGTTTTTTGCCTTTATGGGGTTCACTAAAAGGGTTAACTAGTGGGACAGTTTTATAGGTGGGGTCGTTACGGACGAGGTGATAACAAATGTGTACTTTTATTGTTTAGATTTTTTTTCCATTCAAATAAATATTGATTTTTTTTTTTTTTTAAATATTTTTACTATTTAAAAAATGTTTTTTTTATTTCATTCGAAGTTTTACATTTTGTCCCACTATGGGACACTCATTTTGTGCATGCTGATCGCTTCTATAGTATGCAGATCTGCATGCTATAGTAGCTTACAAAACCTACAAAAGACTAAATGAAAAAACCCTGCTATAATTAAATAAGTAAAAAGCAAAAGTGCATTTAAATCATACAGAGTTCTTAGTAATACTGTATTTGATCAAACATAGCATAAAAGCCGTCCCACCATTGACAAGGTGACTCTGTGGTCGGGGCGGTCCTACACTGTCTAGTATTAATAACCTTATCATGTGTCAAAGTTGACGTCTGTGTGAATAAGGGCAGACAAGGACCCGGTCCCAACCACTAGGACACCAGTCAGGGGAAGCCTTTAAATACAATTTCCAGCTCAGGAGAGGGAGGCCACACCCCAGCTTGCACAGAATGCAAAAATACAAAGGAAAAAACACAAAAATTGAGCTTGGTTTGAGTTGGTACACATGCAGCATATAAATGCATGTTCACATGGCCAAAAAGCATACAAAACCTACAAAAGACAAAATGAAAAAACTCTGCTATAATTAAATAAATACTATAGTAGCTGTCTGCGCTGCAGCTTCTTCTTACACTGACCTGAGAGACTTCCTGGTCATTACTGCACATGACAGGAAGTCTCTCAGGTCTGGAGATCCAGGTCTGGAGATCCGGGTCTCCATGGCAGTGATCTTGACCCCGCGTCATGCCGTGGGGTCTCCGATCCAAAGACAAGAGGGGCTGTTAGCCCCTCTGCCAACTCCAGAACGCTGCGATCATATTTGATCGCAGTGTTCCGGGAGTTAAAGTGCCGGGAGTGGTCCGTGACCACTCCTGGCACTTAGTGCCAGGTGTCAGCTGTGAGAATCAGCTGACACCCGGCTGCGATCAGCCGCGCTCCCCCCGTGAGTGCGACTGATCGCACATGACCGTACTATCCCGTCCATGGGCATACCGGTCCAGGGCACATGGACGGGATAGTACATCTAATATCAGAAAGGGGTGAAAACATGATCAAGCAAATTGATATGTAGAAAAGTGTGATAGAAAGATGGGAATGTTATGGATTGTCAAAGGAAATAAGTGGAAAACATAAATAGAAACAGTAGATGAAGAGAAAAGGAAAGATTTGACTTACTGTTTCCGTTTATTTCCTTTCATAATTCTTAGCATTCACATATTTCTGTCACACTTCTCTACATATCAATCTGCTTGTTCATGCTTTAACTTTCTTCCCGGCTCCTTTCTCCTTCTCTAGTTTTTTTTTTTTTTTGTTTGTTTTGTTTTTAAAATCACTTTTTTAACCACTTCACCCTCTGTGTGTTAACACTTTTTTCAGTGACTCCCTCCCCTTTAGGTGCTTTTCTCATGCTTCTTGAAGAAATCTTATCCTATTTGAAGCGTCCAGTTGTACCCTGCACACTTAGTTTTTATACTTTGAGAAAGGTGATGTCCGGTGCAGAAACACGTTGGTATTAATAAAAATCGTTTTGGAATCCCAAGGCTCCTCATTCCCACAGCTGAGCCCACCTAAACATGACAGTTCCCATATTTGCAATTGTACATCTGGAGGAGCCATTTCCTCCAGCCACGGGGCAGCAGCAGTGGCTTTCTACTTACCCTTTACCAGACGGTCCTTGCCCTATTTTGTGTGCACTTCTGCCCCTGCCAGAGCTTTCCAAGATTCATATATAGTCATTTGGGTAGATGTTTGTGCTTTTATTCATTCATTATCTTTTCTGTTTATGTTTAGAGAGATTACCATGAAACAAATGTTAAGAAAAAACTGCAGCACAAATGGCAACCTACTAAAATTGGGAAATGTGCCATGCAGTGTTTATAACAGCAGAGGGTGCTCTTACAGAAGGGAGAGGAGGGACTGCTGAGTTTTACTAAATAAAACAAAATCTCACTGCAGTATGGTTATTTGTGTCTGTGAAGTGTAGAAAAATTTCCATTATTGCATATCATGATCAAATGGTATTTTTTTGTAATTAACCCCTTATCGCTAAATGACAACAATATATGGGGTCACCGTATGTGGAGAGGGCGCTGTAGTTCAGCTGAATGCTGCTGTTAACCATTTAAATGCTAATGATCAGACAGTGGCATATTAATAGTGTTTATCAGTGTGCACACCAGCTCACATTGCTTTCCTCCACTCTCACACCACAATCTCTGGATATCAATGGGTTATGCCATGGCCCCCATCGGTTATTTGGGTACTCCTGTAAAGATCAGCCACAATCTGATCGCAGTATTAAGTAAAAGTGGTCAGACAATCACAGGTTCAAGTCCCCTGAAAAGACTAAAAGAAAATTCTTTAAAAATTTAAAATTTGAATCTTCCCATTTTACACAAAAAAAAACATATTTGGTATTACTGCCTCGGTTAAAGTCAGTCCTATCAAAATATAAAATCAAAGATAAAAACAAACTAGGTGTCATTTTTAAGTCATCACCTTTGCCTATAAAAAAAAATGCAAAAAACAAGTATAACGCAAATTCATTGCAATAAAACTCTCGCCACTCAGAAAATACAGCTCTATTGACAGAAAAATAAAAATTTTGCGGGTCTTGGGAAATTGTTACAAAAATCCAGTTTTATTTAAACGTTTGAATTTTTTTCAGTTCGTTACCACTGTCCTCAACATTGTGATTACACCACCAAGAAGGAAATATTGTAGAATTATAAAAATCACAGGATTGAAAGACATGTTAATTAATTTGCCAATGGTGAAAAAATGGAAACCGCTTTTTCATAACATCTTCATTTAACCATAGACGAGGGGCGACAGGTGCAGAAATCCATACACTTACACGTCTGGGCATTCTATTAATGATATTATTAATAACGTATTTTTCGGACAATAAGATGCACCTAGGTTTTAGAGGAGGAAATTAGGGAAAAATAAATTGAGGCAAAAGATGTGGTAAATTCTATACTTAATATCCCCTATCCTGGTAAATATGGTCGCCCTCATCCCCATCCTGATTCACATGGCCCCATCATCCCTATCCTGGTATGCATGGCCCCCCTCATCCCTATCCTGGTATGCATGGCTCCCCTCATTCCTATCCTGGTATGCATGGCCCCCCTCATCCCTAGCCTGGTATGCATGGCCTCCTCATCCCTATCCTGGTCGGCATGGCCCCCCTCATCCCTATCCCGGAATGCAGGGCCCTATACTTATCCTGGTATGCAGGGCCCCATCTTGGTATGCATGGTCCCATCAGAAAACATTTAAAAAAAACAAAACATTATACTTGTAAGCAGCGCATGGCTGGGACGTCATGTGCTGCTTGCAAGCCAAAGGGCAGCTGCTGGAATACTCAACGCTCTGCACGCCGGGATTGTTGGTACACAGAGCAGTAAGTATTCGTTGCTTTTCAGCAGCGTGCACAGTGTCAACCGGAGCCTTGCTGCAGCTGCTGGCAGTCATGTGTGCTGCTACTTAAGAGAAATGAATATTTACCGCATTCCACTCCCATGTGCCTGGAGAGAGGTGAATATCAATTTCTCTTTAGTAGCTGCACACGTGACCACCGGCAGCTGCAGGAAGGCTTCGGCTGACACTGTGCATGCTACTGAAGAGCTGTCACTCCCCCACCTACCCGCCAGAGCCAGTACATTCGAACTATAAGACACACCCCCATTTTCCTCCAACGTTTTTGGAGGAAAAAAGCGCGTCTTATAGTCCAAAAAATACTGTAGTTGTCTTAGGAATGTTCTGCCATGCTGAATGCGTTTGGGCATTCAAATCATCAAGATCCACGGCTGGCAGCTACCTTTGTAACTGCCAACTATCGGCATCCTTTGTGTGCTTACAGTAGTACGATAAACATACCACCTGATTTTTTTTTTTATTTTTTTTTTTTTAACTGCTATCTTTAAATTGATTTAGCCGTGGAACCAGTGATTCAGCGATTTCTTTAATCTGTAACCTCCAGCTGTCTGTTACCAGCAATGAAAAATAGAGTGCCCTGACTTCTGTAATTTATGCCACCCATCACCATAAACCAGTGAGTAGGATCTGTTACGTTCCTTCACGAATGCTCACTTGGTCAACAGATCTAACTCCGGCTATCACTGCGTACAAGGCAAGTGTGAGACTCATCGCTAAAGAGCATAGACCTCCAGAACAGAATGTCTGCAGGCATAGAATCAGTGGTATGGCTATTTCTTCCTAGTGTCCTAGGGAACATATTTATACATGACAAGACCAGGCCATATGTTCCTTGTGCTACTTTGAGCTGTCAACGTCGTCTAAATGTGCTGGAATTGCCTTTCCCTTGACTTGTCTCCCATCAAGCACATCTCTGATGTCTGCAATTGCAAAGCGAGCTGCCATCAGTGGTTTTTGTGATTTGTGTGTCCAGCAAGTGTATTTAGCATGGCAGAACATTGTTTAGTCCACCAATAACCCCATTGACGTTATACTATGGTGTGAAAGTGCGTGAATTTCTGCGTCTGTTGCTCATACTGAATGCTGAAAAAGCCAAGATGTTTTGACAGTTTTGTTTCCATTTTTTTATCATTTGCATATCATTAAAATTCCTACAGTTCCTGTGATATAAATAATTCAATGACTTTTCCTTTTGTGTTGAAATTTCATTTTTTTTTTTTTCTTTAATTAAAGTGGATGTTGCCTTACATAAAGGGCAGCAGGGCAGTCCTCTGCTTACACTATGTCACCATTATATTCAGATGCATTTGTATGGTTATCGCTCTTAATAAACTTTGGTAATTTCTCATGTGCTGTGCAGTAGATATGTGCATAAGAAATGGTCATCTAGAAAATAACATCCCATATTGAGTTACAGAAGAAAAGTGACCTTAGTCATTTCTTGAGATACTACTGGTACCTTCTCTTCTTAAGAGAATGGAGGTCCTTTGACCACTCTACGATGTCACATGGTGACTATAATCCCTATTGAATGCAATAGAAAGGCACTTCAGCTCCAGCCATCTCAATTAGAGTCTGTTGTAGTTATTGAGAGTCGGACCTGGCGCCAGCTAGAACTTCCATGTGTATAGCAAGAGTAAGTTCTGAAAGCTCTCCATTACATTGTATGCGGACTCTGGCAACAGTTACTCATTTAAATGTGTGACCGGTCCTGAGTGCTCCTTATTGGTGAGGGGTCCAGTGGTAACTAAAGAACTCTACTTTTAGTAATTACGGATGATTTTTTTTTTTTGTGTGAGTTGGTGTTGTGAGATACCAATAGTGTATATTACAGCAAGATCTGACTCCTGTTGATGCTGAAGTGATGGCCTATTTTAGCCATATGTCATTTTTATAAGCTGGAAAGCCCTTTATAGGGGACCTGTCACACCTGTCTGATCTGTGGACAGCATGGTACAGAGCAGGTGGGGCTGAGCAGAATTATATAGAGGATTTGTGAGGATAAGATTCAGTTGTATTTTATGCATTGAAATCACTGCTGTTTTTTACATACGAGTCCAGTGGGTGGTCCTACTCAGTGATTAGCAGCTAACTCTGGAAAGGACGGCCCACTGGACTGATGTATACAAACAGCAGGGATTTACTTTCCCACAAAAACTATAAATCAATTTGATCAGCTCCCCATCCGCTATAATATCCTGCTTGCAGATCATATGCCCTTTTCACTATCAGCCTTTAGTGGTCTCTTTCTTGGCATAAAGAAAACATGTGTTCATGTACAGGGTTTGCTGTTATGTTTGCAGAGCTGAAGCTTTCCTATATGTAGAAGGGCTTATTTAATGGTGTTATGTTTTTTTTCTATGTTGATTGTCTAATTATAGCGAGGCAGCGGCTCATGCAGTAGCAACGTTGGCAGAGGCCACTCTACAAGGAGGAGGACAGATCGTTTTGTCAGGGGAGACTGCAGCTGCCGTTGGAGCGTTGACTGGGGTACAGGATGCCAATGGTAGGTGGTATATGGCTGCGCAATGTTAAATTATGGTTTAGGCCTCATTTTCACACATCCAGTCATCCATCTTTTTGCTCCTCCAGATTAGTTTTTTATGAGATTGTTCACTTTCATCCAACGCCTCGGTTATTGTGCTGAACCTTTTAGGCTATGTGCCCACGATCAGGAAAGGGCAGCGTTTTGGAGTCCAAAACGTTTCGTTCTAATCACTGTTAATTCCGCACGTGTTCACTGAACCATACGGTTTTACCGTATTTAAATTACTGCGTCTAATCAATGGCTATGGTGAAAGCACGCAGCCAGATAATTAACATGCTGGGGCTCGAGTGAGTTTACGCAGCAGTAAATAGAAGCATGTTGGGCATGGGATTTCTATAAATCCCATCCACTGTGCTTGTAATGTAGAATGCAGCGCAGGTGAACTGTATCCAAACCGCTGCTCTTCCTGATCGGGGTCATATCCCCTTATGAGCTGGTTCAGAAAATGCTAAATGTTGTGTTTTTCATTGTAGCTCACTAATTTTGTAGTAGAAACTGGTGCAAAAGCCTCATGCCTTTTGGACATTAGATATTACTTGAGGCAAAAAAAAAAATTCTTACGGATTTCCCAGATGTATGGAAACCTTACCGTAGATACACATATCAGTAGGCCTGTCTGTAAGTGTGGACAGGCTAAAACAGGGTTTCCTCATGTTCTAAAAGGGAGTCTTTTACTACCTAATGTATTTTACTGTTTCTTAACCCAGCCTAATTAAATTCAGGTAGCTGATCCCAAGAAGGAGTAGTAAAGCAGGATCTAAACTGTGTTCCAAATTATTATGCAAAAAGAGTTTAGGAGTGATAAGGTTAGAATTTTTTTTGTTTGTCATTTAAACTCATTGATGGTGATGTGTGTCAGGGCTCTTTATATCACTGAAAGCAATTGCAGATACCTGTGCAAATTAGTTTGGCAGGTGTGTCTAAATAAAGGCAAGACTACTTAAGAAGGCTGTTCCACATTATTAAGCAGCCTACATTTTTTGCCAAAATGGGAAAGAAAAAGGAAGTGTCGGCTGCTGAGAAGCAACAAATTGTGGAGTATTTAGGTCAAGGCATGACTACAATCAAAATTGCCAAGACACTTCATCGTGATCATCGCACAAGGAGTATGTAGCTGATTCCCAGCACACACGTGTGCATGCTGATAAGGAAAAATTGAGGACTCTTTCCAACAGGCAATTGCGTCAGGTTAAAAGAGCAGCTGCAAAAATGCCTTGTCATAGCAGCAGACAAGTTTTTGAAGCTGCTGGTGCCTCCAACGTCCCCCGAACAACAAGATGCAGGGTCCTTCAGAGGTTTGCAGCTGTGCGTAAGCCATCCTGTCGACCAACTCTATCCACTGCACACAAGCAGAAACGGCTCCAGTGGGCCCAAACTATACATGAAGACTGACTTCCAAACTGTTTTGTTCACCCATGAGTGCCGTGCAACGCTCGATGGTCCAGATGGATGGAGTGGAAGATGGCTGGTTGATGGACCTCCCATGAAAACACAGCTAAGGCGCCAACAAGGAGGAGGTGGAGTAATGTTTTGGGCTGGAATCATGGGGAGACCGAATGACGGCCCCTTTAGGATCCCTGATGGGGTAAAGATGAACTCCATAATCTATGTGGAGTTTCTAAAACAGCACTTCCTGCCATGGTTCAAGAGGAAGAACCGTGCTTTCCGCAGCAAGATCATTTTCATGCATGATAATGCACCGTCTCATGCTGCAAATAACACATCTGCATCTCAGGCTGCTATGGGGATAAAAGAGGACAAACTTATGGTGTGGCCACCATCTTCCCCTGACCTCCACCCCATTGAGAACCTCTGGAGCATCATCAAAAGGAGTGTCTATGATGGCGGGAGGCAGTTCACATCTAAGCAACAGCTCTGGGAGGGTATTCTGTCCACATGCAAAACAATTGAAGCACAAACCATCCAAAAACTGACAAATTCAATGGACGAGAGAGTTCAGAAGCTTCTTTCGAACAAGGGGTCCTATGAGCAAATGTAACATCACCTAGAATAAAATTTTGACTTGAAAACTGTTTGATTTCACTTTGTAATAAGCTGATAATGCTTATTTCACAATTGACCATTTTTTTGTTCAAAATAAAAAGGTTGAAAACTCTGCTGTGCATAATAATTTGGAACATGCATTTTGAGTGTTTCTTATTTTTAAAAATACACACTTTTTCATAGGCAGTTTGATCAAAAACATTGCAATTATACTAGAATATTAGATGACTGGAAAATAACAGTAATTGCAATTCATATAGGTAATTTAGAGAAAATATGAGGAAATAATTTTTGCATAATAATTTGGAACACAGTGTATGTGCTGATGGAAAAACTGCTGGGTCATGTCTCTAGTCTGGTCCAGAGTCTGGTGGTATGTCCTGATGATCCCCACCAGACCTTCCACACCTAGGCCCTGAAACAGAGTGCTACTGGGCCTATTTTCTTCTTTTAGGCAACCTTCCATTAAAATAACACCCTTTTATTTTCAAACTTTGACAGCAAAATCAATTGCTACAATTGTGATATTGTTTTTAAAGTTCTGCTCCATGAGCAGATGGCATTTATTAGAGTACTTTGTGTGCCCTATTTTTTAGATTTTTTTTTTTTGTCATTATCCTTTATATGTCATTACTGTTTGTTAAGGCCATGTGCACACGTTGCGGATTCTGCTGCGGATCCGCAGCGTTTCAGGCTCTGCGGGTCCGCAGCAGATTTAGCTGCGTTGTACAGTACCATTGTTTTCAATGGTAAACTGAAAAACACTGTGCACATGCTGCGGATTTGCTGCGGGTTCAAATCCGCAGCATGTCAATTCTTTGTGCGGATTCCGCTGCGGTTTCACACCTTCTCAATTGTAGACCTGCGGATTTTCCCAAATCCACAGGGACAAATCCACAGCACCTAAAACTACGTGTGCACATAGCCTAAGAGTGTGCTTTAAAATAATCACCCGTTTCCAGCTTTCCTCTGCTCGTGTCCTGGATCATGTGACTACAGTTGTGACCCGCTGGCTCACTCCAGTGTTTGAGAAGTGACTTCTGGTTCATATAGCAATCTAAGGGCTCGTTCACATGAGCGTAGATTCTCATGTGAGAGAATTTTATCGATTAAGTTAATGACACACTGATCAAGCGCTGATCAGAGTGTCAGCTTAGTGTTACCTGATTCTCTTGGATGAGAGAATTGTAGCACACTGTCACGAATAGATGGAGAACAAAATGTATCCATTCTGTGAGTCTGCGGAAACTGGACTGCACTTAAATGTCCGATGATTTCCAAGTGCACGTAGACTTGAAAGGGTGCATGCCATCCGATTTGCACTGCAAATCACAGAATGCTGCTATTTTAACTTATTTTATTCCCAATCATGCCGAATTGGTATGAGAGAAAACCACTGATCTGCACTGCCCCATAGAACAACATTAGTCACTTGTGTGAGTGAGCCCTAAGTTTGAGACTCAGATAGACTTCCATTAAGAGGGGAAATAACGGTGTGCAGTGTGAGCTGATAAGAAAGGGCTGCAGTCGCCAGATGGAGGACAGGACCAGAGATGTCAGAAAACTGCTACCAATAAGTATTTTGGGGCATGTCCTGGACATATATTACTGATGGCTGAATAAAATGGAAAGGGACTTTAAAGTGAAAATGAACAGACTAAGGCTAGTTTCACATTTGCAGACGGAGGGCTGCGGACTTCCTCCATGAAGCCCCGTCGCGCCTCCTCCGGTTAGCTATTTCTGCATGCAGCCTGCGTACCCTGTCTTTAACATTGGGTACGCAGGCCGTGCCGCAGCATGCGTTGTTTCGATGCGGCGCCCGCATAAAATTCAAACATGATGCGTTCAACGCTGGTCACCGCATGTCAAAACAACGCATGCGGCGGCATCCGCATACTGCGGCATGGCCTGCGTACCCAATTTTAAAGCTACTACTGGTATAATTAGTACAGAAACGATATGTCTGTATTCCTGCACTCCCTGCTGCTAGAGCATATGGACATCATAGAGGGGGCTCCCGGCTTCTGACCTTCCTCTATGAGCGAGGAATCACAGCTGCTCCAGCTGACCCAACCTATCCTTGCATTACATGGATGACCATCGATTTAAATAGCTGCGATGCAGCATTACATTATTTGGCCACACAGTGTCCGTGAAGATAAACCTCTTCTGTTAAAAGATTGGATTGTCACTTTTTATATTTAATATTATTTTCTTTTAATAGGATATGTATTCCTTTTTTGCCGGGAAACAAAGATCAAATAAAGCCAATTGTTGGAATATTTTATATTACTGCTTTAAGTCTCAAAGAATGAGATCAGCCCTGCTAACGATTAGTCCAGCTCTGCTCGTCAACCCACACTAAATATAGTTCACAAAGCAGATCAGTGCACAGCATACTGTGATTCTACTGATCACACAGAAACAAGGACTGAAATACAGTAGGCACCTAATATCCTATGTTTTGTCTTTTCATCTACGGTATTTTTCACATCTTTTCAGGTAATTTGTGGATAAGACTTTACATTGGTTATGGGGGACCTCTTTCACAAATAAGAGTGCAGGTTCACATTTTGGAATCCTACAAGAATATACTAAAGAATTGTATAAGTGGCAATCTTTCAGTGTACTCTATTAATTATTATTGTAGATGTAGGTATGTTCAGATAATATGCCAATAATATGTCTCCGCCACTCCACATTGCAAAGTATAATGTACTGATTAATCTGCAATCCCTGCTGCCCTGTAAGCTTATTATGTTACTCATACTGAATATAACAGGAATGGTGCTCTTTTTGCAGTATCTTAATACATTTGCCTAATGTTTGAATTGGGAATACAAGATTGATTAGTTACCATCAGCTATACAGTTATAGGAATTTATTCATAACTGGCTCTTTAATTGAAAAATAATTTTGTTTAATTTTTCTTTTTGGTAATTGCTCATGTTTTTATTGATCAATGTTCATGTAATTGCTCATTTGTTTTCCTGCTGCTTATATGGTGCCAACCTACTCTATTGTGCAACGTTTGTCATCACCCTCTTTGCACATATGGGCGTAATTATATTTCCACGCTGAGGTGACCACATGTAGGGGGGCTCGGAAGCTGAGCTCCCTCCAAATATTGCTGATGTCAGTTATTTTAAATAGTTGGCATCAGTCTACGAAATGTGGTTGGAACCGAGTTCTGTCTGCCACTAATATGTTGGCTCCCATTGATGCGTTTTAAATATGGAATAAAATAAAGAAATTGAAAAAAAAAATACACGTGTTAACGCCATGTTCATAAAAATCTGATGTATGTAAATTTAATTTAAAAAAAAATAAATAAATAAAAGTTGGCAAAACTTAATATGTACACTGTGACAAAGTCACTGGCAAAGTGCTGAAGGGGGTATACGTTTCACTGAGGCTATTGGCTTCAGTAATTTGAAACCCAAAAGTGTGCTCCAGCACACTGTGTTGAGAGAGGTACTGGATGTCTTGAGTAAAGGCGGCACAAGCCAGCAAACGACGTCCCGCAAAATGGACGACCTGATTAAACATCTGGTGCAAGCACAACAGCACCAGTAACAGTTACACCAGCAAAAGCTGGCACAACAAGAGACCAGTAAGCTTTTTATACAGCAGATGCAACAGCAGCACCAGCAGCAGATTGACTTGCTCGGAGAGATTGTTTGTGGAAGTCCAGCAGTCCCTCCCCCAAGGAAGACAGTAAGATGGGTGATGCAAAAAATGACCCCGAGCAATTTTGTGGAAGCCTTTTTAACTGTTTGTGAAAGGGTGGCAGAGCGGGAAAAGCTGCCGCTGGAGCAGTGGGAGGAGGTGCTGGCCCCCTATCTAACTGACAAGCATCAGAAGGCTTATTTTGACTTGGCCTTACAAGATGCCCGGAAATATGTCAAACTAAAAACTGATATACTGGCACGCTCATTAGTGAAGATGTCTGTCCGAGCTCCAAGGGTCCACCACTGGGCGTATTGCGGTGATAAACCCCCTTGCTCCCAAATGTTCGATTTGCTACATCTGGTACAGAAGTGGTTGCAGCCAGAGTCCCCCAGCCCAGATGGTAGAGCGGGTTGTAATGGACAGGTTTATCCACTCCCTTCCCAGGCCGGTACAGAACTGGTTTGCCTAGGGCGACAACCGAAATGAAGGTGACCTTTTTGGCCTATCAGAAAGGTACCAGGTGGTCGAGAGATCCCTAAGGAAGGCAAGTAGTGGTGCATCCCCATACTGGATGCCCGAATATCAAGAGGGGAAGGAGAGCCACCATTGGGGAATTCCAAGGTCCCAAGGGGTTTACCAAGGCCGCAGGTAAAGACTTAAGGCCCCGTCACACACAGCGAGATCGCTGATTTTGTGATGCCACAGCGATCTCGCCAGCGACATCGCTGTGTGTGACCTGTATCGGCGACCGGCCCCCCTGCTGGCTATCGCTGATCGTGCTCGAACGTCCTTGGCCATTCTTTGATCGTTGGTCTCCCGCTGGTCAGCGCGCATCGCTGCGTGTGGCAGCGGGAGAGCTACGAACAGCGGCGCTGGGAGCTGGTTTCCAATGTAAACAGAGGGTATCGAAGAGCCGCGCGGTTCTTAGATACCCGCTGTTTACATTGGAAACCAGCTTGCTCGATGGTCCTGATCGCTGGTGGGTCTGTCTATGTGACAGCTCAACAAACAACTTAGTGAAAAATCACTTATTATCTCTAAAGCATAAATGGATATTCATAATAAACATAACCTTCTCAAAAAATGAATAAACCAAGAAAGAGTCCAGATTGATAAAGACTCACGGTAGGCGAAACGTACGTTGGAGGGAGCCTTAGACACACTGAGCCATTTATTACGGGTATCTATGATCTAGTTATTTTTATGCACTTTCATTATTGTTTTTTTCAGCCTGTTCACATTATGCACTTTATTATTGCTATTTCATTCATATGATTACTTTGCTATTATGTGTCTATTATGTATCCATCTCCTTGTGATATTATCTTATGGTAATTTATTATGTCCATTCGTTCTGCTATTCCCTTGTTTGTGTAATTTAATAAATTTATTTGAGTCTTTATCAATCTGGACTCTTTCTTGGTTTATTCATTTTTTGAGAAGGTTGTTATGTGACAGCTCACCAGCGACCAGCTAACTATGTCCCAGCAATCCCATCCACGTCGGATTGTTGGTGGGATCGCTGGGACGTTGATGCGTGCAACGTGGCCTTTACTCTGCAGGAGAGGTCACGGTCCTGGATAAATAGCCGCTCGGTATCCTTTGTCCTCTGAACAGATGGACTGCAGCCCGGTGAGTCCCATGACAATAAATGGAGTAGTGGTGTCAGGACTCTTGGACTCAGGGAATTTAGTGACCCTGGTAAGGCTAGGTTTACATTAGTGTCTAAGTGCGCAGCGTTTCGTGCGCACCTAAAAACGCATGTAAACGCACACTTTTTTAGACGCATGTGCTTAACGCATGCTCATAAAAACGCGTTTACATGCATTTGCATGCGTTTTTGCATGCATTTGCGTTTTTATGCACATGCGTTCGATTGGAAAAAAAAATATTCAAGAAGAAATTCCATGATAATTTCTGGATATATACCCTTGCAGAGATGAAATTCTCCCATTTTGCTCCTGTATCCTGCATCAAGATGGATCTTCGGATGGACAGTTTGTACCGCAATCTGGATTTGGATGTCTGCTTGTTTCTTGGTTTTGCTGTTGCTTGTGATGAAGAACGGAAGTCTCCTGGTCTCCTCTTGCAGCTTGCCTCACAATAGTCTGTAGAGAAGTGAACTAGCAATGCCCACCCCCTATTTTTATTTATCTTTTTTTGGTGGGTGGCTTTAAACAAGTTCCTGGATTTGTTTACTCAGACAATGCAAATGCAGTTGAGCGCATGTGCTTGCGCACATATGCGTTCCCATAGACTGTAATGCGTTCTTTTGACGCATTCCGTGCGCATGCGTTTTTAGACAGAGCTTAGGCGCCAGAAAAATGCAACATGTTGCGTTAGCCGCGCCCAGGCGACGCATGCGTTCGAAAACGCATACATACGCATGTCCATGCGCCCCTCATGTTACAGATAGGGCGGAGGACGCATGCGCATGGATGCGCCGCTAACGCAGCGCATAAAGACGCTAATATGAAAACGGCCTAAGGGCCACACTCCCCCACTATTTTATCCCAGGGAAACATGTGGGCGTAAGCTGTATCTACGAGGACACCAAGGACTATACTGTTGCCAGAATTCTGATAAAAACAAACTCTGGTACTGAGTCCCATGAGGTTGGGGTAGCCAAAGACTATAATGATGATCGGGCAGGACTTTAGTCTGTTTTAGGACTTTTGGGAAAAGACAAGGGTGCCCACTAACTGACAGGAGCTGGTCCACTCACGAAGAATCCCTATTGCAGTCAGAGGAAGATGAGTTTCCCATGTGTGTCCTTGGCAACGAGGATGAGACAGTGACCCATGAGGATGAGATTCCTGAGTTGGAGGTTTCTGGGGGGTAATTTGGGGACTGCTCAAATGCAAGATCTTACATTGGAAGGGGCTTTTCACATTGTGACTGTTATAAATTGGGTTGCTCAAGAGCCGGGGGCCCGCACCAGGTTTCCGTATTCTACTTTAAAGGGAATCTGTCACCCTTTTTTTGGCCTTTCAGCTGCCGGCATAGACTTTGGGGGCTTATCTACATTCTGTAATGCTGTAGATAAGCCCCCAATGTAACCTGAAAGAGAAGAAAAACGCGTTATATTTTACTCACCGAGGTGGGCCGTCCGGTCCGGCGCCTCCCTTCTTCATGCGATGACGTCCTCTTCTCCCGTCCTGTAATGGCTCCGGCGCAAGCTCACTGCTCTGTTCTGTTGAGGTCAGAGCAGAGTCCTGCAGTGCGCAGGCGTCTGGAGAGGTCTTGCGCCTGCACACTGCAGAATTCTGCTCTGCCCTCAACAGGGCAGAGCAATGCACCAGAGCCATTTCAGGACGGGAGAAGAGGACGGCATCGCATGAAGAAGGGAGGTGCCGGACCGGACTGCAACACCCATCGGACCGGACCGCCCACCTCGGTGAGTATAATATAACGTGTTTTTCTTCTCTTTCAGGTTACATCGGGGGCTTATCTACAGCATTACAGAATGCTGTAGATAAGCCCCCGATGTGTATGCCGGCAGCTGAAAGGCCAAAAACAGGGTGACAGATTCCCTTTAAATGAGGAACTGCTTTATCGAGTCACTAAACCAAGAGGGGAGATGATAGAGCAGTTGTTGGTGCCGGGTTCCCGTAGGCGTGGAGTATTCTATCTGGCTCATTCTCATGTATTGAGTGGGCACCTGTGAGTAGACAAATCTCAGGAGCGGGACCATGAGGTTCTACTGGCCTGGGTGTCATCGGGACATTAATATCTGCTGATCCTGCCCTACCTGTCAGTTAAATGCTCTTGTATCCCACGTCGGCAGTCCCCTAGTGCCATGGCCCATAATAGAAGTCACATGGACCTTGTAGGGTCCTTAGTTATCATAAAATCGTAGAGTTGGAAGGGACCTCCTGGGCCATCTGGTCCAACCCCTGCTCAAAGCAGGATTTGCTAAATCATCCCAGACAGATGTCTGTCCAGCCTCTGTTTGAAGACTTCCATTGAAGGAGAACTCACCACTTCTCGTGGCAGCCTGTTCCACTCATTGATCACTCTGTCAAAAAGTTTTTTCTAATATCTAATCTGTGTCTCCTCCTATTCAGTTTCATCCCATTGCTTCTAGTCTTTCCTTGTGCAAATGAGAATAAAGATGATCCTTCTACAATGTGACAGCCCTTGAGATATTTGTAGACAGCTATTAAGTCTCCTCTCAGTCTTCTCTTTTTGCAGACCGGTCACCATTCTGGTCACTCTTTTCTGAACTTGCTCCAGTTTGTTGATGTCTTTTTTAAAATGTGGCGCCCAAAACTGGACACAGTATTCCAGATGAGGTCTGACCAAAGAGGAGTAGAGGGCAATAATGACATCACGTGATCTAGACTATGCTTCTGTTAATACATCGTAAAATTGCATTTGCCTTTTTTGCTGCTGCATCACACTGTTAACTCATATTCAGTCTGTGATTTATTAGTATACCCAAGTCTTCCTCACATGTGCTGTTGCTTAGCCCTATTCCTCCCATTCTGTGTATGCTTTTTTCATTTTTATTGCCCAGATGTAGTATTTTGCATTTTACCCTGTTAAAAACCATTCTGTTAGTTGCTGCCCACTGCTCCAGTTTATTTATATCTTTTTGAATTTTCTCTCTCTTCTCTAGTATTAGCTATCCCTCCTAGCTTTGTGTCATCAGCAAATTTAATCAGTTTACCCTCAATGCCTTCATCTAAATCGTTGATAAAGATGTTGAACAATACAGGGCCCAGGACAGAACCCTGTGGTACCCCACTTGAAACATTCTTCCAACTGGATGTGCAGCCATTTACGACCACTCTTTGGGTCCGATCACTAAGCCAGTTATGAGTCCACCTAACAGTTGCCTTGTCCATTCCATAGCTAGTCATTTTTTCAATAATGATTGTGTGAGATACTTTGTCAAATGCTTTGCTGAAGTCAAGATATATTATATCTACAGCATTTCCCTGATCCATCCAATCAGTGATTCCGTCATAGAAGGAAATTAAGTTAGTCTGACATGACTTATTAGTTACAAACCCATGCTGACTGTTTAATCACTTCATTCTTATTCAGTTAAGTCCGCAAGGTATCACCAATACATTCTGGTGGTAATGGACTATGCAACATGGTACCCAGAGGCGGTACCGCTGAGAAACACCTCTGCCAGGAGTATAGAGCGAGAGATAATCCATATTTTCTCCCTGATAGGCCAAGGGACTATTTTTATGTCCAGAGTGATGAGGGAGTTGTGTAAGGCTCTCCAGATTACCCAACTCCAGACGTCGGTGTATCATCAGCAGATGGACGGACTGGTAGAGAGGTTAAATAAGACCTTGAAATCTATGCTGAAGAAGGTCGTCGAGAAGTATGGCCGACACTGGGATTGCCTCCTAACGTACCTACAGTTCTCCATTAGAGAAGTCACAAAGGCCTCTACGGGGATCTCACCGTTCAAGCTGCTATACGATCGTCACTCTCTGGGACTTCTGAACATTGCAAAGGAGACCTGGGAAGCGGCGGTAACAGCCTCCCGAAACGTTATCGAACATGTGGCCCAGATGCCGGTCAGGATAACGAGGGTGATACCGATTGTGAGAGAGAGGTTCCTTCAAGCACAAGAGGTCCAGGCAATGATCTACAATAGGTCTTCAAGACTGAAACAGTCTAGCCCTGGAGACCAAGTATTGGTGTTGATCCTCATGGTAGAAAGTAAGTTCCTGGCCAAGTGGCAAGAGCTATATGAGGTGGTCTAAAATTTGAGTGATGTCAATTACAAGGTCCACCAACCAGGGAGAAGAAAGCCATTCCAGGTGTACCACATTAACCTGCTCAAATCATGGCGAGACAGGGAGCTGGTGGAAGCAACATGCCTAGTGGCCAATCCTGAAGCCAGGGTCAAGGATCTCACAGTGGCAGACACTGTCACCGACTCAGAAGCAATAGTGCCAAGAGCTGCTTCAGCAGATTCGGGTCCTTATTTTGAAGTTGCCATGTTGTACACAGGATGTTAACTAAAAGCCATATTGGATTGCAGAAGCTCGCCGCAAGGTGATCTTCAAGGAGGTGAGGAGAGTGTTGAGTCTGGACGTCATTGAGGAGTCAAAGAGCGGCTGGTCCAGCCCCATTTTCCTTGTGCCGAAGCCGGATGGAGAGTGGTGTTTCTGTAATCACTACAGGAAGCTGACCGAAGTGTCCAAATTTCAACGTATATCCAATGCCCCAGGTTGATGAGCTGATTGAAAGACTAGGGTCAGCCTGGTATATCACCACCCTGGACTTAACAAAAGAGTACTGGCTAATTCTCCTGTCCCCAAGTGCCAAGGAGAAGACGGCCTTCTCTACACCTGACGGGTGCTTTCAATACACCAGGATGCAGTTTGTTCTGCAGGGAGCCCCAGCTATCTTTCAGAGGGCCATGGATAAGATCCTAGCGTCTCACAAAAAATACACCACGGCTTATCTGCACGACATCGTGATCTTCAGCTCGGATTGGGGAAGTCATCTACAGAAGGTCCAGGCGATACTGAATGTGCTGCGGAAGGCAGGGTTTACAATAAACCCAAAGAAGGGCGACATGAGGAAATAAGAGGCTATATAATCAGAATGGGTGAAATCGGGCCACAAGTAAATAAAGTAGAGGCAATCCAGAATTGGCCACAACCGGTTTCCATGAAACAAGTTTGGGCGTTTCTCGGAATTGTGGGATGCTATCGTTGACTTATCACAAATTTCGCCATGGTGGCCTCCCTCTGACTGATCATCTTAGGGGCACAAAGATGTCGATGACTAAATGGTCCTCTGAAGCAGAGATGGCGTTCCAGGAGTTTAAATTTGTCCTATGTAAGCTACTGGTCTTGATCGCACCAGACTTCAGTAGGGAATTTGTGATCCAGAAAGACACCTCAGAGGTCGGGATGGGGGCAATGTTGTCACAGGAAGTAAACGGGGAGGGATATCCTATACTTAAGCAGAAAACTCTTTGCATGTGAGAAAAACTAAGCCATCGTGGAAAAAGAATGCATGGCCATCAAATGGGAAGTTGATACGCTGAGGGTACTACCAGTTAGGCTGGATGTTCAGGTTAGTGTAAGACCATGCGCCGCTGAGATGGATGAGAGAAATAAATAGAAGAGTGCCTAGGTGACTAGACTAAGCAATAAAATGAATTCAATAAAATTGCCTTTATTAAAATTTTAAATGGCAAACAGTGAGACAATATCAAAATGTGCCTGCACTTGGAAAATATAAAATTACAACAACAATATCAATAGTTACATAAAATATATTTTTATATAGAAGAAACAGCGGGCTAAAAGGTGTGTGTGTATATATATATATATATATTAGTCCTAGCAGAAAAGCAAACAGATGAACGGCAAACTAGGGCACACAAATCACCACTATTAACAGACGGAGCTGTTTATCTGAAGTATTGCGGTATGCAGTTCAGTTAAAAAAAAAACGGAGGTGTTTGCATGAACAAACATGAATCATCCAATGTATAGTCAAAGAAGAAAAACTGCGCGTCTAGAAGCGAGTAATCGCGAAACGGCCGTTGTCTGGCACCTCCCTCCCCCAGCATTCCTCTAACGTCCTGCTTGTCCATAAACCTGTCGATGGAATTTATGTGAAATAAAAGACGCGCAGTTTTTCAGTTCAACTGGTGAGTGCTGCATTTTCTCTTCTTCGACTATACATTGGTGTGAGTGTGTGTGTGTGTATATATATGTGTGTGTGTATATATATATATATATATATATATATATATATATATATATATATATATATATATATATATATATATATATAGTACAATATCTAGAAATGTGTATGCACATCAAAAATAAAATAAATGTTTATCTAATAGCCAAAATGTGCATACATCTACATGCATTCTACTCATTGGTTGCTAATAAAGTGCCCTACGTGTGTACAACATGTTAAAAATGGGGGGGGGAGTGTAAGAAAACAAAACAATTTATGATATATCAGATATGTACAACATAGTACAAAAAGTGACCATATACTGAATCAAAAATAAGTGATAAAAAAGTTTAAATACAATGATAGCAAAAAAGTAGTTTAATAATGAGGAATAAGGTGAAATGGATGTTGAAACACAACCAAGAGGGGCAACCAAAGAGTACAATAAAATTTAAGGCCCAATAGTCCAAGTACAGCGCACCCTGACGCGCGTTTCGGATTCAATCCTTCGTCAGGGGGTGACTAGGTGGTTTCTGGTGCTCCAGGACTTCAGCTTCCACATGGAGCATAGGCCAGAGAAACTACATGGTAATGCAGATTCTCTGTCAAGACTTCCCTTCTTAGTAAGTAAAGGTGTCAAAACACCCAGCTTTGGACAGGGGGAGGGGGAATATGAGACAGAGTTACTGGCAAAGTGCTGGAGGGGGATATATATTTCACTAAGGCTAATAGCTTCATTGATTTCAAACCCAGAAGTTTTCTCCAGCACACTGTATTGAGAGCCATTTGAAGGGCTGGGTTTTTGTAGACAACCATAGAGTGAGTGGGTGGCTGTCCACCTTATCTCCACCCTAAAATGGTAAAATGAATGTTGTTCGAAAATGCGCCTCACTTTGCAAAAGTTACTTCTTTTGAAAGAAAAGACTAATTTCCCTATTTTGGACACCCCATAAGTTTGCTGTATTGTTTTTTGTTTTTTTTCTTAAATTGTGGCAGAAATAAAAAACAAAAAGTATGTATACAAGAAGGGAACCTAAAATCTCCATGCAGATGGTGCCTCTGATCAGATTAAAATCCATGACCACTGTGTTGCAAGACATTAGTTAAATAAGCACTCCCAATATTTTATATTTTTTTGTCGTTTTATGTAACCGCACCCTCACCTGAATGTTGAACTTACTAACTTTGAAAAATAAGAAAGAGGGGACTGTACTATAATGTACCTGTTATATCTGTGGTCTGTACCCCTTAAGTTCTCTGCTGGGTAGGAAAAGGAAACGAACAGGAACTGCTTTCACAGATAATGATATGAACTGTGCAGTTATCATCACACAATTATAATGTAGGCATTGACATTTCAGCTTTCCTAACTTTATAATAAATTAGTCCTGTGACCTGAGACTTTTATTAACCCAATATATTGCTTCCTCTGTGTGGTTTAAAAATCATGCCCAACGCATGTCCACATATTGAAAGTAATTTGCCCTTTGATCTCAGGTGCTTTATTCACAGTTTTACCTTCTATACCCAGGTGGGGTGTTGTCTCACCAGCTGGCAATATAATTGATATCCCTCTTAAAAATGCCACTTTCCTCTTCATGTGCCACGAATTGTGAAAGAGGCAAGTGGAACCAAGCAAAATGCTAAAACGCATTGTAAAGTTGGCCAAAAAAGCTTTATATCCTGCATTCACTTTGCCAAAGCAGGAGAGATTAGCTGAACTTGAGTGCATGCCCTAAACAAGCAGTTGAGAAAATATGATAAATCAACAATTTCTTGTCTTTATAACTTTTTTAAAGTGCAATAATCTAAACGGACAGATCATTTCATCACACAAAGGCTTTCTCAGTGTCCTTTATTCTTTGTCATTTATTTTTTTTTTTATATTAAATATGCTTATTTTTTTTCTCCGAGCCCTTCAGCCTTGAGTGGAAGATAATTTGGGACCACCAACAAATCTTTGCATATATTGAATGCATAGCTCTTGGGGTCCTGCATCACATGTATCTTAAAATATCAGCACAGGATGTATTTGTGGAGGAAAAGTACCTTATTCCATTTTCTTCCCCACCTCTCTCCACAAATAATGTGGTGTTGTTTTTTTTTTTGTAGGTCTTATGACACAACATAATGGCCAAATGGTTTTTCAGAAATGATTTGGCTATTAACAATAAGACATTTGCAACTCATTTCTAATGACGTCGTTGAGAATTTTAGGTAGCAACGTTTTAGCTTCTTACAATCCATGAGCGATAGCAGCAATGATGATTATGATTGTTTATCCCTTATGCATCTATAAAGCTCAGAAATCTAAATGGAGTAAACGATTTTTGTGTTATTTGTTTTTTCAAAGAACTGGTTCATGTATTTGGTAAGTGAATTGTTAATTTTGGCAAGAAAATTCAAGCCCTTAACATAATAAAAAAAACCTAGTTTTATAGATTTCCCATAGAATATTGATATAAATTATTAATGCTAGTTCAGTGTACATGAGAGGCTGGCCTGTAAGTGATTACAGTGTACAGTTGCATTTGTGCCTTCCAGTCTTGTTCTTTGATGGGTGTGTAGAAGGTCCTGACAGCTTTCCTCCTCCCAGCATACCGCAGTGCAGAGGGATGGAGCTGTCCTGAATCCCCTCTCCTCCTCATGACCTTCCCAGCCCCTGACAGCTTGCTATGCTGTAAAGCAGCTCATGTGACTGCAGTAATCCGGAGCCAGTAAACAGCTGTGCGGGAACATAGCAGAATGAATCAAGCCCATTGTTCCGCACTGCAGACCTGTCTCTGGTAGGCGGTCCTCAACCCTCTCATGTACTGTGTCTTTGTGTGCACGTATGTATTTATATTATAGCACATCGGGTGCAAAAGTACCGTATTCCATTTCCTTTCCAACCTCCCTGCCCAAATAGTATAGTGACTTTAGGTCTTGGGCACCCTGCGATACTGTATCTGCTAGTGTCCCCATATTTAGACTATACCTACCAATTATTCAGTAAAGGCATCATCACACCCTCTCCCCCACACAGTCACCTACTGGAATCCAGTGAGCATCTTTTATAATGATGCTGTAAAGTACACCCACTTTGATGACTGAAGTAACTAAATAATTAGACTTTATAGATCACTCAGCCTGTAATTGCTTGATTACGCGCAGTGAAACCTCTCCAGAAGTCCACCCTTTTATCAAGACCAGATGACGATTCAGTTCTACCATTTACTATGCATCCCAGCTAATATCTTTTGAGAGGACCACCCCTCGTAAAGATTTTTTAAAGCCATTTTGGATGGTCATCCTAATGGTTTCACTTTATAAGCATTTATTGTAATAAATTGTATAACTATTGCACACATTTGTCCTCATTGATATGCGTTAGATGTTGAAGTCAGATACAACTTGGGCTGACTACTGTGTTGTGACCATATTCAGTTAAAGGTGTTGTCCGGTACTTTAATATTGATGGTCTATCCTGAGGATAGGTCATCACTATCTGATTTGTGAGGGTGTGACACCAGCACCTTTGCGGATCTGCTCTCTCCCATGCCAACATCGGACAAAGTGCTTAGTTGCGGAGCAGAACAGCACAGCTCCATCAACTGCTTAGTGGCCAGAGTGGGGTACTGCGGATCCTGTCTGATTCCTACAAATAAGGACCGATGTGCAGTACCCAGCCACGGCCACTATGCAATTGATGAGGTTGTGTTGGACAGCTACCCAACGGATCATATGTGGCCTTTGCTGGCATTGGGAACAGCTGATTGTTAGTGATGCCAATCTGGTGTTGATGACCTATCCTAAGGATAGCCAAACAGTAGTAAAGTACTGGACAACCCCTTTAAGCAAATGGTATAATTTATTGCGCAATAATAGCTGTAAATTATTCTCATAGCACCTATAGAAATGCATTAGTGCAGTTCCATACTCTCCAGAATAATAGGTACATTTATGATTGCTGGGACCCCAACCCATCCTGAAGTGAATGGAGTAATGTATGCTTACTCAACCACTCCTCCATTCACTGCTATGCAATGTACAGAGATGGCTGTTCCTTCAGTACCGTAGAAGTGAATAATGCCGTGGTCACACATGTTCCCTACCACTCCACTCGCACTGGATTTTTGGATCCCCTATTGTTATTGCTGGGGGTCTTAATGACCAAACTCCCAGCAATCATAACTATTGCTTATCCTGAGGTTGGGTGATGAATGAATTCTGTAAAGCTTTAGGATAAAGGGGCAGTTTTTTGTCCAGTAAGAGTTTTGCCAGTTGTCAGGTAGCGTTTCTCCTTGTAGTAATAACCAGTTTGCATAGGGAGATTCATAGACCATGCAATGCTCCCTAGTAAAATAAATATGCAAATATCCTCTTCACAGAGGAAGAGCATGGTTTATAGTGCCATCTATTGGAAGTAGCGATTTTGTAAATCAATATGGACCCTTTAAAGAGCCTTGCCACGTGATTCACAATGTAAAGCCAAACTGGAATCAGAATGCAACACCACAAAGAATTGATTCTCCCATTACATTCTCATATCTCAGTAACCTAAATTCTGCAGCCTCACACTCAAATATTGGATCTGATTCATTTAACCATGTCGAGCAACATTTTAGATAATAAAAGAAATTTCAATGCAAAATCTCTTGACCACACAGGTTCTGCACTCTACAGGGTGGTGACATGTGAGTAGACGATGAGTATCCGCTAACATGGCAGTTATCTCTATTATCAGATATCTGTGGTGGGAGTTATTTCCTACCATATGAGTAAATGTATATGTGTGTTATAGATTGCTCCAGCAATTTGAGGTATTGGTGACTTGGGGAGTTGGTTATCTGAGTTGGAAAGACGTGAGTGTCTTTTAATAAAACTGAAAGGGTCTTAATCCCCCACTTTGGATTATGAACATGTGCAGACTAGATTAGCCTAATCAAAGCCCCACGCCTGACCAGATGCAGTGTCGGGACAATCACAAACCTGATTAATACTTGTCAAGGGTTTAATCACTCCACTGTCTGCCTGCTGAGCTTTAATACCAGGCATTGCTTGTGCCATCACCGGTGGGCTATCAGCACTGCACTGCAGGAATGTAGGGTGCACAAACTTCCTTACATAAGATGCTGAAAGCAGTCTAGTCTTTCCCTACTTATAGGCATAAGTTGGTGTCTTTAGAATACCGTACATACGATTAATGACAGCATTTATATAGATTTTTCCACTGATTAATTTGAAAAGTCTCACGCTGACGGCAGTCCACAAGATGGAGAGATTGCATGCTGAATTCCCCTGGACTGCTGTTGTAGACTTCACTGCAAAGGGTCTTCATGTATTCTTCACCTAAAATGTATTCTTCATCATTCTTATTAATAGTGCAGCCTGAGATGGTTGTGGAAAGCTGCATCTCTGCTGTCGGGGATGGAAATCTTATCAACTTGTTTGCCATTGAATACTCTTCTTAACAAACGGCATCTCTCCAATGAAGTTGTCCGGACCAAGTAGTACTATGTACTCAAACAAAAAAGCAAGCTTTCCATGAGCTGAAACGCCTTTAACCTTATATCTTGTAGTAGGTTTTCCACTTTTAGGCTCAGGTGCGGTAGAACAGAACAAGATAGGATTATGTATCTTACATATTTTTATTCACCCATACCTAACCTTTTAGTGACTCTCCTATGATGACGAGCAGTGCAGGTTACTAGAAGGCAGCAACCTTGAGCAGAATGTAGAAAGTTTATTATCTCTTCTGCTCTTTCTCAGCATACATAGACCTCAATGAGCTCTGGGTAGTATATAGAAGAAGCAGGTAGACTGTCTACTGCTCCTATGGTTTTTTTTTATTATCCCTCAGGGACATATCATGTAAGGTTACTGTGAAACAACTGTTTAATATACAAAAGTGTTTGCCACTTTTTTTTTTTAAAAAAAGGGATCTATCAGTAGGCTCAACCCCTCTACACCATCTATATGCGCAGGCAGTTCATAGAAAGTTGAATAAATTGGTACCTTTTAATATCTGCTATCCAATGTCTTATTCCATTGAAATATTCATTTTTATTAATATGTAAATGAGCTTTTCAGATCTATAGGCCCACATAGATCTCCCCTAGAATCTGCTTTTAAGTAAAAGGGGCATTACCAGTGTGAGACATGTAATGACTGACAGTCATCGCTCCTGATCTACATGTATCACACTGGTAATGCCCACTTCATTTAAAATAAGCACTGGAGGCAGATATCAAGGTATGATTTTATTCAACTTTCTATGACCTGCATGCCCATATAGACTGCTTAGGAGGTTTGTTCCTACTGACAGATTTTCTTAAGAAAAATAAATTGTGCGGCAAGACCATGCCAAAAATAACCCAATTTCTCTCTCCAATAATTCGTACGGCCACGTCAATGAAAAGTTATGGCTCCTGAAATGCAGCCCCAAAAAAATGGCCACTCAGGTTTTTAATCTTGGTCATTAATATGTTAATGACTGTTTACTGATAATCTAATCTTTTCTTTGGTACTGTGACTTTTTTCTAACCTTAATGTATTTTTTAACTTCCTTATACTGCCAGAATGGCAGGAGATGTGTTGTTGTTCAGTAACTAGTTTTAGGTTAATTGGTACCAATACTATAACCTTGATTGCTCCCAGTATCTGATTTTTGTAGCATAATCCCAAAACAGCAGTACGAAAATCTCAGTGTAACATTAAACATGTGAAATGTTACCATTCCTGCAACATTTTTTTTTTATTATTCTTTTTGGTTTTGCTTTTATGTCGCACTTATTCAGTTGACTGATAAAGTGATATTATTCATTGTGTGTGTCACAGGTAACACGGTCAAAATCCTATTGGGATGGATGGGGTGTCATTATCCTACACACTGGGGTTAAACACTTTTGTGAATGGGCTATAAGCTAGTTTGGCAATTCGGTTAGCTGGCTCACTGTGTAAAGAACACCTGTCATCTGTTACATCATGAAGACTAGTGGCTGTTTTCTTGTTTTTTTTTGGTTTTTTTTAAAGGCATTCACATGAGTTATTGTTATTTATTATTATTAGCACCATTTATTCCATGGCACTTTACATGTGAAAAGGGGTATACATAATAAAAACAAGTACAATAATCATGAACAATAGAAGTCACTGACTGGTACCGGAGGAGAGAAAACCCTGCTCTTGAGGGCTTACAGTCTACAAGATGTCAGATATTTTCAGCAGATGGTTTTCAATTTGATATCTGATAATTCTCAGATTTTTGCTTCATCAATAAATCATCTTGGCTTCATCACTAGCTAGATTCTTTGTGCATGGAACAAAATGTACCATTACTTTTCCTAGTGTCTTAAAGTGATTGTCAGCATACAATGACTGTTCAAACCAAGTACAGGTGCTTGGTGCTCCATGGCGGGGCCAATCACTTATATACACCTTCCCACCTACTTTGTTTTCTGGCTTCATAGATCCAGAGAAAAGCGACTATAGAGGGAAAGCAAGCTGGTGGGAAGGTGCATTTAAGATTGGCCACTCCATGATACACTGCCTGTACTTGGTTTGAACAGTCATTCTGTGCTGACAGTCCCTTTAAAGTAACCCTCAGTCTCCACAGAGGAGGCAGTGTGAGACCCACAGAGAGCACCAGGTAGGGTGACTATACATGGAAACTGTATAGCCCCCTTTCAGTGCTGCAGTGGAGAGTCACTTTAACTGTATGTATGCTGCTAAGGAACTTCATATTGTCATCTCTCGAGTTGAAATGTTCACGTAACCGTCAATTTGATTTTTTTTTTCTTCTTTCAAATTTTAATAGTACATAGTTTGTTATATATATTATCACAGAAACCTGCTTCATTCTCCTGCAGAACTGATCACTGATAAGTCATGGCCAAACTTCTCAATTCACAAGTAAAATATCTTCAGTGAATTCAGATTTTCCCATTACTGAGATTACAGTTGGCTTTCCATAGAACTTTATAACTGACATTTCAGGAAAACTTGCAGCAGAATGTCTGTTTTTGCCTCTAGCTCCCCCAACCCCATAGAATCTTATAAGCACTAACTGTCAGCTCATCTTTGTGATAGAAACACAAAATACAGATTTTACCCATGAATTGGGTGACCCATAAATCCAGTAGGAGAAAAACTAATTTCTCGATGATAAATAGCAATGTTGCGTATTTTCATGTGTATTATTGATTTATGAAATAAGAATTAAAACAGTGGTTATTCTTCATGCATAGAGGATGACAGTCGTTGAGTTAATGTTTTAAGTGATTTGCAATATTTTCCCTTTTTTTTTCTTTGCTTTATAGGCCTAGTACAGATACCGGTCAGTATGTACCAGACGGTGGTCACGAGCCTCACACAGGGTAATGGACCAGTGCAAGTTGCCATGGCCCCAGTCACTGCGAGGATATCTGATTCTACAGTCACAGTGGACGGGCAGGCAGTAGAGGTGGTTACTTTAGAACAGTGATGTTCTTTCCAAAGAAGAGTTTTGATGTAATTTCCTGCCTCACTCACGTTCCCATTGGTGTGAACAGAGTGTTTTACAGACTTCTGCAGACCCTGCCATTGCTTGGACCCCTGTGCTGTTAAAATTGGTCTTCAGTGCTCCACTTTTTCTTTTTTTTTTTTTCTTGTCCACAGAAAAGTGACTTTTTGTATGAAACAGTTTTTTATTTTTTTTCTCATTTAATTTATTTCAATAAAATAAACATCAAGGTATGTATCATATGTATTTTACCCCCCGGATACATTAGGGCATGCAGGAACTGTGGACGACCACCTTGATGACTGGGTTGCTTTGGTCTTAACTGACTGTTTCTTACCATCATAATTATCTGCTGGTATGATGAACTATTTTTTCAATGAAAGACTTTATTGCTTTTAATGTGCCCCTTGATGGACTAAAGGTAATGAATTATGACATTTGTGCAAGTTGTCCACCGCAAACATTTCTCTACTTCATCTATGGCTCCGTGTAGATGCTGTTTGTGCAAAAAGGAATCTTGAGCTGTTCTCCACTTGCTGCTGGTGCTTGTCGTTAAAGAATGTTGGCCTGGTCCTGGTTTGCCTAATTTTGGGATAAAAAGTGTTTGCTTTATAATATATAACATAATGGCTCCTACCACACTGCAACCCTGACAAATCCTAAACTTTCACAAAGCATCTCAATTGTAATGCATTTTATGGATGAGGGTGATGGAACTTGCCCTGTGCTCTTGGAAGCTCTACTAAATCTTCAGTCATAAAAGCTTTAGATCTACAGATGTGCATGTATGCTCTGAGAAAAACCTGTTTGTTGGGGAAGCTAATAAGCAATCATACCACCTTATCTGATAACTCCGCTCACCCGTTGCAATGTACCCCCATGTAAACTCTGTGAACCGCGTATTGTGATTGTTTTTGTTGTGCCATTACTGCTGCTCTTTGTTTCTGTTCTGTTTATTTGATATAAATGAATTGACATACAACATTTATGATACATAACTGCAGGATTTCACTATTTTAATTTTTTCATAATGTTTTTCTTTCATACAGAAGTGGAATTTATTTTTTTATCTGAAAGGATAACCAGCCTTGAACAAAAGTCTTAGTTCCCGGCTCATCAAGACTTGATGAGGGAACATACTGGAGTCAGGTTCTCCTGATTCTTGAAAAGGTACATGCCTCTTCATGAATTTGGAACGTCTGATGATTGGCGTGCCGCTTTTGTTCTCCAAAGAGCGCCTAAAAAAAGGAACGCTTAAAGAGAATCTGGCTGTAGGATCAACCCTCCTAAGCCGTCTACGTGAGTATGTAGGTCATAGGAAGCTGAATAAAATAATACCTCGATATCTGCGGTCCGATGTCTTATTCTAGAGAAATCCATATTTTTCTTATGTCAATGAGCTTTCCAGCAATGGAGCGGACGCTAATCTGCATGAGAATCTGCCTCCGAAGATTATATAAATAAAAGGCGGCGTTACCAGTGTGAGACCTGAAACTGACACAAAACGGTAGAACTGAACTTTGACGTCTAACGGCACGGTGGCTCAGTGGTTAGCACTGCAGCGCTGGGGTCCTGGGTTCAAATCACACCAAGGACAACATCTGCAAGGAGTGTGTATGTTTTCCCCGTGTTTGCGTGGGTTTTTTCCGGGCTCTCCGGTTTCCTCCCACACTCCAAAGACATACCGATAGGGAATTTAGATTGTGAGCCCCATCGGGGACAGTGCCGATAATGTCTGTAAGGTTCTGAGGAATTAATGGTGCTATATAAGTGAATATATAAATTCTTGCAAACACATTGCAGTTTTGAGGTCTGCTATATTGTAGCTTTCTGTCTGTGAGATTGAAGCTGAGAGGAACCTGCAGATGTGTGAGGTATAATCACACACAGCTCTGCAGTGTGATCAGTAGAGCAGAGAGTGGCCATCACACTGATAATCTCCCCCTTCATGTAAAATAAGCTCTGGAGGCAGAGTTATCTCCCAGGCAGCGTCCTCCCCATGGCCTGGAAGAGGTCATTTATATATAAGAAAAACATGGATATCTCTGGAATAAGATATTGGATCGCAGATATCGTTTCATTCAGCCTACTATGGCCTACATACCCATAATTCTAATTACTATGAGTAGCATCCCCATTTGTTTTGTACCAGGAGGGGTGGATTTCACCCTCCTTTATTGAAAGGGTAAAATTCTATGTGAAAATTTACATCAGAAATTGATATCCTGCTGGTTGATCCGCTACTGACAAATTTCTGCACAGAGCCGAGAAGTTTTGTTAAAATTTTCACGTACATGACTGAAACTGTGATAAGCTGCTGATTTTTACATGCACATGTCTGCAATACACACAGCTGCTGCACTAAAGCTGTAACCTCTGCTCGTCCGCCTGGCTTTGTAGGTAAAGAGTGTCGGCCACAACTTGTCTGTACCTTAACCCTACTCAGGTTTACCATGATGCCGATTGGCTGAGAAGAGTGAAACTAACTGATGCGGCAAACAATTTCCTTGGGCCGTCAGCGGACCTAATCAGCACGGTGACAAATACTCTGGTTCTGTAGCTGTAAAGGTGACATTTTTACGCCATTTTTCTTTTTATTCATTTAATGTACATTAGTTTCCTGGCTGCTGTAGTATTTTTTTTCTTCACGTTATATAAGGCTTTGTGCCTATATCATACATCTTACACTGTCACCATTATCTGTGAAGTTGTTACCCCCTACAAACCCAATGATAGGCTTGGTATCCAAATCCTCTCATTACTTCAGCTTGGCCAACATTGGCTCTATCCACTCGTGCTGCACACTTCTGTGCAGTTTCGTCATGGGTGCCTCTTTAGAGACATTGATGCAACCCAATACTTTGTCATGATTGTTACATTGAAGGTTACTTGATTTATCATGTCCAGTGCATGGTTTTTAGCTCTTTAGGTTGTTTTTTTGTATTAAAGGATTAATTTAAACATGCATACATATTTGATATTAATGGCAATCATTTTATTTTTGGCTAAAGTTCAAATTTTCAAATTTTTCCAGTTGCAGACAGAAATTTGCTACAAAAAGGCTTCATATACAGTGAAATAGTTTGATATAACTTAATTTAATTGCTCAACCCTGAAATGTCTGCAAAGCTCTGTGAATTAAATTTGTTTTTATATTTTAAGTAATTTGTGAATATATTGAAGTAGAGGTATAATCCTGAAATATTATACCCCAGAGAGTGGTAATTTTATTAGGATGATGGGTAAAAGAAATCTGAAAGTGAAATGACTTTGATTATCATTGACTCGTAGTTAAAGTCTATGTCTAGTATATTAAGTAAAATCTGCTTCTCTAAGGAAACCAACAACTAGCAGGCCAAAGTTGCTGTTGAGTCTTTTTTTTTTTTTTTTTTTAAATTGGTTTAAAGTTTTTATGTCAAGTGTGGAAGTTACCTCAACCATGGGATAGTGGATAATTTTCTGATTGCTGAAGTATTCTGACTGCTGAAACCTCCTTGAGCCTAAAGCCCCTGTCACACTGAGCGACGTTACAGCAATCCCGACAACGATACGACCTGGTAGGGATCGTTGCTGCGTCGCTATATGGTCGCTGGTGAGATGCCAAACAGTCATATCTTCCCAACGATACGGCGACCTTTGTAACGATGTCGGCGGTTGTTGGGACCCTGACACATAGCAGCTACTCTGACAATTCAGACCTCGAATCAACGCAAATCCACGCCAATGTGTCTCGCTCGCTTCTGTGTCGCTAACGAGGTCGTACTGGTAAGGTGTCAAACATACCGATGCATGCTACCCAGCGGGACCTCAACGATCAAAAAAATGTCCAGGTCATTCCGACACGACCAGCAATCTAGCAATCTCACAGCAGGGGCCTGGTCGCTGATACCTGTCAAACAAAGCGAGATCGCTGCTGAGGTCGCTGTTGTGTCACAAAACTTGTGACTCGGCAGTGATCTCGCTTAGTGTGAAGGGGGCTTAAGGACGGGTGGGGGTGTCAGCAGATGGACACCTGGTGATCAGGAAAAAGAAAACTTCCATACTTGTATCAAAGCCTTTTAATATATAAATTCATACTGTTTTTGAGTTTTTATGTTAATGAACCTTAATAATTTGGGTATTACTGGTAATGCATTTTTCATTCTTGCATGGGAACACTATTATGCAAATTACCAAATCAAGCCAGACCAATTGATCTGTTATAAAGCACCTTGATGATGGTTTCCATGTAGTAATCACCTCTTTCCAGAAAAAAATACACATTAATACAGTATAACATAGAGAAATTCATTGTCGAGTACTTATCACTGATGCTAGATTTTACTTTATTGTACAACGTATTCAAAAATGAGCAATGTGGAACCTTACTTTTTTATGTTTTTAATAACTTTCAGTCATTTTGCTTCTGTGAGAACATGGTTTGGTGTTTCTTCCTCCCCATTTCCTTTCTTGACTCCCATTGTCACTCCAGAAGTTGCTGCAGCTTTAAGTGTTACTCCCAAGGGTTGAAGGATATTTCAGCGCCCCTGGGCTTTTGAGTATATTGTTACCTGTATAGCATGTCTTTGTTCCATAAAGCGTATGTTGTCCAGAAAAACCTTTCTCCTTAGGTCTTTAGTCTGTACAACATATTTTATTTTTATCTGTGTTTGGAAATAACTTATGTTTTTGTTTACTGAGAAAGTCATCTTTCTTGAGGATGGCAATGAAAGAGCACTGTTCATTGACAATGAACAGCGTTTAATGCTCTGTGTGGGCTGAGAAAATAAATAGTTTAACATGTTTGTGTTTATTAGCCAGTGTTGACCCTCGCATCATCTCATACGACATTACTTTATTCATGGGTTGAGCCAGAGGACTTGTAGCGATATTAATACAGTAACATTTGTTTAATCAGATCTCATGTATCCTGAATGAGCAAGTTTTTCCTAATGGTCGGATCCAAAAGTAAAATGTTAAGACCCAGTATGCTATTATGACTGTGTAAGTTATTCAATAGGCAATTTGTTTAGTTATAGAGTGCCCACATTATATCACAATTCTGTGTTAAAGAATAGCACTGCCTTGTCCGAATTTCGACTAAAGGAATTCTATGTGTAGAAAGTAAAGCGGCGGGTGAGGGCCACTTCCGATACAAACCAGACAGGCTTAAATGCATCTGCACTAATACAGGGTGCAGCGGACCCAAGTAAAATGGCAGCTGCCCAGGTGCATAAATACCAAATGAAACAGCCAGCCTACAATCAGGGATTGGCCGTGTGGTACACCAGTGCAGAGAAAATAATCCGCATGTGGCAGTGTTCCCACAGGGAATGCAGGGCTTCTGGTTCACAGCCTCTTAGTAACACCATATAGGGGGGCTGCCCAGTGCCAACTAGAATGCATCCCGTGTGAACAGAGGCCTCAAGTTTGCAGAACCATTTGGGCCCAACTGCACCCTGGAAAAAATATAAAAGGTGTACCAAAAACATATCAATATATGTAAGGTATTGGTTGATATTAAGGCCTTAATACGGAAGCTGACCTGCGTCAAAGTTTCTTACACTTGCCAGTCCTCCTCTAACATGAAAACCTCAAAAAGAGGAAAAAAATCCTCCAAAAAATTCTGAAACAAACCAGACAGGCCTAAATGCATCTGCACTAATACAGGGTGCAGCGGACCCAAGTAAAATGGCAGCTGCCCAGGTGCATAAATACCAAATGAAACAGCCAGCCTACAATCAGGGATTGGCCGTGTGGTACACCAGTGCAGAGAAAATAATCCGCATGTGGCAATGTTCACACAGGGAATGCAGAGCATATGGTTCACAGCCTCTTAGTAACACCATATAGGGGGGCTGCCCAGTGCCAACTAGAATGCATCCCTGTATGAACACTGCCACATGTGGATTATTTTCTCTGCACAGGTGTACCACACGGCCAATCCCTGATTGTAGACTGGCTGTTTCATTTGGTATTTATGCACCTGGGCAGCTGCCACTTCGATAACCTGCAGTAAGGACCTATGTTACTTTGAATCTTATATTAATGGACAGTGGTTTTCCCACAAGTCAACATTTTTTGTCAATTTACTATTCATTACAGTTTTGGCGTAATTAGCCACCAATATCACAGTATATCCAAGATAGTGGATATAAAAAGTCTACACTCCCTTGATGAAATGCCAGGTTTTTGTCAAGTAAAAAAATCATACCAAGAAGAATCATTTCAGAACTTTTGCATCTGTAATGGCACCCATAATCTGTACAATCCAGTTGAAAAACAAGCTGAAATCTTCTCTAGTGGGAAGGAAAACCTAAAGAACTATAATAATTTGGTTGCATAAATAAATTAATACTTAGTTGAAGCACCCTTTGAATTTGTGACAGCATTCAGTATTTTGGGGTATGATCTTATCACCATGGTACATATAAAACTGGTAGTCTTTACCTACTTTTTTTTTTTGCAAATTATGGTGGAATAATTTGGCCATTAACAAAAGTTCATCTCAATATTTTGTTATATGTCCTTTGTTGGCAGTGACAGAGGTCAAATGTTTTCTGTAAGTCTTCACAAGGTTGCCACACACTTTTGCTGGTATGTTGGCCCCTTCCTCCATGCAGATCTCCTCTAGAGCAGTGATGTTTTGGGCCTGTCGCTGAGCAGCACGGACTTTCAAATCCCTCGAAAGGTTTTCTATGGGGTTGAGATCTGGAGACTGGCTAGGCCACTGCGGGACCTTCATATGCTTCTTACGAAGCCACTCCTTCGTTGCCCTGGCAGTGAGCTTAGGATCATTATGCTGAAAGACCCATCCACGTTTCATCTTCAATGCCCTTGCTGATGGAAGGAGGTTTGAACTTAAATCTCAATTTAGAATCGTAGAGTTGGAAGGGACCTCCTGGGCCATCTGGTCCAACCCCCTGCTGAAAGCAGGAATCGCTAAATCATCCCAGACAGATGTCTGTCCAGCCTCTGTTTGAAGACTTCCATTGAAGGAAAACTCACCACCTCTCGTGGCAGCCTGTTCCACTCATTGATCACTCTAACTGTCAAAAAGTTTTTTCTAATATCTAATCTGTGTCTCCTCCCATTCAGTTTCATCCCATTATTTCTAGTCTTTCCTTGTGCAAATGAGAATAAAGATGATCCTTCTGTGACAGCCCTTGAGATATTTGTAGACAGCTATTAAGTCTCCTCTCACTCTTCTCTTCTGCAAGCTAAACATTCCCAAATCCTGCAACCTTTCCTCATAAGATGGTTTGCAGACCGGTCACCATTCTGGTCGCTCTTTTCTGAACTTGCTGCAGTTTGTTGATGTCTTTTTTAAAATGTGGCGCCCAAAACTGGACACAGTATTCCAGATGAGGTCTGACCAAAGAGGAGTAGAGGGCAATAATGACTTCACGTGATCTAGACTGTATGCTTCTGTTAATACATCCTAGAATTGCATTTGCCTTTTTTGCTGCTGCATCACACTGTTGACTCATATTCAGTCTGTGATCAATTAGTGTACCCAAGTCTTTTTCACATGTGCTGTTGCTTAGCCCTATTCCTCCCATTTTGTATATGCTTTTTTAATTTTTATTGCCAAGATGTAGTACTTTGCATTTTTCCCTGTTAAAAACCATTCTGTTAGTTGCTGCCCACTGCTCCAGTTTATATCTCCTTGAATCCTCTCTCTTCTCTAGTATTAGCTATCCCTCCTAGCTTTGTGTCATCAGCAAATTTAATCAGTTTACCCTCAATTCCTTCATCTAAATTGTTGATAAAGATGTTGAACAATACAGGGCCCAGGACAGAGTCCTGTGGTACCCCACTTGAGACATTCTTCCAACTGGATGTGCAGCCTTTTACGACCACTCTTTGGGTCCGATCACTAAGCCAGTTATGAATCCACCTAACAGTTGCCTTGTCCATTCCATACTTAGCCATTTTTTCAATAAGGATTGTGTGAGATACTTTGTCAAATGCTTTTCTGAAGTCAAGATATACTATATCTACAGCATTTCCCTGATCCACCCAATCAGTGATTCTGTCATAGAAGGAAATTAAGTTAGTCTGACATGACTTATTAGTTACAAACCCATGCTGACTCTGTTTAATCACTTCTTTCTTATCCAGGTACTTACATACATGTTGTTTAATAATTTGCTCAAAGATCTTTCCTGGTATATAAGTCAGACTCACCGGCCTATAGTTGCCTGGGTCCACCTTCTTCCCCTTTTTGAAGATAGGAACATTTGCTCTTCTCCAGTCTTCTGGAACTTCTCCTGTTCTCCAAGAATTTTCAAAGATTATGGAGAGGGGTTCAAAAATTTCTTCTGCTATCTCCTTCAGAACTCTAGGGTGTAATTCATCTGGACCTGGAGACTTGACTTCATTTAGGTTAGCTAAGTGTTTCCTCACTAACTTTCTGTTTGTAGATATCCTGGATTCTTCTATTCCCTTAATAGGACAGTGAAGAACCGTTGATGTTACATTTCCTTTCTGAGAGAAAACAGATGCAAAGTAGGAATTTAAAAGTTCGGCCTTCTCAACATCCTGTCTTACCATTTCATCATTGTAAAAATCTTATAGCATCTTTGACTTTTCTTTTACTTTTGACATATCCCCAAAATCCTTTTTTATTGCTTTTGACATCTCTTACAAGCCTCAATTCATTGTCAGCTTTAGTAATCTGATTTGTGCCCTGCAAGTTCTGCAGACAGTATTATATTCTTCTTTAGATATGCCTCCCTCTTTCCATTTTATAAACATTTCTTTCTTCCTTTTTAGCATGTGCTTAAGTTCTGTGTTCATCCATCCTGGTTTCCTTAAACGCTTCCTATTCCCTCTTTTCGGAATTGTTAACGGATTGTGCTTTGAGAATTTCATTTTTCAAGATTTCCCATCCTTCCTGGACATATTTGTCCTTAAGGATATCCAGCCATTGGATCCCTCCAATTCTCTTTCCGATTCCCTTAAAATCTGCATTTCTGAAATCTAACCTTGACGTCTGGGTCTTCACAGGTCTTCCTCCTCTAGTTATCCAAAATTCTAAAATAGCATGCTCTCTTCCTCCTAGGGTCCCTGCCACTTTTACCTCCTCAACCATTTCCTCCCTGTTTATAAGGATTAGATCCAAGGTAGCAATTCCCCTTGTTTTCTCCCCTAAAATATCACAATTCATGGCCCCATTCATTCTATCATGTACATGGATCAGTCGTCTTGGTCCCTTTGCAGAGAAACAGACCCAAAGCATGATGTTGCCACCCCCATGCTTCACAGTAGGTATGGTGTTCTTTGGATGCAACTCAGCATTTTGTCTTCTCCATACCCGAGTTTTGTTTATACCTAACTGTTCTACTTTGGTTTCATAGAATCATAGAATCATAGAATTGTAGAGTTGGAAGGGACCTCCTGGGCCATCTGGTCCAACCCCCTGCTCAAAGCAGGATTCGCTAAATCATCCCAGTCAGATGTCTGTCCAGCCTCTGTTTGAAGACATCCATTGAAGGAGAACTCACCACTTCTCGTGGCAGCTTGTTCCACTCATTGATCACTCTAACTGTCAAAAAGTTTTTTCTAATATCTAATCTGTGTCTCCTCCCATTCAGTTTCATCCCATTGCTTCTAGTCTTTCCTTGTGCAAATGAGAATAAAGTTGATCCTTCTACAATGTGACAGCCCTTTAGATATTTGTAGACAGCTATTAAGTCTCCTCTCAGTCTTCTCTTTTGCAAACTAAACAATCCCAAATCCTGCAACCTTTCCTCATAAGACAGGGTTTGCAGACCGGTCACCATTCTGGTTGCTCTTTTCTGAACTTGCTCCAGTTTGTTGATGTCTTTTTTAAAATGTGGTGCCCAAAACTGGACACAATATTCCAGATGAGGTCTGACCAAAGAGGAGTAGAGGGAAATAATGACTTCACGTGATCTAGACTGTATGCTTCTGTTAATACATCCTAGAATTGCATTTGCTTTTTTTGCTGCTGCATCACACTGTTGACTCATATTCAGTCTGTGATCTATTAGTATACCCAAGTCTTTTTCACATGTGCTGTTGCTTAGGCCTATTCCTCCCATTCTATATATGCTTTTTTCATTTTTATTGCCCAGATGTAGTACTTTGCATTTCTCCCTGTTAAAAACCATTCTGTTAGTTGCTGCCCACTTCTCCAGTTTATTTAAATCGTTTTGAATCCTCTCTCTCTCTTCTCTAGTATTAGCTATCCCTCCTAGCTTTGTGTCATCAGCAAATTTAATCAGTTTACCCTCAATTCCTTCATCTAAATCGTTGATAAAGATGTTGAACAATACAGGGCCCAGGACAGAGCCCTGTGGTACCCCACTTGAGACATTCTTCCAACTGGATGTGCAGCCATTTACGACCACTCTTTGGGTCCGATCACTAAGCCAGTTATGAATCCACCTAACAGTTGCCTTGTCCATTCCATACTTAGTCATTTTTTCAATAAGGATTGTATGAGAGACTTTGTCAAATGCTTTGCTGAAGTCAAGATATACTATATCTACAGCATTTCCTTGATCCACCCAATCAGTGATACCGTCATAGAAGGAAATTAAGTTAGTCTGACATGACTTATTAGTTACAAACCCATGCTGACTCTGTTTAATCACTTCATTCTTATCCAGGTATTGACATACATGTTGTTTAATAATTTGTTCAAAGATCTTTCCTGGTATAGAAGTCAGACTCACCGGCCTATAGTTGCCTGGGTCCACCTTCTTCCCCTTTTTGAAGATAGGAACAACATTTGCTCTTCTCCAGTCTTCTGGCACTTCTCCTGTCCTCCAAGAATTTTCAAAGATTATGGAGAGGGGTTCAAAAATTTCTTCTGCTATCTCCTTCAGTATTCTGGGGTGTAATTCATCTGGACCTGGAGACTTGAATTCATTTAGGTTAGCTAAGTGTTTCCTCACTATCTTTCTGTTTATAGATATCCTGGATTCTTCTATTCCCTTAATAGGACATTGAATAACAGTTGATGTTACATTTCCTTTCTGAGAGAAAACAGATGCAAAATAGGAATTTAAAAGTTCAGCCTTCTCAACATCCTGTTTGACCATTTCATCATTTTCATCCTGTAAAAATCCTATAGCATCTTTGACTTTTCTTTTACTTTTGACATATCCCCAAAATCCTTTATTATTGCTTTTGACATCTCTTGCAAGCCTCAATTCATTTTCAGCTTTAGATAATCTGATTTGTGCCCTGCAGGTTCTGCAGACAGCATAATATTCTTCTTTAGATATGCCTCCCTCTTTCCATTTTATAAACATTTTTTTCTTCCTTTTTAGCATGTGCTTAAGTTCTGTGTTCATCCATCCTGGTTTCCTTAAATGCTTCCTATTCTTCCCTCTTTTCGGAATTGATAACAACTGTGCTTTGAGAATTTCATTTTTCAAGATTTCCCATCCTTCCTGGACATTTTTGTCTTTAAGGATATCCAGCCATTGGATCCCTCCAATTCTCTTTCTGAATCCCTTAAAATCTGCCTTTCTGAAATCTAACCTTGACGTCTGAGTCTTCACAGGTCTTCCACCTCTAGTTATCCAAAATTCTAAAATAGCATCTGCACTTATGACATTCTTCCAATACTCTTTTGGATAATCCAAATGCTGTGTAGCAAACTTTAGAGGGGACCAGACATGTGCTGGCTTAAGCAGGGAGACACGTCTGGCACTGCAGGATCTGAGTCCCTGGGGGCGTAGTGTTACTGATGGTAGCCTTTGTTACGGTGGTCCCAGCTCTATGCAGGTCATTCACTAGGTCCACCCTTGTGGTTCTTGGATTTTTGCTCACCGTTGTGATCATTTTGACCCCACTGGGTGAGATCTTGCGTTGGGCCCCAGATCGAGGGAGATTATCAGTGGTCTTGTATGTCTTCCATTTTCTTATTGCTCCCACAGTTGATTTCATCACACCAAGCTGCTTGCCTATTGCAGATTCAGCCTTCCCAGCCTGGTGCAGGCTACATTTTTCTGGTGCCCTTCAACAGCTTTGGTCTTCACCATAGTGAAGTTTGGAGTGTGACTCTTTGAGGTTGTGAACAGGTGTCTTTTATACTGATAACAAGTTCAAACAGGTGCCATTACTACAAGTAATGTGGAGGACAGAGGAGCCTCTTAAAGAAAAAGTTACAGGTCTGTGAGAGCCAGAAATCTTTCTTGTTTTTAGGTGATCAAATGCTTATTTTCATCCATAATTTGCAAAATAAATCTTACCAAATCAGACAAGGTGGTTTTCTGGTTTTGTTTTTTCATTTTGACTCTCGTAGTTGTGGTCTACCTATGATGTCAGTTACAAGCCTCTCATCTTTTTAAGTGGGAGAAGTTGCGCAATTGGTGGCTGACTACTTTTTTCCCCACTGTATATGTTGTTAATCGTAATCATCATAAATAATGGCAGCTGTGTACTGACTACTATTTAACATGAGTTTAACCCATCAGTGATGGAGCCAATTTGCTACTTAATTTTTACAATTCTGACCACTGTCATTTAATGAGGTTATAACTCTAGAACGCTTTAACGGATTCCGCTGATTCTGAGATTGTCTTCTCTTGACATATTGTACTTCATGTTAGTGGTAAAATTTCTTCGATATGACTTGCATTTATGAAATAAACAAATATGGCAAAAAAAATTAAAATGTTGCAATTTTCAAACTTAATTTTTATGCCCTTAAATCAGAGATATGTCACACAAAATACATAATAAATAACATTTCACACATGTCTACTTTACATCATAATTTTGGAAATAAGTTTTTTGTTATAAGGTTAATAGTTGACAAACAATTTCTAATTTTTACAACAAAATTTACAAAAAAGTCTGTGTGAGATGATTTGGTGAACCCTGCTTTGAGCAGGGGGGTGGACCAGATGACCCAGGAGGACCCTTCCAACTCTACCATTCTATGATTCTATGAAAACCAGTTTGTATAGGGACCACATCACATTTGAAGTGTGTTTGGGGATCAATATAACAGAAAATACCCCAAAGTGACACCATTCTAAAAGCCGCACCCCTCAAGGTGAGCAAAACCACATTCAAGAAGTTTATTAACCCTTCAGGTGCTTCATGAGAACTAAAGCAATGTGGAAGAAATGAACATTTTACTTTTTTCACAAAAAATTTACTTTGGATCCAATTTTTTTTTTTTTTATTTTCACAAGGGTATCAGGCGAAAATGGACCACAAAATTTGTTGTGCAGTTTCTCCTGCGTACCCCAATACCCCAAGTTGGGAAAAGCCACTGTTTGGGTGCATGGTAGGGTCCAGAAGGGAGGGAGCACCGTTTGACTTTTTGAACGCAAAATTGGCTGGAATCAATGGTGGTGCCATGTCGCATTTGGAGACTCCCTGATGTGCCTAAATAGTGGAGACCCCACAATTCTAACGCCAACTCTAACCCCAACACACCCCTAATCCAAACTCTATTACCACAACCATAACCCCAACTCCTAATCCCAAACCTTAACCCTAAGAGACCCGTAATCCCAACCCTAACCCTAATTTTAGCCCCAACCCTAACTTTATCCCAACTCTAACCCTAATGGGAAAATGGAAATACTTTTTTTTTATTTTATTATTTTTCCCTAACTAAGAGGGTGATAAAAGGGAGTTTGATTTACTATTTTTTTTTATTTTGATCATAGTGATAGACCCTATCGCAGTGATCAAAATGAACCAATAGGAGAAATCTATTGTTGCTGGGTGCCAGCCAGCAGATCTCGGCGGGCACACTGCGGATGCGTCCGCCATTTTCCCAGAAGAAGATGGTGGCCGTGGGGGTGCAGGAGGGTCCAGGGATCGCACAGGGAAATTAAATGGAAAATCTGACTTTTTTTCTTTTTTGCGGTTGCCGTTATGCTGTTAATAGCGGCGATCGCAACACCAGGATCGGTAAAGACCAACCCGAATCCTGTGTTCTGGGGTCTCTGCTACAAAGAAAAAACGCGCCATTTTCCGAGACCCGTAGCATCTCCATTTTTGCATGATCTGTGGCTGATTGAGAGCCGAGCTGACTTTTATTGATACTATTGTGAGGTAGATACTGAGTTTTGATCGCATGTTATTGCATTTTATTGCAATGTTGTGGCGACAAAAAAAATCTTGATTTTTTTTTTTTCTGATTTTTTTTTTTTTTCTTTAATTTACCTACCAAATTAATTATTTTAATGTTTTTATTGGGTGCTTCTCTACGGGGTGATACGAAATGTGTATTTTTGAATTTTGTTTTTGTTTTGAATGAGGCAAAGGGGTGGTGATTTGAACTTGTTTTAAAAATGTTTAAAAACTTTTTTTTTTTACACTCTTTACTTGTTTCAATAGTCTCTTTAGTAGATTTGAAGCTGTGAGGCCAGATGAGGTCCAGAGTAAATCTGCTGCCTCATTATACAAGGGGATACAATTTCCATAATGGGGTCACATGAGAGAAGATTCTGCTTTTCTAGCACTTATGGGCTCTGTATATGGAGTCCGCAAACTATTCTACAAAAATCTGCTTCAGGAAGCAAATGGCGCTCCTTTCTTACCAAGTCTCTCCATATGGCTAAGTAGTACCCTACAGCCGCATATGGGGTATTGCCACGTTCAGTAGAAATTGTGGGTAAAATTTTGGTGCCATTTTTACCCACTTCTTGCGTGAAAATGTACAATTTGGGGCTAGAACAAAATTTGGGTGGTAAAAATGTAATTATTTTTTCTTCAATGCCCAATGGTATAAAATTCTGTGACACACCCGTTGTCAATATGATCACTGCACCCCTAGATGAATTCATTGAGAGGTGTATTTTGTAAAATGGGGTCACTTATGGGGGTTTCTTCTGCTTCTGCCACTCTGGGGCTCTCCTAGTGGGTAATGGCACCCGCAAACTATAACTGTAAAATCTGTACTATAGTATGGCGCTCGCTTTGCACGGTGCCTGAAAAATATTTCCTGATTTAGATGTAGGGTATTGGTGTGCTCAGAAAAAAAAGGGACCGCAGGTTGTTGCAAAAAAAAATTCTATTAGCCATGAGAAAAACTAAATGCTTGGTGCTAAAACATTTCAGTGGTAAAAATGTAATTTGTTCATTCTTCACCGCTCAGTGGTATAAAACTCTGTGAGGCACATGTGGTGTCAATATGATCACTGCACCCCTAGATGAATTAATTAGGCAGTGTAGTTTGTAAAATGTGTCACATATAAGGGGTTTCTGTTGTTCTGGCACCTCAGGTGTTCTGCCCAAAATTTGAGGCTAAGAAAACATTTTTGTGGGGCAAATGTTATGTTTTTTATTTTATTTTCAGGGCTCAACATTACAAACTTCTGTGAAGCACCTAGGGGTTCAATGTGCTCACCATACATCTAGATAAGTTCCATGAGGGGTCTAATTTCTAAAATGGTGCCACTTGGGGGATTTTCACTGTTTAGACACATCAGGGGCTCTCCAAACATGACATGGCGTTCGCTAATTGTTCCAACAAATTTTGTATTCAAAAAGCAAATGGCGCTCCATGCACCCAAATAGTAGTTTTCCCCCACACATGAGATATCTGCATGCTCAGTAGAAATTACACAACAAATTTTGTGGTCCTGTAAGTTTTGTGAAAAAAAAAAAGTTAAATGTTCATTTTTTTTCCCATTTCCAAAAATTCCTGTGAAGCACCTGAAGGGTTAATAAACTTCTTGAATGTGGTTTTGTGCACCTTGAGGGGTGCAGTTTTTAGAATGGTGTCACTTTTGGGTATTTTCTATCATATAGACCCCTCAAAGTCACTTCAAATTTGAGACAGTCCCTAAAAAAGTGTTATAAAGTTTGTGTGAAAAATGAGTGCTGGTCAACTTTTAACCTTTTATATCTTCCTGACAAAAAAAATGTTTAAAAAATTATGCTGAAGTAGACATGTGGGAAATGGTATTTATTAACTGTTTTTTGTGACCTATCTCTATGATTTAAGGGCATAGGTTTACAAATTTTGCCAAATTTCCATTTTTTCACAAATAAACGCACGTTTTTACCTCAAAATGACAGTGGTCAGAATTGTAAAATTGGCCTGGTCATTAACGTGCAAACCACCTTGAGGGGTTTATAAAGTTGTTTGAAGCTCCTGTGGATTTAAAATGTTCACTGCACCCCTAGATAATTCCCTAAAGATAGTTTTTCACCCCTGAAATGCAAACCAAACTAATTAAACAATTATGTAGAGGATTTAACATAATCCAACATAATAATGAACATAATACTTTTTCCTATCTAGGAAAAAGGAAGTTCATAATGGCATAAACAAGAGGGCAACTCCCTTGGAAATATATAGACCTACATAGAAAACGGAGTATGACGCCATGAAGTCTATAAAATAGGTTATAATGTCAAAAAATATTCGCTCTTTATTGATACAGGTGCATAAAAAGTGTACATTACAAAATATAATCATATGATCAGATGTCGGATATGACACTACAAAGATAAAGGGGATGGATACACCGCACATGTATGGTAAATGCAATGATACCAACAAATCAAATTACAGCGCCCCAAAGGAATGCATCAAGACAGGTACCCATGCTGAAGAGTCTCCCATTTAACCGTCAAGTATTACTATCAAAGTGAAGTGCATAGCACACAGCATGGGGAGTTCATACAAAAACTTTCCAATAAAGTGCTATGTGCAAGAAAACATGGGGAATTTTGTAGAAAGGTGATCATGCTTACCCATTACAAAAGTGCATGTGCGTAGCGTCCAGCCCCAAAACCCCTACGCACGTTTCGCGCTAGGCTTCATCGGGGGGCATGTGTGGTATTGCTAGAGGTGCGGGGTATAAATGATTGAAAACCAGGTGTCCAAAATTAGCATCGCTGCGGGGGGAAGTGAGCGCATGAGAGGCGGGCCCCGATCGCGGCGCGTCACATCCGGCCGTCATTGCCTGTGGGAGGGACAGGGAGAGATACAACTCTCCTGACGTCATTGTCCCGCCCCAGGCAGAGCTGACGCCTTCAGAGACGCCCACTGACCACGGGACCAGCCGCGCATGCGCAACCACGCAGCGGCCATTTTAAGTACTGGCCAGAGGAAAGGGCAAGTGGAGGAAGAAGCGCAGAACAGGCGCATGAAGCTCAATGTAGAAAAATGAGATCAAAGATGTGTCTAAGCAAATTACTTGTATAGATAATATCTGGTAGTGATTAAAGCACCCTTTTGTTCTTTCAGTATAATGTCATCATCATTAAATTGGGACACAGCCCACTTAAGATTAATCATAATAATCAATCTATGGTAGATCATAATGTCTAAAGGGTGCGATATATCATACCATCTTAACAAGATATCAAAATCGCGTTTAGTTATTATAAAATTAAACAGAAAAATGAAATAATTTGTTAAATCAAAAAAATGCAAATCTAAAAATATAATTCCAAAGTCTACATAGAGAGCAGAAAATGACAATAGCATATCCTGTGTGCAAGGAAGGTAGGGTTCCACGTGATAAATTATCCACCATTTTCTCCAAGATTCCAGATGAACTTGATGAGGACACACGGTCAAAAGTAACCCCGCATAAAGCATCCAATAGCTCATACTGACTGTACACTGAGAGAGGATGAATAAAAACAAAAATTAAAAACAAGAACAAAAACAATTTATACACAGAAGTGTATATACTAGCCAGAAGGACATATTGATACTAAAGAAAGGCGGCAAAGGATAACTTTTCATTGAGTCCGTGAGGTGTCATGGAACCCAAAGTGACTATCCATCGGCACTCAAGCTGGGCTAAGACCTTCTTATAGTCTCCACCCCTAGTCCCCAAATGTACTCGATCAATCCCCTTGACTTTAAATGTCCGTGGATCACAATTATGTACTTGCTTAAAGTGCCGAGGGATAGTCTTTAATGTTGTAACATCCAAAGTCTCCTTAGCCGCCCTTATGTCCCTAACATGTTCCCTAACTCTGGTGCGGAGCTCCCTAGAGGTGAGGCCCACGTAGATCAGGTTGCATCCACATACAGCATAGTAAACCACATATGTGGTGCTGCAGGAAATGTAATTTGTAATATGGTATTCCATACTACCATCAGCCGCCTTAAAGGTGGTTGCCCTAACGATATTCTGGCAGGCCACACATGAGCCACATGGGTAACACCCCCCACCTCTGGGGCCTAGCACCGAAAGGGTTAGTAGGTTTAGCCACATAGTGACTTCTCACAAGAAAGTCTTTCAAATTCCTTCCCCTTCTAGCAGTCAAGAGGGGTCTATCAGGTAAAATTCCCTTTAATGTCATGTCTGTTTGTAAGACAGACCAGTGTTTTCCCATGATCTCTCTAATCTTGTGCCACTGATTATTGTAAGTCATGATGCATCTCAGTGGTTGTTCTCTAGATGTATTGGCATGTTGTTTAGAGTCAAGGAGTTGTTGGCGGGGGGTCCTCCTGGCACGAGAATAGCCCGACTTAATGTTTCTCATACTATATCCACGATCTCTGAACCGCTGGGCAAGGTCCCGAGCCCGATCCTCAAAGATCCCATCAGTGGAGCATATTCGCTTCATTCTCAAAAACTGACCCACAGGGATGGCAGCTGAGAGACCGTGAGTCGTATGCTATCCTTCCATCCAATCCCACTAGTTCTTTCAGTGCAGCCATTTACGACATTTTGGATTTTGCCTTTAACCAGGGTATTATTCCTAAAAAGATTTTTGACGGATTATTAGTCAAGAATCCGGTTGTTCCCACCTTCTATCTTCTGCCGAAGATGCATAAGGATCCAGTGGATCCCCCTGGACGTCCGATTGTCTCTGGCATGGGAGGGCTCTGCGATCCCATTTGTAAGTTTATTGAGTATTACCTTCATCCTTTAGTGGAGACGCTGCCCTCCTATGTCAGGGACACTACGGACGTCCTGAAGAAATTAGATGGTCTCTATCTTGAATCAGATATGCTGTTTGCTACGATTGACGTAGAATCTCTGTATACATGTATTGGACATAGAGATGGATTGGAAGCTGTGGGGTTCTTCCTTGGCATGAGTAATTTAGACCCGGCTCTACGATCACTGATCCTAGAACTGCTTGAGTTTATTTTAACTCACAATTATTTCACCTTTAAGGACAAATTCTATCTTCAGCGACGCGGCACTGCAATGGGCGTGGCCTGTGCGCCATCTTACGCTAACCTCTTCCTGGGACACTGGGAGCGGGAGGTTTTCGGGGATGGTGCATGTGCCGCGTCCCATGTGCAGTGCTGGTATCGCTACATCGATGACGTCTTTATAATTTGGCAGGGGACCGAGTCTGGCCTCGATTTCATCTGTGGTTTAAATCAAAACTGTCGTAACATTAAACTGACCCACAGGGTGGCGACGGGTGAGATTGATTTTTTAGACATTAAGATCAAATTATGTGGGGATGGTGCAATTCAAACTGATGTATTTCGGAAGGACACGTCTGTCAACTCCTTACTACATGCATCATCTGCCCACAATGTTTCAACCATTCGAGCCATCCCTGTGGGTCAGTTTTTGAGAATGAAGCGAATATGCTCCACTGATGGGATCTTTGAGGATCGGGCTCGGGACCTTGCCCAGCGGTTCAGAGATCGTGGATATAGTATGAGAAACATTAAGTCGGGCTATTCTCGTGCCAGGAGGACCCCCCGCCAACAACTCCTTGACTCTAAACAACATGCCAATACATCTAGAGAACAACCACTGAGATGCATCATGACTTACAATAATCAGTGGCACAAGATTAGAGAGATCATGGGAAAACACTGGTCTGTCTTACAAACAGACATGACATTAAAGGGAATTTTACCTGATAGACCCCTCTTGACTGCTAGAAGGGGAAGGAATTTGAAAGACTTTCTTGTGAGAAGTCACTATGTGGCTAAACCTACTAACCCTTTCGGTGCTAGGCCCCAGAGGTGGGGGTGTTACCCATGTGGCTCATGTGTGGCCTGCCAGAATATCGTTAGGGCAACCACCTTTAAGGCGGCTGATGGTAGTATGGAATACCATATTACAAATTACATTTCCTGCAGCACCACATATGTGGTTTACTATGCTGTATGTGGATGCAACCTGATCTACGTGGGCCTCACCTCTAGGGAGCTCCGCACCAGAGTTAGGGAACATGTTAGGGACATAAGGGCGGCTAAGGAGACTTTGGATGTTACAACATTAAAGACTATCCCTCGGCACTTTAAGCAAGTACATAATTGTGATCCACGGACATTTAAAGTCAAGGGGATTGATCGAGTACATTTGGGGACTAGGGGTGGAGACTATAAGAAGGTCTTAGCCCAGCTTGAGTGCCGATGGATAGTCACTTTGGGTTCCATGACACCTCACGGACTCAATGAAAAGTTATCCTTTGCCCCCTTTCTTTAGTATCAATATGTCCTTCTGGCTAGTATATACACTTCTGTGTATAAATTGTTTTTGTTCTTGTTTTTAATTTTTGTTTTTATTCATCCTCTCTGTGTACAGTCAGTATGAGCTATTGGATGCTTTATGCGGGGTTACTTTTGACCGTGTGTCCTCATCAAGTTCATCTGGAATCTTGGAGAAAATGGTGGATAATTTATCACGTGGAACCCTACCTTCCTTGCGCACAGGATATGCTATTGTCATTTTCTGCTCTCTATGTAGACTTTGGAATTATATTTTTAGATTTGCATTTTTTTGATTTAACAAATTATTTCATTTTTCTGTTTAATTTTATAATAACTAAACGCGATTTTGATATCTTGTTAAGATGGTATGATATATCGCACCCTTTAGACATTATGATCTACCATAGATTGATTATTATGATTAATCTTAAGTGGGCTGTGTCCCAATTTAATGATGATGACATTATACTGAAAGAACAAAAGGGTGCTTTAATCACTACCAGATATTATCTATACAAGTAATTTGCTTAGACACATCTTTGATCTCATTTTTCTACATTGAGCTTCATGCGCCTGTTCTGCGCTTCTTCCTCCACTTGCCCTTTCCTCTGGCCAGTACTTAAAATGGCCGCTGCGTGGTTGCGCATGCGCGGCTGGTCCCGTGGTCAGTGGGCGTCTCTGAAGGCGTCAGCTCTGCCTGGGGCGGGACAATGACGTCAGGAGAGTTGTATCTCTCCCTGTCCCTCCCACAGGCAATGACGGCCGGATGTGACGCGCCGCGATCGGGGCCCGCCTCTCATGCGCTCACTTCCCCCCGCAGCGATGCTAATTTTGGACACCTGGTTTTCAATCATTTATACCCCGCACCTCTAGCAGTACCACACATGCCCCCCGATGAAGCCTAGCGCGAAACGTGCGTAGGGGTTTTGGGGCTGGACGCTACGCACATGCACTTTTGTAATGGGTAAGCATGATCACCTTTCTACAAAATTCCCCATGTTTTCTTGCACATATCACTTTATTGGAAAGTTTTTGTATGAACTCCCCATGCTGTGTGCTATGCACTTCACTTTGATAGTAATACTTGACGGTTAAATGGGAGACTCTTCAGCATGGGTACCTGTCTTGATGCATTCCTTTGGGGCGCTGTAATTTGATTTGTTGGTATCATTGCATTTACCATACATGTGCGGTGTATCCATCCCCTTTATCTTTGTAGTGTCATATCCGACATCTGATCATATGATTATATTTTGTAATGTACACTTTTTATGTACCTGTATCAATAAAGAGCGAATATTTTTTGACATAACCTATTTTATTGACTTCATGGCCTCATACTCTGTTTTCTATGTAGGTCTATAATTATGTAGAGGAGTTGGCCCCTATAAAAGTATTCAAGCAGAAAAGTGTTTCCAGCGAGCATTGAAGGAACAGTAGTAGACGTTTTAGCAAAAAACCCTCAATATTTAATGAATCAAAAACGTCACATATATAGACAAAAAAAATCACCCCTCACCCTCCCTCGGCGGATACCTTTTTCAAGTGAGGGGTGAATTTTTTGTCTATATATGTAACGTTTTTGATTCAGTAATGTCACGTGGACCCGTCCTGTGTGACACGGCTCGCAGGCCGGTAACTAAAACAAGACAAGGGGTAGGGAAACAGTTACAACGGTGGGCCCTGCGATAGGGAAAGGGGACGTGGAGACCTCCTGCACTTCCCTGAGTCAGTGTCCCTAACGTTTCCTATGCCGGTTCCGCACTGGGCGCCGATCAGGATACCTGAAATCCCTAGCACACCCTACACCTATCCCTTGCTAGGGAGCTGGGTGGCGCAGGCACTGGCCCCACCGCTGCACTAATACACACTAAGGAAAAACACAAACAGGGAAACATCACTTAGCTTTACTCTGTTGCACTTGCTCCTGGCAACAGAGTGCACCACCAGCATGCAGCTCCCCTGAATCGCTGCCACCAAGCTCTGTCAGAGCTAAGGAAATCCCCTATGACACCTTTCACACACCAGGCTCTGTCAGAGCTGCTCTCCAGCTCCTTCCTCCACCAAGGATGGTTGAAATGAACACTATCACCAACACTGATTGCAACACCTGTGACTCTTGTAGCAGAGCCAGCAATCACACCTGCATTATAATCATGTGCACTTAACTTAAAGAAACTAGGGTGCAATGACGCTCACCACCACCGGGGCAAACTTAGAACAAACGACACCACAGTGCAATAATCCTACTGGCCACCGGGGGCAAAAACACCTTAAGCACAGCTTAGGAAAAAAAAGGTTACCTGTGCTTTATATATGTCCTGATCCAGCATGGATCATGACAATTAAATATTGTTTTTTTGCTAAAGCCTCTACTACTGTTCCTTCAATGCTCGCTGTAATCACATTTTTTGCTTGGATACAGCTGTGCTTAGTCTGGACTGAACTACAATCGTGCTGGAGCGTTTTACCTGGCCGTCATAATGGTGAGCTAAAATTTAATATTTTTTCCTATAAGAATATTAGCGGTACATACTTCACTGTTGTCAATGTGAAAACTGTTAGTATTCCATATGTAGATGAGGGGGGCTTTGGTGCATCGTTACATCTCTCAATTTGCATACAGTTCCCCAATTCTACTTGATAGTGCTCATTCTGGCCAAGTGAACTTGTGATGCACATGCATATTGACTATACAGGAGTCCAGGGCCGCTATCAGGGCCCTTACTGCTGTATGGGGTCCAGTGAGTGGAAGGAAAGAGTGGGCTCAGGTCTAGTCTGGGCCAACCCTTTGTGTTTCTGCTCAATGGGCCCCAGGGTATAATGTACTGTGCCCCTACGGCGGCGCACATCTCGGAGCTGGGAGGTTTCCTTCCTGGTGCTGAATAGCTGTCAATACAGAATGGCCACGCAGCTCCAGGGCTTCCTCCACCTCTCCTGTGATGTGCTAGTGACGGCACATACGTAGTGACACCATTGCGTATGCGCTGGCATGTACGAGCACCACTTACAAAGAGGACAGCAGAAGTGGAGCTGCGCCTGCAGGGGAACATGTGAGGCAAGTATGAATGTGTTTTTTAATTTTATAAAATGTTGGAAGTGTGGGAAGGGGGAGCAAATGAGCATGAATTGAGACTGTGGGTGGGGTACAGTGAATGATAAATTGAAACTGGAGATGGGGTACAGCAAATGGTGATGAATTGAGATGGCAGTGGGGTACAACAAATGATGAATTGATACTGGGGGTGAGGACAGCAAATGGTGATGAATTGAGTCTGGGGATCGGGTACAGCAAATAATTGAGACGTGCGTGGGGACAGCAGATGGTGATGAATTGAGTATGTGGGTGGGGAGAATAAATAATGATGAATTGAGACCGGGGGATGTGGTACAGCAAATGGTGATGACTTGAGGGTGGGGGAGAGCTAATGATGATGAATTGAGGGGGGCAGTATCCTGTTTAGTGATGAACGAGTATACTCGTTGCTTGGGTTTTCCCGAGCATGCTCGGGTGGTCTCCGATTATTTGGAAGTGCTCGGAGATTTAGTTTGTAGCCGTAGCTGCATGATTTGCGGCTGCTGGACTGCCTGAATACATGTGAGGAATGCCTGTTTGTTAGGGAATTCCCACATGTATTCAGGATGTCCAACAGCCACAAATCATGCAGCTGCGGCGGCAGAAACTAAATCGCCTAGCACTCCAAAATACTCGGAGGACACCCGAGCATGCTCGGGAAAACCCGAGCAATGAGTATACTTGCTCATCACTAGTCCTGTTACTATGCAGAGCGGCACTATGTCGCTTTTTTCTTCATCTGACGAAGTGTAGAAATTGGGGGAAAAATGTGGCGAATGTGCTGTGGAAGCAGTGATCTAGATAATAGATAACTGTTATTTTCGGCATTGATGAGTCCTGCCTTGAAGATGTGATGACAGTCTGCACTAATGAAGACAAGCAAAGATGAAGGAGTTCAACTACAAACGTCACTGGTGTGTCAGTGTGTTACTTGTACTCTGACACTCTAAACAGTATACTAGATACAGAGCTCCTGTGTTTGTCACTGATGAATACTGTATTACCTGTACACTATACACAATATACAGAGCTCCTGTGTATAATGTCACTGGTGAGCACTGTATTACCTGTGCACTATATACAGAGCTCCTGTGGTAATATGTGGTCTGGTCATGATGTGGCGGTATTTCTCCCTTGTATGTGATGATATTTGGTCACTATGTGGTGGTAATATGTGGTCTGGTCATGGTGTGGCATTTGTCCCTGTATGTGGTATTATTCGGTCACTATGTAGTGGTAATATGTGATTTGGTTATGGTGTGGTGATATGTGATCTGGTCATGGTGTGGTGGTATTTGTCCTTGTATCTGATATTATTTGGTCACTATGTAATGGTAATATGTGGTCTGGTAATGGTGTGGCAGTATTTGTTCCTTGTATGTGGTAATATTGATGATTTAAAAAAAAGTATATGACACATTCCCATAAAGAATATACATAAAAATGAGTATTGTATATTTTAACCCCTTCACCCCCAAGTGTGGTTTGCACGTTCATGACCGGGCCAATTTTTACAATTCTGACCACTGTACCTTTATGAGGTCATAACTCTGGAACGCTTCCATGGATCCTGGTGATTCTGACACTGTTTTCTCGTGACATATTGTACTTCATGTTAGTGGTAAAATTTCATTCAAATAACTTGCGTTTATTTGTGAAAAAAACGGAAATTTGGCAAAAATTTTGAAAATTTCGCAATTTTCCAACTTTGAATTTTTATGCCCTTAAATCACAGAGATACGGCACACAAAAAACTTGGTAACTAACATTTCCCACATGTTTACTTTACATCAGCACAATTTTGGAACCAAAATTTTTTTTTGGTAGGAAGTTATAAGGGTTAAAAGTTGACCAGCGATTTCTCATTTTTACAACACCATTTTATTTTTAGGACCACATCACATTTGAAGCCACTTTGAGTGGTCTATAGGATAGAAAATACCCAAAAGTGACACCATTCTAAAAACTGCACCCCTTAAGGTGCTCAAAACCACATTCAAGAAGTTTATTAACCCTTTAGGTGCGTCACAGGAATTTTTTTGAATATTTAAAAAAAAAATGAACATCTAACTTTTTTTCACAAAAAAAATACTTCCGGTTCAATTTTTTTTATTTTACCAAGGGTAACAGGAGAAATTGGACTGCAAAAGTTATTGTGCAATTTGTCCTGAGTACGCTGATACCTGATTTGTGGGGGGGGAACGACTGTTTCGGCGCATGGCAGAGATCAGAATGGAAGGAGCGCCGTTTGACTTTTTCAATGCAAAATTGGCTGGAATTCAGATCGGACGCCATGTCACGTTTGGAGAGTCCCTGATGTACCTAAACAGTGGAAACCCCCTACAAGTGACCCCATTTTGGAAACTAGACCCCCCAAGGAACTTATCTAGATATGTGGTGAGAACTTTGAACCCACAAGGGCTTTACAGAAGTTTATAACGTACAGCGGTACAATTAAAAAATCATATTTTTTCCACGAAAATGATCTTTTCACCCCAATTTTTATTTTCCCAAGGGTAACAGGACCCTAAAAGTTATTGTGCAATTTGTCCTGAGTATGCTGATACCCCACATGTGGGGGTAAACCACTATTTGGGCGCATGGCAGAGCTCGGAAGGGAAGCAGCGCCATTTGACGTTTTTGGCTGGAATTGAGATCGGACATCATGTCGCGATTGGAAAACCCCTGATGTACCAAAACAGTGGAAACCCCCCACAAATGACCCCATTTTGAAAACTAGACCCCCTAAGGAACTTATTTAGATGTGAGGTGAGCACTTTGAACCCCCAAGGGCTTCACAGAAGTTTATAATGCCCGGGCATAAAAATAAAAAAATCATATTTTTTCCACAAACATGATCAATTAGTCCCCAATTTTTTCATTTTCCCAAGGGTAACAGGAGAAATTGGACCCCAAAAGTTGTCCAATTTGTCATGAGTACGCTGACACCCCATATGTGGGAGAAAACTACTGTATGGACACACGTCGGGGCTCGGAAGGGAAGCAGTGCCATTTTGGAATGCAGACTTTGATGGAATGGTCTGCGGGTGTCATGTGCGTTTGGAGAGCCCCTGATGTACCTAAAATATTGAAACTCCCCACAAGTGACCCCATTTTGGATACTGGACCCCCCCACGGAACTTATCTAGATGTGTGGTGAGCACTTTGAACCCCCAAGTGCTTCACAGAAGTTTATAACGCTCGGACGTGAAAATAAAAAAATCATTTTTTTCCACAAAAATGATATTTTTGCCCCCAATTTTTTACTTTCCTGAGGGTAACAGGAGAAATTGGACCCCAAAAATTGTTTTGCAATTTGTCCTGAGTAGGCTGATACCCTACATGTGGGGGTAAAACACTGTTTGGGCGCATGGCAGAGCTTGGAAGGGAAGGAACACCATATGACTTTTTCAACTCAGAATTGGCTGGAATTGAGATCAGACGCAATGTTGCATTTGGAGAGCCCCTGATGTGCCCAAACAGTGGAAACCCCCAATTCTAACTCCAACCCGAACCCCAACACACCCCTAACCCTAATCTCAGCCCTAGCCCTAACCCTAACCCTAATGGAAAAATGGAAATAAATACATTTTTTTAATTTTATTATTTTTCCCTAACTAAGGGGGTGATAACGGGGGGTTTGATTTACTATTTATGGCGGTTTTTATTTTTGGCAGCTGTCGCACGCTGAAAGACTCTTTATTGTAAAAATAGTTTTTGCATCACCACATATTGAGAGCTATAATTTTTCCGTATTTTGACCCACCGAGTCATGTGAGGTCTTATTTTTTGCGGGACGAGTTGACGTTTTTATTGGTACCATTTTCGGGCACGTGACATTTTTTGATCGCTTTTTATTCTGATTTTTGGGACGCAGAATGAACAAAAACCAGCGTTTCATGAATTTCTTTTGGGGGAGTGCGTTTACACCGTTCCGCGTGCGGTAAAATTGATAAAGCGGTTTTATTCTTCGGGTCAGTACGGTTACAGTGATACCTCATTTAGGTCGTTTTTTTATGTTTTGTCGGTTTTATGCAATGAAAACTATTTTATATAAAAAATAATTATTTTTGCATCGCTTTATTCTGCGAGCTATAACTTTTTTATTTTTTCGCTGATGATGCTGTGTGGCAGCTCGTTTTTTGCGGGACAAGATGACATTTTCAGCGGTACCATCGATATTTATATGCGTCTTTTTGATCGCGCGTTATTACACTTTTTGTTTGGCGGTATGATAATAAATCATTATTTTTTGCTTCGTTTTTTATTTTTATTTTTTAAGGGGTTCGCTAAAGGGGTTAACTAATGGGACAGTTTTATAGGGCGGGTCGTTACGGACGCGGCAATACCTAATATGTGTACTTTTATTGTTTTGGGGTTTTTTTATTTTCAAAAAATCAATTTATTGGGGAATATTATTTTTTTTTTTTTTTTTTTACTAATTTATTTGGCTATTTTTTTAAAATTATTTTTACACTTTTTTTTAATTTTTTTTTAACTTTATTACATAGTCCCAGGTGGGACATCACTCTCCTGTGACAGATCGCTGATCTGTCACATCACAGGTCACTGTGACAGATCAGCAATCTGTCACAGGCATTGAAGAAGACTTCCTCTTGCCTGCGCTTTGCAGGCACTGAGGAAGCCAGCTTCCTGCAGGCCCCTGAAGGCCCCCGTCGCCATATTGGATTCGGGGGCCTGGAGGAAAGGAGTCCCCCGCAGCAGCGCTGCACATTGCGCTGCCATGGGGGGCTCAGGGAAGCACGGAGGGAGCCCCCTCCCTGCCGATGCTTCTCTTTAACTCCCGGTACACCGCGATCATGTTTGATCGCGGTGTGCAAGGGGTTAACGTGTCGGGGCAGTCCGTGACCGCCCCTGACACATTGTGCCGGGTGTCAGCTGTGATAATCAGCTGACACCTGGCCGCGATCAGTGGCGCTCACCACGTGGGCGCCGCTGATCGCGGTAGACGTACTATCCCGTCCATGGGCATAGGGGCCCGGGTCCCATGGACGGGATAGTACGTCTCATTTCAGGAAGGGTTAAGAACTATTTAATAAGTTAGAGTAGAGTCTAACTTCTGGTGGCGGCTTAAAAAAAAATCTTTTGGCCAAAATGAAAACTAATAGCTATGTAGGCGACCTGGTGTTCAATGAGAACTGTTAATATGTGATTGAGGACATGGTGCAGAAGTTGTTTTTCCAAGAGTAGGAGTTGGGACTGTGGAAGGTTCGAGGGGTGGAGTCTGTGCAGAGTCTCAAGGGGACTCAAATATGTTGCCAGTAAGGAGCTCTGAAATTCTTGGTGGCAGCTCTGCAGGAGTCGGTGCGCATACAGTACAGGCATGGGTTCCCCTTCCGTGATGGTCTCCTATTATGGCAGAAGTGTAACATCTGCATGGAGTTTGTATGTTATCTCCATCTTTGTGTGTGTTTCCTCTGGGTGCTTCGGTTCCTCCCACATTCCAAAAACATACTTATGAAGAATTGTGAGCCCCAATCAGGATAGTGCTATTAATGTCTGTAAAACACTGAAATTAATGACTCTATAAGTGAGTAAAATGAATAAAAATAATGAGCAGCTTCAAAGGGGAGGAGAGCTCAGTTACCTTCTCTGGCTTTCAGTACAAACTTTCTCTGTGACACACCAAAGAGAGAGAGGAGGAGCACGCAACTGATCTCTCCTCCCTTCTGAAGCCGCTCACTACGTTCCAGTCCTTTAGTTTTCTGCTGATTAGGTTTTTGTGTACAGGGGCTGGTCTGTACACCGTGTCTTCTCCCTCCTGCCATGGTCTGGAATCCGCACAGATTTAAATCCCATTGAGAACCTGTAGCCAAACCTCAATAAGTGAGTGGACAAAAAAATACAGAAATTGTGATAAGTTCCAAGCACCGATTAGGCAAGAATTACTTGTCATCAGAATTTGACCTAGAAGCTGATATCTAGGGTACAGTACAAAAGTCTTGAGAAGAGTCGGCTCTAAAATATTGAGACTAAACATATTGATGCAGCAAACTTTGTGAAAACCAACATTCGTGTCAATCTCAAAACTTTTGGACATGACTGTGCTATCTGCCACAACAAGATTCTGCGCACAAGCTTCCCCTTGATTCTCTCTCTTCTTTCCTAACATTTATTCTCTTTATACACACTGTTATAACCTTAACATCCAATGGTAGTAAAATAAGCACGGGTGTACAGAGAAATCATGCCTCCTCCCACCCACAAAAATAGAAAAAAAATATTTGGTGGGGCACATAAAAGCTTATCTTACAACTTTGCAGCTCTTACAAAGTAATTTTTCTTCTATTGAAGCCATGGATTCCTCTTTCATTGCTCTCATAAAATATGATGCCAACAAAAATGCTCCCCCTTAAACACAGTATGATACCCACAGAGTGAATGCCTACACTGTACCCTCCACACACTGTATGATGACCCTAGTTTATTCCTCACACTCTTGGTTGAAACTTTCGTTGTATCTCTTTGATCTTTAGGTATGCCTCCCTGGTCTCGTCCCTCTGATGTTTTCTTTCTACCTCTGTACATATCATTTGATAATAAAATTCTTTGTCTGTTTGAATGGCTCTCTGTAGTCTTTTACTGATGTCTGTAACCTGCTTGTTATCATTCATCTTTCTTCGAAGATTGCTGCGGGGGTCTCCTCTGCCTCTTATTTATTGTCTTACTGGCTGCTTCAGTATTGTCTTTGTGTGACCATAGTTACTCAAACGAAAAAAGTGGTTTGTGCCGTGTTAGCCAGTAGAAAAAAATATATAAAGTGCTCTCTGCGAGAAACAAAATAGGAATCTTGTGGGTATGATACCTTTTAATGGCTAACAAATAATAGTGAATGTTGTTACAAAGCAAGCTTTCGGGACTGCTTACGTCCCTTCATCAGGCTGATATGATGAAGGGACATAAGCAGTCCCGAAAGCTTGCTTTGTAACAACATTCACTATTATTTGTTAGCCATTAAAAGGTATCATACCCACAAGATTCCTATTTTGTTTCTCTCACTGAGAGCACTTTATATACATAGTTACTCAGACTCTCTTTCATCGGTGTCCAGTGATGTAAATTGGATGTGCAGTCCTTTCTGAAAAACTTCAGGTATGTTGGTCAAATCAAAGTTGTTGTCTAGTCTGTTTGTGTACTTGATTCCTATCTTTGCTGTCAGAAGTTCATGAGCACTTATACAGTCAGCTCCTTGTTTTCTCGGTAATGATCGACAAACTCTATCTTTGGCAATCACATACAGTTGTGTGAAAGAGTTTTTCCCTGTACTGATTTCCTATTCTTTTGTATTTTCGTCACACTTAAATGTTTCCGATCACCAAACAAATTTAAATATTAGACAATGATAACACAAGTAAACACAAAATACAATTTTTAAATGAAGGTCTTCATTATTAAGGGAAAAAGAAATCCAAACGTACAGGGCCCTTTGTGAAAAAGTGCCCCGTTTACCTAATAACTGGTTGGGCTACCCTTAGCAGCAACAACCGCAATAAAGCGTTTGTGATAACTGGCAATGAGTCTTTTACAAAGCTCTGGAGGAATTTTAGCCCACTCATCTTTGCAGAATTGTTGTAATTCAGGCACATTGGAGGGTTTCCGTGCATGAACCCCCTTTTTAATGTCAGCACTTTGACTGGGCCACTCCAAAGTCTTAATTTTGTTTTTCGTAAGCCATTCAGATGTGGACCTACTGGTGTATTTTGGATAATTGTCCTGCTGCATAACCCAAGTGCGCTTCAGTCACAAACAGATGGCAGGACATTCACCTTCCGGATTTTTTGGTAGCAGAATTCATGGTTCCATTTACCTCAACAAATCTTCTTGGTCCTGAAGCAACAAAATAGCCCCAGACCTTCACACTACCACCACCATATTTTACTGTTGGTATGATGTTCATTTTCTGAAATGCTGTGTTACTCCTATGCCTGATGCAATGGGATATACACCTTCCAAAAAGTTCAACTTTTGTCTTGTCAGTCCACAGAGTATTTTCCCAAAAGTCTTGGGGATCATCAAGATATTTTCTAGCAGACTGAGATAAGCCTTTATGTTCTTATTGCTCAGCAGTGGTTTTCATCTTGGAACTCTGCCATGCAGGTCATTTTTTCCCAGTCTCTTTTTTTTTTTATTGTGGAATTGTGACCTCTGACTTTAACTGAGGCAAGTGAGGCCTGCAGTTCTTTGGATGTTGTTCTGGGGTCTTTTGTGACCTCTTGGATGAGTCGTTGCTGTGCTCTTGGGGTAATTTTGGTCGGCCTGCCACTCCTGGGAAGGTTCACCACTGTTTCTGTGATTTGCTGGAGTTCTAAAGCTCTAGAAATGGCTTTATAACCTTTTCCAGATTGATCTCAATTACTTTGTTTCACATTCTTTCTCAGAATTCTTTAGATTGCGGCATGTTGTCTAGCTTTTGAGGATCTATTGTTCTACTTCACTTTGTCAGGCAGATCATATTTAAGTGATTTCTTGATTGAGAACAGGCATGGTAGTAATCAGGCCTGCCTATGGCTATGGAATTTGAACTCTGCTTCCCAAAGATGTGATCAACCACAGTTAATTTATTTTTTAAGTTGGAGGGGGGGGGGGTGTCACTTTTTTCATACAGGGTCCTGTAGGATTGGATTTCTTTTTTTCCCTTAATATTAAAGACCTTAATTCAAAAACTGCATTTTGTGCTTACTTGTGTCATCTTTGTCAAATATTTACATTTGTTTGGTGATCTGAAACATTTAAGTGCAACAAAAAATGCAAAATAAAAGGATATCAAGGAGACAAACCCTTTTTCACAAAACAGTATCTGTTGTGTCTGTGATATTATTTGTTAGCTGTACAATAAACAGGGTTATTTAAATCTCAACTTTTGTGAGTGTGGAGCATGAACAGGAGCTTCCCAAGTCGACTCTTGGCAGAAGAGAAAGACCCTCCTGCATTCCCCTAGAGCTCCTAGCAAGATTTGGGTGGATGAACTGTGCATCATAATGAAGTGAGAACTGCCAGACTCCTTGCGCACAGAGGCAACTTAAAGGAGTCCTACAGTTAATTACCCCCAGAATAGTACCAAAAAATTCTTCAACTCATCCCACAAAAAAAGCCCTCAAACAGCTCTGTTTGCCAAAAAATAAAAGAAATGACAGCTTAATATGGAGACAAAAGTTTTTTTTTTTTATTAAACTAAAAACACATTTTTAGTGTGTGATAGTAGCAAAGCATAAAGATGTCTTTTATCACTGTGATCTTACCCAAAGAATAAAGCTGACTCTTCACTTATGCTGCACAAAAAAACTATTCTGTACTGCTGTTTTTCTCTAGTCACCTTCCACGACAGCTACATCGGAGGATGTCTACCCCGCCCTAATAGGGGACAAGAACAGGAAGAGGTTAAATATCCCTCCCCTTCCTACAACCACCAGTGTTTTCCTGTCCTCTATGGGGCATGAAGAGGTCTACGATGGTGCTGCCGTGGCCGGCGATCGGGAGCACCCCACGCCCAGTATTAGCTGGGATACCTGTCAGATGCCGGGCAGTCGAGGTCGTGGGCCTTGCTCTCCTCCGATGGCTGCTCCCGTCTCCGCCTGCATGGTGGGACTCGGGACTCTCCCGCCTCTCCTGCTCCTCCTTTGGGGGTAAAGCGAGGTGGTGATGTGCACGCCGGGGTCCTCCAGATAGCTCCCCGGCTTCCTCCTCCGTGCTGCCAGTTCCCGGGGGTTCACGCTGGCCGGGGGTGGTGTTCCTCCACTTCGGGCGTTATCGGGCTTTCTACTGGGGCGCACGTCACTTCCGGTCTGTCCCTATGTGTTCCATGGTGGAGCGCACGTGTGCGCTGGGGGGGGCGCGTTACTCCTGGGACCGGCGGTCACATTCTGGGGCGTTCTCATGTGGTTTCCCCCATTGTGCCAAACGGAGGAGGAGGTGCACAAACAATGCTGGACCCTCGATCTTTCAAGGTCCGGGTGAGGAGATCACCAGGTAAGACCTGTCTGACACTGACTGTAGACGACATGGACGGTGACAAGCCCTCTCTCTCTGCATCTGCAGAGCCCAGCATACCCCCTCCTACTGTAAGTAGCAGGCGTTGGCCCTGGCTATCCAGCATTATTTACTAAAATGGCATAGCATACCTCTCTCTTTCCAATATGGGGAGAAAAGGTCTCTGACCCTATGAGAACCAGCCACAAGTGTAAAATGTGTGCTGCCAGACTCCCTCGACATACGGGGGAAACTGCCTGTCCTGTACAGAGAGGTCCTTTGCGCTGAGCAGCCCTCTTTCCTGGATAGCATCAAATCCCTTATAATACAGGAGGTACACTCCTCCATGGCTCCCTTCTCCCAGACCGCCTCCCTCTAGGAGGAGGAAGAAAGCTCTGATAGAATCAGACTCAGACAAAATTCAGTCCTCGGATTCAGAGGACGCTCGGGAGATTGAGGGTTCCTCTTCCACGTCCACCCCTAAAACCAGGGAACAAGAAATATCACTTGGTTCCGGGAATGTGGGTGAGCTAATCAGTATGGTTAAGACCACCATAGGGGTGGAGGAGGAAGTAGTTAAATACACGGTACAGGACGAGATGTTGGGCTGAAGCCCAAAGGAGGTGTCCTGTAGACGAGAACGTACAGAATCTGATCCTCCATATATAAAAATGAGGGCTCCTCCCAGCTCAAAGATCCAATGGATCGGGGAAAAATATATATATATATTTGAGAGCTTATCAAGGAAGTCCTGGGACACCTCTACAAATCTGCTAGAAAGCTAATATGGCTTTCACATGCCCTGTCTCTGTGATTACGCACAGACTCAGGACACCTTAGGGGGAAAGATACCTGACGCCCTACCCGTACTGCAGAAAGCAACGAGGTTCCTAGCCGATGCTTCCGCTGGCAGTCGCTAACAACTTGGGACCAGGCCGGGACCAGGAAGACCAGCCTGTAATTCGCAGGTCTCAGGTAATTCTTTAATGCACCGGCTCTTCTAGGCTGAGCATGACTGCTCTCACCAGGTCCGGGTAGCCGCAAAAGCGGCCGTCCTTTCTAACTCCTCTAGAGGAGTGCCCTGGTTAAAATCTTAAGGGAGGCGACTTATCTCCAAATGGTGCACCATCCCCTTCCAGGGCCACTATGGGTTCAAGCCTGTCCTGGACACAGCTTCGGACAAAAGCATCTCTTCCGAAACATAGAAATCCTAGGAGACGGATTTTTCGTCCCTCCCGTGACCAAACCTCTGTCAACAACTAATCTAAGCTGAATTTGCATGCCCTCATCAGATCACAGCCGCTAAGCAGCTTGAGGCTGGGCCAGTACCGGCATGAGAGACTGTCTGAGATTCCCTGGTACTGTTGACATACTCTGGAAGAGTATAGGGAGACAAGGGCAGGAACATCCTTGTCCCTAACCATCAACAGACCCCAGATAAGCAATGACGCCCGGTTGGGGGTCGTCTCTCGCTCTTTTTTTTACCCGTTGGCAGTCCATCTCCACAAATCAGTGGGTCCATCGTATCATATGAGATGGACTAAAAAAAAAAAAAAAAATTGGGTTTGAGAGGCCTTCCCCGTAATGCTTAGGGGTAACCTCCCTTCAGCCTCCACTCCTTCAGGGCTCCTTACCAAAGATCTGCTCCGGTAGAACGGGAGGGTGCCAAAGCGGGAGAAGGACACGGCCATTATGCACGTCCCTTCCTGGTGAGGAAGCCATCAGAGAAGAACCGAATCATCATAAACCTGAAGCCATTAAACGAATCGTTCCGGTACAGGCAATTCAAAATGGAGTCAATCAGGGGCAGTCCCGCTCATCGGACTGAGCTCGGTAATGGCAACGGTAGAGCTGAAGGGTGCATATTACCATGTGCCAATCCATCCAACCACATATGTCTCTAAGATCATGGCGGAAGCAGTGATTTTCATCCGGCACCAGGGGATTAGGCATCCCATATCTGGACGACTTCCTCTTCTTTATACCATCTATCTCGTGTCAGAAGATGGACGTAGGAAAGACCCGGGGATATTAAGATCCCTGGGTTGGATACCGAACCTGGTCTATCCCTCCACGAGAGGGAAGCTCTGGGAGTTCTCTCTGACTCAAGGGGAAAGACATCCTTCCTACCTATGGTTTGTCAGATCGACCTTGTCCACCAAGGACCTGGTTCAGGACTAGCGGGCACTGACCCTCAGAGTCAATGTATGCTCTAGAATCTCAGACCACATGCACCCAGGCAGTTTCTTGGGCTCAGGCCCACAAAGCCACGTGCTTTTAAATTCCAGGATCCGCCTGGCCTACGCGGCTACAAATTCCATTGTCCTGAAGGATTCCCCCTCCCTAGTCAGGTTAAACCGGCCCTGAGGTGGTGGTTGAACTACCGAAATCTTCAGAAGGGAGTCAGTCGGATTCAGCTTCTCCTGAAAACACTCCGCTCAGATGCCAGCCAACGAGGCGGGGGCGCAGTAGTAGAGAGATCCTAATTTCAGGGGCGATGGCTGCCGAGCATCAGCACCAGTTCCTCAAATCTGAGAGAACTGAAGGCGGTAGGAAAAGCGCTAAAAGACGTCATCGCTAATCCAAAATCGCCACGTCTGCACCTACTCGGACAACATGACCACAGTGGCCTGTCTCCAGCCAAGGGGGTACGAAGTACGCCGGCCTGAAAGCAATAGCAACAAGGATCTTCTCCTGGTCAGTGCGTCTGAAAGGATCAGACAACACCCAGGCAGATTTCCTCAGTCGAGAAGACGTTCATCCGGAGGAGTGGTGCCTGGACCATGCGGTATTCGTGTTCCTAGCCTCCAGATGGGTGGAGCTGGACCTAGCCGCCAACAGGCAAAATGCGAAGACAGGGGTAATCGTCTCCCTCAACCACATGGGCGGAGTGCAAGGAATAGGTGCCCTTCACCCAATGGTGGAATTCCAAGCTCGCATATACCTGCCCACCCACACCGATGCGGGCAAGAAACATCTCAGGAAATCCAGACGGACCGAGTTCCCACAATACTAATCGCCCCGCGGTGACCCAGAAAAAGTGGTACAGTGCCCTACCTGCCATGGCCCAGGAAGGTCCTGGCTTCTGCCCCAAAAAGGGTGACCTCCTTCACCAAGGTCCTCTGCTACACCCAGACGTAAGCAAAGGGAAACTGGCAGCATGGTTATTGAGGCCGAATTCCTAAGAGCCAAATAGCTCTCGGATAGGGTAATCCAAACCCTTCAGGAAAGCCAATAACCAAGGCCATCTATGCCAAGGTCTGGGAAAGGTTTATGCCCTGGTGCTCTCCAGGCACCCCTGATCCCTTCCATCTCAGTGCAGCACAGACCCTAGATGTTTACAAAAGGTCTGGAACAGAGCCTTATCCCCAGCACTAAAGGTATAAATTTCAGCTCTTAGCACCTTTTTTGATCTTGACCTGGCCAGCCACCGCTGGGTCCTACGGTTTATGGCTTCGGCAGCCGGGATTCGTCCTATACTCCGCAGTCAGGGGCCTCCTTGGGATCTCAACACCGTGCTCAAACCTAAGATCCATTTGAGCCTCTAGATTCCTTGACCATGGAAACCTAACCCTTTAACCGTCCTCTTAGTCGCAATTACTGAGGCTAGACGTATGGGAGAATTGCAGGCCCTGTCAATTCAAGAAGCTTACCTTGCAATCATTACAGATATTATCTTGAGATTAGATCATGCCTGTTTTCTCAAAATTTCATAGGAATCAGGACATTGTACTGTCCTCATTCGGCCCAAGCTCTTCCAACCCTAAGGAAGAGACCTTCCACAATCTCGACATTTGCAGAGTGGTCCTGTCTACCGACAATAGAGTGAAGCCTAGCAGATTCACCAGAATCTATTCATCCAGTTCTCAGGACGAAATAAGGCAAGAAGGAGTCAAAGAACACGATCGCGAATTGGATCACACAATCTATCTGCCTGACTTACGCATCACAGAAGCTGGCTCCACCCGCCTCACTGAGGCACATTCTACCCATGCAATAGCAATGTCATGAGCAAAAAGAAGAAAAAAAAAAAAAAAAAAAAAAGGGGAATGCTTCGTCAGAGCGGATATGCAGAGCCGCCCCTGGTCGTCCATCCACACGTTCACCAGGCGTTACAGGCTAAATTTCAAAGGGGATTTAACATTTGGCAGACAAGTGCTGCAGGCCGTGATTCCCCCCTAAAGAAATTGGCTGTTGGTATTACTCCGATGTAGCTGTCGTGGAAGGTGACTAGAGAAAATAGAATTAGACTTACCGGTAATTCGGTTTCTAGGAACCTTCCACGACAGCACTAATTTCCCTCCCTATCTGATATTCTTATTGAATGATTCCTGCACTTTGGTGGTAACTATTCATACCGGTGTCCCGGAAAACACTGGTGGTTGCAGGAAGGGGAGGGAAATTTAACCACTTCCTGTTCCTGTCCCCTATTAGGGCGGGGTAGACATCCTCTGATGTAGCTGTCGTGGAAGGTTCCTAGAAACCGAATTACTGGTAAGTCTAATTCTATTATTTGTTCATTCTGCCTGCAATAAATTGGAATAAAGCGCGGTTCACATTTATCCTATGCCTTCCGAAAAGTACTTATGTTGTGTTTTCTGTGTAAATTCCCCAAAAATACTATTCTTAGCAAACCCTGATGGTTACACTTATTTTAGTGAGGCAGATGGAATCACTTTGGGACTCCACCTGGTCTTTGTCACGGCGATAGCTCATCATTTCAGGCATACTGTTACAGCACAATTGTGGACGACCATAGTTGTGTGGAAGCCTAAAAACATGGATACCACTGGAACAGACACCAAATAGGAGTGCTCCATCTACCTCACTATAGTAAGTGGTTCCTTCTGGGGTTTCATCAAAATTGTGTTTTGTAGAATTTAAATGTAACAACCCTTTAGGCCGCCTCCATAAGAAGGGTGACTGGTAGTTCTGACCTCAATATGGCTCAGTGCCTCCCCTTTAATTTTGCTAGGAGCTGTAGTGGGATGCTGGAGGGTCATGGTCTTTCTCTTACACCAGAGGTCTACTTGAGAAACATCTGTCCACAATTTGTATACACACACAAGAGATGAGGTTGGAACAATTAACAGGTTTATTTATAAAGCAGATAAATGGTGAACATGGTAAGGTGAAAAGCAGGTTAACAATTAAACAAATACTATTACACAAACAAAATATAGGGCTTTGCAGTTTACCTGAGTGTTAGGGATTATGCTTCCCCTTTAAATTGCAGCAAGCACACTCCTAACTAATACTGCTTAAACTGCAGAAATGGAAACCACAAAAGTTCAGTGTTGGGTTCACGTTGCTGTGGGTGATGTTGCTCTTACAGAATCCGTTGGTGCACGTAATGCCATAGGAACAAGATTCCCTCCACAGCTTGTCCTATTATAACGCCAAGTAATGGCTGACAATCCTCATGTTCTCTTGTATGGTCCCCTTAAGCTTGCTCAGTCTTGTCCTCTGCTGCTGCTCCTCTTCCAGATTGCCAGTGCAATGCAGCTATGCAGGAGCTATTATCTCTTACTGAGAAACACTGTCTGCTTCCATCAGACTCCGTTTTTGTACACCAGTCTTCCCCTACAGGGGTCACACACGTGGAAACTCCGACATAAATGCTCAGTGTAGAACACAAAATGTGATCTCAGCCTTATACTGAAAGTGATCAAAATTGTTATATACCCCATAATGTTACCAATAAAACCCCTAACTTATCCCGCACAAAACCATCCCCCACTCAGGTTCATCATCTGTCACTTGAAATACAAGGGGTTCCCATCTTACTAGTAGAACAAAGACTGGAAAAGTGACATGGCTCGAGCCCCTCACATACAATCTTGTGAAATCTGGTTTCCCAAATCCATATCTCCCTCCTTCTAATCTGCAGTAAGCACCCACATGTTTGGCATTACTGTGATGGGGAGAGCCCATTTAATAATTTACAAGGTGCATGTCTCCAGAAGCTCACGTGGGCACAATGTATGGAGGCTTTACACTGAATAGGGGCACTACACTGTATGGGGAAATATGTATGCGCACTAAACTGGCTTATTGCAATTCTCCAGAAAAAAGTATGGTGGAATGTTACAAAGTTAAAACACCTGTGGGGAAAAAATAATCACTGCAGTCATAGATAAGTTAATTGAGAGGTTCATTAAGTAAAATGGGGTCACTTTGTTTTTTTTTCCTGCTGTTCTGGCAATTTAGGAACTCTGCATATGTCACCCACAAACTATTCTAGCAAAATCTGTACTCCAAAAGCCAAAGAGTAGTTTGAGGACATATGCGGCATCACAGTGTTTGGGAGAAATTGCACATCAAATTGCACCTATTATAAAATTACACTTTTACTACCAATTTATGATATTGTTACATCCCATGGTCATAAAATTCTCTGATTCCCCTGTAAGTTCAAAATATTCACCATACACCTAGATGAATTCCTTAAACAGAGAAGTTTCCAATGTGGAGTCACTTGTGGTTGTTTCTGCTGTTCTGGCACGTCAGGGGCTCCACTAATGGAACCCACAATCTATTCAAGCAAAATCTACGTTCTAAAAGTCAAGTAGCGCTCCTTCCCATCCGATTTCCACTGTGTGCTCAAACAGTTGTGCTCAACCACATATGGGGTATTGGCACATTCAATAAAAATTGCATAACAATTTGTCCAGTCCATTTTCTTGTGAATTAAAACGGAGGCTAAAGTAAAATTGCAGAAGAAAAAAGCTTTAAATTTCTTGTTTTCAAAGCTCAGTCTTAAAATTCTGTGAAATAATTTATTGGTTATTAAAAATTCTCACCACACTTCTAGATGGGGTTTAGTTTGGTAAATGGACTCATTTATGGGTGTCTGTTTTTAAGGCACCTTAGAGGCTTTTGCAAATGCAATATGGCGTCCAAATTTGTGTTCCAAAAATTAATTAGCGCTCTTTGCTTCCCGAGTTTTGCCATATGCCCAAACGTTAATTTTTTACCACATTTGGGGTATCACTGAGTTCAGGAGATATTTCATATAAAATATTTGGGTCCATTTTCTTCTATTATCCCTCAAGGAAAATATAAATTTGATGCTAAAACAGTATTTTAGTGGAAAAATATAATTTTTTTGTTTCACTTCTAAATGTTCAAAAGTTTTGTGAATCACCTGCAGGTTAAAAATGCTCAATTCACCCTTAGTTGAATTTCTTGAGGGGTCTAGTTCCATCAATGAAATCACATAGTGCTCTTTTCTTTTCCAGCCATGCCATGTGCCAAACCGTTTTTGACTACATATCATCACATTCGGGAGAAATTCCATACCAAATTATGGAGTCCATTTTCACCTGTTACCCCTTGTGAAAATTACAAATTTTGGACTAAAATAACATTTTACTTTAACCCCTTTACCCCCAAGAGTGGTTTGCATGTTAATGACCAGGCCAATTTTTACAATTCTGACCACTGTCCCTTTATGATGTAATAACTCAGGAACACTTCCATAGATCTTGGTGATTCTGACATTGTTTTCTCATGACATATTGTACTTCATGATAATGATAACATTTCTTTGATATCACTTGCATTTGTTAGTGAAAAAAATGGAAATTTGGCGAAAACCTTGAAAATTTTGCAATTTTCCAACTTTGAATTTTCACGCCCTTAAATCACAGCGACATGTCACACAAAATACTTAATAAGTAACATTTCCCACATGTTTACTTTACGTCAGCACAATTTTGTAGCAAAATTTTTTTTGTTAGTTATAAGGGTTAAAAGTTGACCAGCGATTTCTCATTTTTACAACACCATTTTTTTTAGGGACCACATCACATTTGAAGTCACTTTGAGGGGTCTATATGATAGAAAATACCCAAAAGTGACACCATTCTAAAAACTGCACCCTTGAAGGTGCTCAAAACCACATTCAAGAAGTTTATTAACCCTTCAGGTGCCTCACATAATTTTTTTAATTTTTTTTAAAAATGAACATTTACCTTTTTTTTCATAAAAAATAAATTAATTCAGGTCCACATTTTTTTATTTTCACAAGGGTAACAGGAGAAATTGGACCCCAACAGTTATTGTGCAATTTGTCCTGAGTACACTGATACCCCATATGTGGGGGTAAACCACTGTTTGCACGCATGGCAGAGCTTGGAAGGGAAGGAGTGCCGTTTGACTTTTTCATTGCAAAATTATCTGGAATTGAGATTGGACGCCAAGTCGCGATTGGAGAGCCTCTGATGTGCCTGAACAGTGGAAACCCCCCACAAATGACCCCATTTTGGAAACTAGACCCCCCAAGGAACTTGTCTAGATGTGTGATGAGAACTTTGAACCCCCAGGTATTTCACTAAAGTTTATAACGCCCGAGGAGCGTGAAATTAAAATAAATCATATTTTTTCCACAAACATGATCTTTTAGTCCCCATTTTTTATTTTTCCAAGGGTAACAGGAGAAATTGGACCTCAAAAGTTGTCCAATTTGTCCTGAGTGTGCTCATACCCAATATGTTTGAGAAAACTACTGTATGGGCAAACGTCAGGGCTCGGAAGGGAAGTAGTGACGTTTTGGAATGCAGACTTTGATGGAATGGTCTGCGGGTGTCATGTCGTGTTTGGAGAGCCCCTGATGTCCCTAAACAGTGGAAACCCCCACAAGAGGCCCCGTTTTGGAAACTAAACCCCCAAGGAACTTATCTAGATGTGTGGTGAGAACTTTGAACCCCCAAGTTCTTCACAGAAGTTTATAACGTAGAGCCATAAAAATAAAAAAAAATCATATTTTTTTCCACAAAAATATTTTCGCCCTCAATTTTTTATTTTCCCAAGGGTAACAGAAGAAATTGAACCCCAAGAGTTATTGTGCAATTTGTCCTGAATACGCTGATACTCCATATGTGGGGGTAAACCACTGTTTTGGCGCATGGAAGGGCTCTGAAGTGAAGGAGCACCATTTGACTTTTTCAACGCAGAATTGGCTGGAATTGAGATCAGATGCCATGTCACGTTTGGAGAGCCCCTGATGTGCCTAAACAGTGGAAACTGTTATGATTGGGTCACCGAGGAGGAGAGCAAGCCCAAGCTAAGCCACAGAAAACCAGAGAGGTTGGTAACTAAGCGGATTGCAGACCCCTGATCCTATCCACACAACTAGCAGTAGCCGTGGAGCGTGCCTACGATGATCCTAAATGCCTTGGCACAGCCGGAGAGCTAACTAAGCCTAAAGCAAGAAAGAGGAAATCTAAACTGCCCCAGAGCAGACCCCCAAAGGAATACATAGCCCCCAAACATATATTGTCTGCGAGACAAGATGAAAACACAAACGCAGATAGGAAAATAGACTGGGCAAACGATGGGGCCCACACTGACTAGACAGGACAGGAAAGGAAAGACACGGTCTGCAATCACGCAAAAAACCCTGCAAAAAAGTCCAACACGTCTGATGCAAAAAATACTGAAGTCGCACGACTTCGCCCACTATATCAGCATTCTGGTATATTCTGAAAGCAGAGCAAAAAGAGGTCAATCTAATAATGGACAAAAACAAACTGGCACAAGCAGTAACATATGGATGGTGATTCAGCACAGCCCCAGCCGAAGCTGGCTGACCCACACAAACTGAAATAGACAAAACCAGATCAAATGTAAACAGAATAGCAAATGAACACTTAGCTGAACATGCAGGGACTGAGCTGGAAACTAAGACCTCAGGAGGCAGGAAGAAAATCACCAGCAGGGATAGAGGGAGTCAGCTGTTTTAAATCCCAGTCAGAAACCCCAAATCTCCAATCGTCGTCCTCATTATCAGGTGGCAAGCCTCTGTTAATCAGATCAGCTCCATCACCTCCAGTAACCACCAGAGGGAGCCCAGAAAGAGAACTCACAACGCCTCTGTCAATTTGACCAGCTCCACTACCTTCAGTAGTAACCAGGGGTAGGCCAGAAAGCAAATTCACAGCAGGAAACCCCCCAATTCCAACTCCAACCCTAACCCCAACACACCCCTAACCCTAATCCCAAGCCTAACTACAAACCTAACTCTAACTCACCCCTAACCCTAATCTTAGCGTTAGCTCCAACCCTAACTTTAGCCCCAACCCTAACCCTAGCCCCAACCCTAACTCTAAGTTTAGCGCCAACCCTGACCCTAACTATAGCCCCAACCCAAACTTTATCCCCACCCCCAACCCAAACTTTAGCCCCAACCCTAACTTTAGCCCCAACCCTAACCCTAACTTTAGTCCCAACCCTAACCATATCCCCAACCCTAACTTTAACCCTAGCCCTAACCCTAGTGGGAAAATGGAAATAAATACATTTTTTTATTTTTCTGTGACTAAGGGGGAGATAAAGGGGGTATGAGTTACTATTTATAGAGGGTTTTTATGCTTGGCAGCTGTCACATGCTAAAAGACACTTTATATTGCAAAAAATATTTTTTTGCATCACCACATTTTGAGAGTTATTATTTTTCAATATTTTGGCCCACAGAGTCATGTGAGGTCTTGTTTTTTGTGGGATGAGTTGACGTTTTTATTGGTAGCATTTTCGGGCACATTATTTTTTTTTACCTCTTTTTCTTACAGTTTTTGGGAGGCAGAATGAACAAAACCAGCAATTCATGAATTTCTTTTTTTTGGGGGGGGGGGCGTTTACAACATTCCACTAGTGGTAAAATTGATAAAGCAGTTTTATTATTTGTGTTAGTATGATTACAGCGATACCTCATTTATATCTTTTTTTATGTTTTGGCGCTTTTATACAATAGAAACGATTTTAGATAAAAAATAATTATTTTTGCATCGCTTTATTCTGTGAGCTATAACTTTATGTTTTTGCTGATAACGCTGTAAGGTGGCTCGTGCTTTGCGGGACAAGATGACGTTTTCAGTGGTACCATGTTTATTTATATCCGTCTTTTTGATCGCGTGTTATTCCACTTTTTGTTCGACAGTGTGATGACAAAACATTGTTTTTTTTGTCTTGTTTTTTTTTAAGGGGTTCACTAAAGGAGTTAACAAATGGGACCGTTTTATAGGGTGGGTCGATACCGATGCGGCGATACTAAATACAGTTGTGGCCAAAAGTATTGACATCCCTGCAACTCTGTCAGATAATACTCAGTTTCTTCCTGAAAGTGATTGCAAACACAAATTCTTTGGTATTATTATCTTCATTTAATTTGTCTTAAATGAAAAAACACAAAAGAGAATGAAGCAAAAAGCAAAACATTGATCATTTCACACAAAACTCCAAAAATGGGCCAAACAAAATTGGCACCTTCAGCCTAATACTTGGTTGCACAACCTTTAGCCAAAATAACTGCGACCAACCGCTTCCGGTAACCATCAATGAGTTCCTTACAATGCTCTTCTGGACTTTTAGGCCATTCTTCTTTGGCAAACTGCTCCAGGTCCCTGATATTTGGGTCATTGTCATGTTGGAAGACCCATGACCTCTGAGGGAGACCCAGCTTTCTCACACTGGGCCCTACATTATGCTGCAAAATTTGTTGGTAGTCTTCAGACTTCATAATGCCATGCACATGGTCAAGCAGTCCAGTGCCAGAGGCAGCAAAGCAACCCCAAAACATCAGGGAACCTCCACTATGTTTGACTGTAGGGACCGTGTTTTTTTTCTTTGAATGATTCTTTTTTTCTCCTGTAAACTCTATGTTGACGCCTTTGCCCAAAAAGCGCTACTTTTGTCTCATCTGACCAGAGAACATTCTTCCAAAACGTTTTAGGCTTTTTCAGGTAAGTTTTGGCAAACTCCAGCCTGGCTTTTTTGTGTCTCGGGGTATGAAGTGGGGTCTTCCTGGGTCTCCTACCATACTGTCCCTTTTCATTCAGACTCCGACGGATAGTACAGGTTGACACTGTTGTACCCTCGGACTGCAGGGCAGCTTGAACTTGTTTGGATGTTAGTCGAGGTTCTTTATCCAACATCCGCACAATCTTGCGGTGAAATCTCTTGTCAATTTTTCTTTTCCGTCCACATCTAGGGAGGTTAGCCACAGTGCCATGGGCTTTAAACTTCGTGATGACACTGCGCACGGTAGACACAGGAACATTCAGGTCTTTGGAGATGGACTTGTAGCCTTGAGATTGCTCATGCTTCCTCACAATTTGGTTTCTCAAGTCCTCAGACAGTTCTTTGGTCTTCTTTCTTTTCTCCATGCTCAATGTGGTACACACAAGGACACAGGACAGAGGTAGCGTCAACTTTAATCCATGTCAACTGGCTGCAAGTGTGATTTAGTTATATCCCAACACCTGTTAGGTGCCACAGGTAAGGCTACTTTCACACATCAGGTTTTCGGCGTCAGGCGCGATCCGGCGTCGTGCCGGAATGCCGGATCCGGCAAATGTTTTGTAAAACCTGATGTGCCGGATCCGGTTTTCTGCCGGATCCGTCTTGTTCTTGACAGACAAAACCGGATCCGTCTCCGGTTCATCCGTTTTTCTATCCGTTTTTCGACGGATTACGCCGGATCCGGTTTTTAAAATTGACCCTTGTGGCCTTCCGAACGGGATTGGCTACTGGAAAACTATATATAGCATGTTCCTACAGCCCTTCTTTGACAGGTTGTAGTGGGCAGAGCTACTGAGCATGCTCAGACCAAAAAAACCGGATCCAGCCACCGGATCCGGCTTTCGCCGGATCAGGTGCATTGCGGCGCTCATAGGCTTTCATTGTGTGAAAAAGCCGGACGCGCCGGATCCGGCGTGTCCGGCTTTTTCGCCGGAGACAAAAAACGTTACAGTAGCCGTTTTTTCCAGACGCCGGATCGCGATACACTGCCGGATCCGGCGAAAACCGGATGAAACGCATGGCCATCCGGCGCGATCCGGCGCAAATGCAAGTCAATGGGGGGGAAACCGGATCCGGCATTGCATTTCGCCGGATCCGGTTTCTGTCAAAAGCGCCGGATCGTGCCTGACGGCGAAAACCTGATGTGTGAAAGAGGCCTAAGTTACAGGTGCTGTTAATTACACAAATTAGAGAAGCATCACATGATTTTTCGAACAGTGCCAATACTTTTGTCCACCCTCTTTTTTATGTTTGGTGTGGAATTATATCCAATTTGGCTTAAGGACAATTCTTTTTGTGCTTTTTAATTTAAGACAAATTAAATGAAGATAATAATTCCAAAGAATTTGTGTTTGCAGACATTTTCAGTAAGAAACTGAGTATTATCTGACAGAATTGCAGGGGTGTCAATACTTTTGGCCACAACTGTATGTGTACTTTTATCTTTTCTTTTTAATTTACATAAAGAAATGTATTTTTTGTAGCAATATTTATTTATTTTTCTTTGTTTAGGAATTAAAAAAATATATTTTTACACGTTATATATATATATATTTTTTTTTTTACTTTTTTACTGTGTCCCAATGTGGGACATCATTATATTGTGTCAGATCGCTGATCTGACACTTTGCAGAGCACTGCAATATAATATAATTAATTATGTAATTAAACAGGTGTCAGCCAGATACCCTCATTACTAAAACAGTACTTAAAAAGTTAAATAAAGACACACACACAAAATCTGCGTGAAACGCGATATCTTTATTTAAAAAAAAAATTGCGTGGGCTCCCACATAATTTTCATAACCAGCAGCGGGAAAGCTGAGGGCTGATGTTAATATTCTGGGAAGGAGCCAATAGCCATATAGGTTCCCAGGCTATTAATATCAGCTCACAGGTGTTTGTGCAGCCTTTTCTGGCTAGATTACAGTAAAACCCCAGAAAAAAATTGACATTGGGTCCCCTTATAAAATCGAACCAGCAAAGGCTAGGCAGACACCTGCAAGCTGCTATTAATAGCCTGGGAAGGGGCCATGTATATTGACACCCATATGACACCTATCCATTACTAATCCTGTAGTTATATGGTAAATGAAAACATGCTCCACCATAACAAAAACCCATTAAATTTTATTGTTAAAAAATTCAACTACCTTAATAGACTGAATGTATATGTAACCAAATATTTTAACTAACACCACCTAAGATAGGTCGCAAAAGCAATATACACTGACCCAACAGGAAAGTTTAGCACAATGTACCCTCTCCACTATATAAAAACAGTAATTTTATTTCATCATATAAAAATCCTGTTGGAATGAGATCAAAACAAAATTTACAAAGCCTATCACCACCCAAACAAAAAGGAGGAAGACTAAGTGGACAATGAGGATTTTTAAAAAAAAAAAAAGACAATGCTATTATCCAAAATGGGACACTATGAGTTCAAAAATGGCTCACTTATTTATTGCACATATCAATTTTAAACATGCCCATAAAGACTGACCCTCAATCAGAGGTATTCGCCAAGTAGTTATCCCGTAAACTGGGCCATATAAAATACTAATTGGCCAAGAGTTCCACTACCTGGAAAGATTACTAGTCTAAAGCTTTCCCTCAAAATAATGGACTTTTGCAATAAACTGCACGTGAAATAAATAAACCCAAAGTATAAAGTCACTCAGTCAATAAATATCTAAGCATGCTCAATGGTTCATAGTCCCCATTAGATGTGGGGATACTATATCATAATCTGAAAGTCCACAATTAGCATAAAAGAAAATGCATGCCCAGCTCAGACCATAATAGGTTACTTATCTGAATCCAGTCCCATTAGCATCGTCCCTACGTGTTTCACCCCCCCAGATATCAGGGCTCATCAGGGGACACAGATTAGGAGCAGTCCATAATGACATAACTGCTCTATGATATAGTATCCCCACATCTAATGGGGACTATGAGCCATTGAGCATGATACCGGGTGACATCGACATGGGACACAGTATTAAATGGACTACGGTGAACAGGGAGTATATATTGGTTTATTATTTTTGATTGCTTGCAGGAGACGTGGGCATCGAGGATTAGGTGTTTGGTGAATATGTACTGTATATTGTATGTGATTATGTCAATTTTTTTTTTTACAGTTGAACACAGGCCCTAGATGATGAGACTATTCTCCCATCATTGGCTCTGTATATGTGACAACAGACATAGCCAAATGGGAGTAGTAGTCCCATCAGATGACGCCTAAGTACAATCACTATGGGCCGTTTGTCGCATGGGTACACAACCGCAGACAGCTGCAGTCACCCGCACACAGCCACAGACAGACATGCACATATTCTCTGTCCACACACTGTTCCTCCTTCTGACATCATTTCCTTTGACAATTCTGCAGCGTTTTTGGTAGCAAATCAGCAGACCTTTTTACACATGCTGTTTTGCTGCAGATTTGACTGACTCAATGTAAGTAAGTGGGTGCAGAAACGCTGCAGATCCGCAAAAAGAATTGCTGCCGAACATAAAACGCTGCAAATAAGGATGGAAGTTTCCGCAGCATGTGCACACCAATTCAGGAATCCCATTGATTAGCACTGCTTAAGTAATTCATTGCATTTTTGGAGCATTTCTGTGCGGAAAAAACGCTGCGGAAATGCAACAAATTTACAACGTTTGCACATAGCCTTACATTGTGACAAAATAAAAGGATGTTTGAAAAATAATGGTGACATAAAGTTGGCATAAGGGAAATGTTGCTTATTAACTATTTTGAGTGGCATAACTATCTGGTTTAAGGATATAAGCACTGAAAGTTTAAAATCTAATCTTCTAAATTTTCCTCAAAATTCAGATATTTTCACATAAAAAAAAATGTGCATCAACCTAAATTTACCTTTAACATAAAGTATCACTGAGATATATAGAAACATTCCAGAGTTATTACTGCACAAAGTGAAACTGGTCAGATTTTGAAAAATTGGGCCTTGTCATAAGCTCAAAATTTGCTGTGTCACCGAGGGGTTAACATAAGATAAGAGTCAGCTTAACCCATTACAATATTGCTCATTCTTGGTATATTATTAGTTTTTAAAATGTGTTCTTTCAAGCAAAAAAAAAAAAAATCACAAAAAAATGATTAAGGGAGAGGCTGTCTGTTTTCCCAGCTGCTAGTCCATGTCAGGACATAAAGCATTTGTTTCCAGCTCTTGGCAGGTGTCATGGAGAGGGCAGTTATTCTTCACCTGCTGCGGCCAGCCAACCAGCAGAAAAGTTTTGTGTTGACAGACCTAGATGATTGTGACATGATTCTCCCCTTGTCCCAAGACGTTACAGCTGCACCTATTTACACTGTTAGGCCTCTTTCACACATCAGTGTCTCTGGTACGTGTGGTGATAGTTTTTCACGCGTACCTGAGACACGTACACATGAAGAAACATTCAAATAAATGGGTCTGTGCACATGTCAGTGTGTTTCCATGGACCGTGTGTCTGTGGGCAAAACACGCTGACATGTCCGTTTTTTACCGTCAGCACAGACAAGTCATCAGCATCATTCACCAGCGGTGACATCATCAAGGCCGGGCTGAACTGTGCTGACCACAGGACTGTGGGAAAATTCCAGTGATGATGTCATCACTGGTGAATGATGCTGCGCTCTCAGCAGCTCATTCACCAGTGATTTTCAGCCGGGAAGGTCTCATCTTGGCACCGTCCAGGTTGAAAACTAATTATCCCCCAGACATGGATTACGGCGTGGGACACAACGACGTACAGTTATGTTATATTGTGCTTTTTTTTATTGCAGGAGATTGAGGGCTTTGCTGGAATTAGGCGATGCAGTAAGTATGATTTAACCCCTTCCTTACATTGGACGTACCATTCTGTCCATGTGACCTGGGAATAGTACTTCACACGCGATCAGCGGCGCTCACGGGGGGAGCGCCGCTGATCGCGGCCAGGTGTCAACTGATTATCACACGGACCGCCCCTGGCACATTAACCCCTGGCACATTAATAGGGAAGCATTGCACAGGGAGGGGCTCCCTGCGTGCTTCCCTGAGACCCTCGGAACAGCGTAATGTGATCGCACTGTTCCGAAGGCCTCCTCCCTGCAGGCCCCCGGATCCAATATAGCCACTGCAAAGTGTCAGATCAGTGATATATAATATAATAAAGTAAATATAATAAAGTAAAAAAGAAACAAGTGTAAAAATAATTTTTTAAAAATTCCTAAATAAATTTAAAAAAAATATTCCCTAATAAATTATTTTATTTGTAAAAAAAACAATAAAAGCATATTTAGGATCACCGCGTCCGTAACGACCCGCCCTAAAAAAAACAATGCTTTATCACCATACCATCGATCGAAAAGGGCAATAACACGGGATCAAAAAGACAAATACAGTGGGGAAAAAAAGTATTTAGTCAGTCAGCAATAGTGCAAGTTCCACCACTTAAAAAGATGAGAGGCGTCTGTAATTTACATCATAGGTAGACCTCAACTATGGGAGACAAACTGAGAAAAAAAAATTAAAGAAAATCACATTGTCTGTTTTTTTTTTCATTTTATTTGCATATTATGGTGGAAAATAAGTATTTGGTCAGAAACAAAATTTCATCTCAATACTTTGTGATATATCCTTTGTTGGCAATGACAGAGGTCAAACGTTTTCTGTAAGTCTTCACAAGGTTGCCACACACTGTTGTTGGTATGTTGGCCCATTCCTCCATGCAGATCTCTTCTAGAGCAGTGATGTTTTTGGCTTTTCGCTTGGCAACACGGACTTTCAACTCCCTCCAAAGGTTTTCTATAGGGTTGAGATCTGGAGACTGGCTAGGCCACTCCAGGACCTTGAAATGCTTCTTACGAAGCCACTCCTTCGTTGCCCTGGCGGTGTGCTTTGGATCATTGTCATGTTGAAAGACCCAGCCACGTTTCATCTTCAATGCCCTTGCTGATGGAAGGAGGTTTGCACTCAAAATCTCACGATACATGGCCCCATTCATTCTTTCATGTACCCAGATCAGTCGTCCTGGCCCCTTTGCAGAGAAACAGCCCCAAAGCATGATGTTTCCACCACCATGCTTTACAGTAGGTATGGTGTTTGATGGATGCAACTCAGTATTCTTTTTCCTCCAAACACGACAAGTTGTGTTTCTACCAAACAGTTCCAGTTTGGTTTCATCAGACCATAGGACATTCTCCCAAAACTCATCTGGATCATCCAAATGGTCTCTAGCAAACTTCAGATGGCCCGGACATGTACAGGCTTAAGCAGTGGGACACGTCTGGCACTGCAGGATCTGAGTCCATGGTGGCGTAGTGTGTTACTTATGGTAGGCCTTGTTACATTGGTCCCAGCTCTCTGCAGTTCATTCACTAGGTCCCCCCGCGTGGTTCTGGGATTTTTGCTCACCGTTCTTGTGATCATTCTGACCCCACGGGGTGGGATTTTGCGTGGAGCACCAGATCGAGGGAGATTATCAGTGGTCTTGTATGTCTTCCATTTTCTAATTATTGCTCCCACAGTTGATTTCTTCACTCCAAGCTGGTTGGCTATTGCAGATTCAGTCTTCTCAGCCTGGTGCAGGGCTACAATTTTGTTTCTGGTGTCCTTTGACAGCTCTTTGGTCTTCACCATAGTGGAGTTTGGAGTCAGACTGTTTGAGGGTGTGCACAGGTGTCTTTTTATACTGATAACAAGTTTAAACAGGTGCCATTACTACAGGTAATGAGTGGAGGAAAGAGGAGACTCTTAAAGAAGAAGTTACAGGTCTGTGAGAGCCAGAAATCTTGATTGCTTGTTTCTGACCAAATACTTATTTTCCACCATAATATGCAAATAAAATGAAAAAAAAAGAGACAATGTGATTTTCTGGATTTTTTTTTCTCAGTTTTTCTCCCATAGTTGAGGTCTACCTATGATGTAAATTACAGACGCCTCTCATCTTTTTAAGTGGTGGAACTTGCACTATTGCTGACTGACTAAATACTTTTTTTCCCCACTGTATAAATAAACATGGTACCCGTGAAAATGTCATCTTGTCCCGCAAAAAACGAGCCACCATACAGCATCATCAGCGAAAAAATAAAAAAGTTATAGCTCGCAAAATAAAGCGATGCAAAAATAATTATTTTTTATATTAAATTATTTTTACTGTATAAAAGCACCAAAACATAAAAAATGAAATAAATGAGGTATCGCTGTAATTATATTAACCCGAAAAATAAAACTCCTTCATCAATTTTACCACACGCGGAACGGTGTAAACGCCCCCCTCCCAAAAAAGAAATTCATGAAATGCTGGTTTTTGTTCATTCTGCATCCCAAAAATCGGAATAAAAAGCGATCAAAAAATGTCACGTGCCCGAAAATGGTACCAATAAAAATGTCAACTTGTCCCACAAAAAATAAGACCTCACATAACTCTGTGGTTCAAAATATGGAAAAATTATAGCTCTCAAAATGAGGTGATGCAAAAACTATTTTTACAATAAAAAGCGTCTCTTAGCGTGCGACAGCTGCCAAACATTAAATCCTGCCACAAATAGTAAATCAAACCCCCCTTTATCACCCCCTTAGTTAGGGAAAAATAATAAAATAAAAAAATGTATTTATTTCCATTTTCCCGCTAGGGCTAGGGTTAGGGATAGGTTTATAGCTAGGGTTAGGATTAAGGCTGAGATTAGGGTTAGGGGTGTGTTGGAGTTAGAATTGGGAGGTTTCCAATGTTTAGGCACATCAGGTGCTCTCCCAATGCAACATGGCGTCTGATCTCAATTCCAGCCAATTCTACGTTGAAAAAGTCAAACGGTGGGGGCGTGGCCTGGACCTCATGTAGGGAGGACGTGGAGTGAGAGAGCTCCTGCCCGGATCCGACAATAAATCCTGATTACCGGCACTGCTGACGAGTCCCACTGACCTGGAGGGCTGCAATATCTCCCTGGGCGTTTAGACAGCGGAGGATCCTTGGGCCATGTCGAACCGCAGCAGTAAAAAAGATAAGGAGACGCCGGGGCGCGCCTCTGCTACATCCAGGATGGCACCAGCAAACAACAAGTCGGCTGGTAGTGGAGCGATGGGAGCTGCTGGCAGGCTGGAACGATATGCAAGGGTGCCTCCTGCTGCTGCTCGATCGCCCAGTGCACAGACTGAGGCAGACGCTGGATGCAGCGTGGAGCTGGAGGATCATCTCTCCAGGGAGGGAACAGTGAGTAAACTGGGCCCCCCTTCAGCCCAACATGTGCAGACACAGGGGCCTGTGCTGGAGGAGGAAGGAGTGGGGGATGGGGAGCAGCCGGAGTCTGTGACTGCTGAGCCCACACTGGGAGAAATCCTCGCAGCAATTAACTCCTGCAATACCACACTGGCCACTCTAAGTAATCAAATGGAGATTGTCACCAAGGACATGGCCTGTATTAAACAAGAGCTGCGAGGGGTGACTGCCAGGGTGGGGGAACTGGAGGAGCGTGTTGGTGCGACGGAGGATAAATTGCCACCAATAACACGGGAGCTGGGAAAAGCCACGCAAAATATTACAATACTGCTGAACAAGGTGGATGATTTAGAGAACCGCTCCCGTAGAAGTAATCTGCGACTGGTGGGGGTTCCGGAGAGGACGGAGGGGACTGACTCACTTGGCTTTTTTGAAAAATGGCTAATGGACACCTTTGGTAAAGATGTTTTGTCCCCATTCTTTACTATTGAGAGAGCACACAGGGTCCCTACGCGTGCCCCCCCGCCGGGAGCACCCCCGCGTCCCATCTTGCTTAAGCTCCTACACTTTAAAGATAGAGATGCTATCCTGCGCAGATCCAGAGACATTAAGGAACTTGCTATTAATGGGAGGAAAGTCTCCATTTTCCCTGATTTTTCCCTGGAGGTGCAGCGTAAAAGGGCGCAATTTATTGAGATTAAAAAACGCCTACGTGACTTACAGGTGACATATTCCATGATGTACCCTGCTAGACTGCGGATTGATGTGAATGGAGAAACGCACTTTTTTGATACGGCGGGAATGGCGCTGTCCTGGCTGGATATTAATGAGAGGTCCATGAGGAGGAAGAATACTTGAAGTTCTCCCTTTTTTCGCCACCAGGTGTTGTTACTCCTTTTTGTCTAGGACGCTATGCTGGTATAATTACTACTGTTCATTCCATTTCGGATTCAGGGCGGGAGCTGACCGGATTGCTGTGGACACTCGTTACAGTGACAAGCTGTGGACCCTTCTCCCTGCATGGACTCTGGGCGAGTTTTCTAGCCCTGATTCTCTCTGTTTGAGAGAAATGTGCAAGTTACACTTGTGTTTGGGGGTAGGGGCGCTGTGCACTGGTGTGCAGTGCTCCCTCTCCCTCCTTTGTTTTTTTCGTTTGTTGTTGTATTCCCTAATTGTTCTGTGGGATGTGATGTGCGTCAGCCGTGTCGCCCAATTCATTGTACTGAGGGATGGTGGAGATTGCCTCTCTCCCTCGGGAGTGGAGTATGTTCCGATTTCTCATTTTTTAGTCTGCTCTTATGGCGATATCACTTAATATTGTAGCGTGGAATGTTAGGGGGCTCGGGGATGCAAATAAGAGATGTGCTATATTTACTAATATGCAGAAATTTCTCCCGGCTATCCTGTGTATGTCTGAGACCCACATGGTGAAAGATAATATTCATTGGCTAAGAAAGGGATGGGTTTCACATGAATATCATTCCACGTACTCGACCCATGCGCGGGGTGTCAGTGTGCTGGTGCACAGGTCCATCCCCTTCTCATGTACTAAATCAGTGGTTGACCCTGGGGGCAGATTTGTATGTTTGCTTTGCACGTTATACGGTATACAATTTATTTTGGTTGCCATATACATCCCCCCGCCCTATTCAGTCGAACCAGTAAAAAGAATCTTGTCTATTTTGGGTTCCTTTCCCCCTGCGCCGACTCTTCTAATAGGAGATTTTAATACATATTTGCATCCCTATTTGGATAAGTTGCATTCGGGAAACATATCAGAGGATGCAGCCTCAACCTCATTTGCTAGAACGTTAGTGGAGCTGGGTATGGTAGATCTTTGGCGTGTCCAAAACCCCACAGCCAGACAGTTTTCCTGCTACTCTAGCTCCCACCACGCTATGTCACGGATAGACCTGGCCATTGGGAATACACTCATGACCCCATATGTACGAGGGGTGGCCTACCTGCCTAGAAGTGTATCTGATCACTCGCCGCTACATGTCACACTTTCATGGGGACACCCCCTCACCCTATCTAGACCTATCTGGAAGCTTAATCCCTTCTGGATCCAGCTTATAGGGGGATCTTTGCATGATGCCATTCTAGAATATTTTCAACTTAATGAGTACTCTGCATCATCACACATAGTCTGGGATTCCATGAAAGCCTATGTCAGGGGCTTATATATTAGAGAAATATGCACACGGAAAAGCCAAAATAGACGCTACACCCAGAGTCTGATCCAGGAGGTGTCTGTTGCGGAGGCTGCGGTGATACTCAACCCGACAGAGGAAACTAAAAAAGCTTTGGAGAAGGCACAGGGGTCGCTCAGGGAAAACCTCATGTCGGCGGCAGCAAATAAACGTTATTTCCTCAAACAAAAATATTTTATAGAGGGGGAGGGAGTAGGACATTTATTGGCCACGGTCATTAGAGCACAGGACGGATCTTCATATATCAATAGGCTAAAAACGGACTCGGGTGGTCCTGTGACAGACAGTGCGGACATAGTGAGTGAGATAAGGAGGTATTATATGCGACTATACACATCAGATTGCAGTCTCACGGAGACTGAGATTGAGCAGTACCTGGATGCTCTCTCTCTCCCTGCATTGGCTGATAGCGATAGGGATTCATTGGATCGGGACATCCTGTTGGAGGAGTTGGAGGAGGCGCTTGGTCAGATGCAAAATGAAAAGGCTCCAGGAATGGATGGCCTGCCTGGCGAGTTTTACAAAACCTATGCACCCTTACTGCTACCTAAGCTACTTAAGGTATTTGAAGAGGCTGAAAGGCAGAGGGTCCTCCCGCCATCTATGAGGGAAGCTTTGATAGTTTTAATATTAAAGCCCGGAAAGGATCCAGAGGTTCCGGATTCATATCGCCCGATTTCCCTATTATCAACAGATGTTAAATTATTGGCCAAGGTACTCGCCAATAGGATGTCCCGAGTTATCTCATCTGTTATACAGAAGGATCAGACGGGATTTATCCCAGGCAGAGCCACATCTATGAACCTTAGGAAACTATACTTGGGGATTCAACATAGTTCTGGGGAGTTGGGGGGAAGAGCAATTTTGTCCTTAGACGCCGCTAAGGCGTTCGATAGTTTGGAGTGGGGTTTTTTGTGGGCGGTACTTCGGAAAATGGGCTTTGGACACAGATTTATAAATTGGGTGAGGCTGTTGTATGGCTCGCCGGTGGCGAAGGTTGGGGCTAATGGCAGGGTCTCTGAGTCTTTTCCTCTTGGGAGAGGTACTAGACAGGGGTGCCCGCTCTCGCCCTTGCTATTTGCTACTGCGGTGGAGCCATTGGCAGTTGCAATTCGGAAGTCCAGAGAAATAATGGGATTCAGATGTGGAACTGTGGAGTTGAGGATATCATGGTACGCGGATGATTTACTTCTATATTTAGATAAGGTACATTCCTCGATTTTGCCGGCAATGGAGGTCATTCGAGAATTTGGGCTGAGGTCTGGTCTTCGGATTAATTGGTCCAAATCAGCTTTAATGCCGATAGACCCTCTCCCGGCGGATTTCTCAGATTTGCAGATACCGGTCCCTGTAGTTCGGAGGTTTAGGTATCTGGGTATAATTGTTAGTCCTGCCCCGAAGGATTTTCGGGCTCTGAATCTGGAGCCCCTGTTGCAGCGATTTAGAGCAAAAGTACATACTTGGTGTCGCCTGCCGTTGTCGAATATTGGTAGATCTAACTTAATCAAAATGGTAATGATGCCACAATTATTATATTTGATACATAATTCTCCGGTGTGGATCTGTAGGGACTTTTTTGCAAAAATAAATACATTATTCCGGGAATTAATTTGGAAGAAAAAACAGGCTAGGATTCGCTTGGAGATACTGCAGCGAGGGAAGGAGGAGGGAGGATTGGCGGTGCCAAACCCATTCATATACTTTATAGCCTCCCAGATGCAACATCTTAAGGGTTGGGGTAGAGACGGGGCGTGTGACAATGGTGGTGATATTGTGAGGGAAGGATCGGTATGGAAATATCCAGGGTGCCGGTTGGAGGTGGGAAGACGGCAGATAAATGGGGCACGATACCCCACATTGGCTATGATTTTCAAGGTGTGGGATAGGGGTAAGTCTCTTTTGAAGATAAATGGGCCTACGGAATTGTGGCCATTGTGGCGAAATCCGGATTTGCAAGAGATCAAAAAGCTGGTGGGGTTCGGAAGATGGGAAGATAAAGGGATTTATCTGGTGTCACAAATTTTGCAAAATAATACTCTTAAGAGTTTTGAACAATTGAGAACAGAATTTCACCTCCCGCACGTCTTCTTTTATCAGTACTTACAGCTAAGACATGCATTGGAAAAACAGAGAAGGACAAATCCGGTGATAGTGACACATAATCAAACACTACATATGCTACTTACATCTGAGTCTTCTAGGGGACTTATCTCTGAATTATATAAAAGATTATTACCTGCCCATCTGGAGACATATCCACTGACTGCTGCTAAGAATAAGTGGGAACGGGACGTTGGCCCCCTGACGGAGGACCAGTGGTCCGATATTCTAGAACAGGTCCCTAAAATGGCGGTTTCTGAGTGCCAGCGGCTTTCGCAAATATATCTCATTCACAGGGTATATAAAACACCCAGCTTATTATTTAAAATGGGACTTAGGCCCAATACACAATGTGTTAGGTGTGGGCAGGATGATGCCCACTTGATGCATGTTATGTGGGAGTGCGGGCACATTGGGGATTTCTGGAGGCAGACCCTGGGACTCATAGCCCAAGTATACCATATCACAATACGACCGTCACCTCGTCTATGTTTGTTGAATTTGTGGGAGGAGGGGGTTGACCCGGACTCTGCAGTGGCCCTGGGAATAGCACGCATCCTGTATCAGGCAAGAAAGATACTTGCATATCATTGGTTGGATCCTATGCCACCAACATTGTCAGAGCTTAAAAATAAACTAAATAATGTCATCAGATTGGAAAGGGGGGCTTATTTAAAAAGAAATGCATTAAGAAAGTTTTACAAAATTTGGCAGCCATGGATGGAGTCACCGGGTCTCCCCTCGGGCGCACTGGTACGGGATGCGATGTTGGACCAGTTGCTGTTGTGCTTGCGATGAGGGGATGCTTGGGGGGTGAAAATAAAGTCTAGTGCCCTTTGTGGCGAAGTAGATTTTGAGTGGCGCGGTGGGAGGGAGCTGGGGTGGATTGGACCTGATATCCGTGGGGGGCGAAATATGATGCGGAGTGGCGCGGCTGGCGGGGATGGTTTTCCCGCTGAAATGAGGCACTGATGTATAATTTTGATTTTTGTTTATTTGTGGAGCCATGTTGTTTATAGGCTCAATTTTATGCAAATATCTGTGTTTTGAGATTTCTTCTTTTTATTTATTCTTACACAGGAAGAGTTTTACCCTTTAAATAATATTTGCTCTCAATGTAAATTTTACTAGCTATATAAGATGTCATATTCTTTCTGTATTGATTCCTGAATGTTTAATAAAAAAGATCTGATTCAAAAAAAGAAAAAGTCAAACGGTGCTCCTTCCCTTCCAAGCTCTACCATGCGCCCAAACAGTGGTTTACCCCCACATATGGGGTATCAGCCTACTCAGGACAAATTGCACAACAACTTTTGGGGTCCAATTTCTCCTGTTACCCTTGGGAAAATAAAAAATTGGGAGCAAAAATATTTTTGTGGAAAAAAAATATGATTTTTTATTTTTATGGGTCTATGTTATAAACTTCAGTGAAGCACTTGGGGGTTCAAAGTGCTCACCACACATCTAGATAAGTTCTTTGGGGTCTAGTTTCCAAAATGGGGTCACTTGTGGGGGGTTTCCACAGTTTAGGCACATCAGGGGCTCCCCAAACGCGACATGACACCCGCAGACCATTCCATCAATGTCTGCATCCCAAAACGTCACTACTTCCCTTCCAAGCCCAGACGTGTGCCCATACAGTAGTTTTTGCACACATGTGAGGTACCAGCGTACTCAGGACAAATTGGACAACATTTGGGGTCCAATTTCTCATGTTACTCTTGGGAAAATAAAAAAAATTGGGGACTAAAAGATCATGTTTGTGGAAAAAATTATTTTTTTATTTTCACGCCTGGACGTTATAAACTTCTGTGAAGCACTTGGGGGTTCAAAGTGCTGACCACACATCTAGATAAGTTCCTTGGGGGATCTAGTTCCCAAAATGGGGTCACTTGCGAGGGGTTTCCACAGTTTAGGCACATCAGGGGCTTTCCAAACGTGACATGGTGCCCGATCTCAATTCCAGGAAATTGTGCATCAAACAGCGCTCCTTCCCTTTCGAGCTCTGCCATGTACTGAAACAGTGGTTCCCCCCACATATCGGGTATCCGCATACTCAGGATAAATTGCACAATACCTTTTGCATCCAATTTCTCCTGTTATCCTTGGTAAAATAAAAAAAATTGGACCTGAAGTAATTTTTTTGTAAAAAAAAGTTAAATGTTAATTTTTTTTTAAACATTCAAAAAATTCCTGGGAAGCACCTGAAGGGTTAATAAACTTCTTGAATGTGGTTTTGAGTACTGCCAGGGGTGCAGTTTTTAGAATGGTGTCACTTTTGGGTATTTTCTATCTTATAGACCCCTCAAAGTGACTTCAAATGTGATGTGGTCCCTAAAAAAAAAATGGTGTTGAAAAATGAGAAATCGCTGGTCAACTTTTAACCCTTATATCTTCCTAACGAAAAAAAATTTTCGTTCCAAAATTGTACTGATGTAAAGTAGGCATATGGGAATGAAATTTTACCACTAGCACGTACAATATGTCATGAGAAAACATTGTCAGAATCACCGGGATCCATGGAAGCGTTCCAGAGTTATTACCTCATAAAGGGACAGTGGTCAGAATTGTAAAAATTGGCCCAGTCATTAACGTGCAAACCACCTTTGGGAGTAAAGGGGTTAATTGAGATTAAAAAAGGAGTCTCTGTCATTTTTCCAAATGAAGGATTTTATTCTGGCTGTGTCTTTATTTACCACTAGTAGAATACCCGCGGCTTTGCTCACAGAAAATCTGTTAAATTGTTGGTTATGGTAGCTAAAGTAAAATTTTCAGTGTCACCCTGAAATTTACATTTTCAGAGTGCTACAGTAAAATTTCTTTCCACTTTAAATTTTTATTATGTTAACATTTTACTAATTTGTCGTAACGTTGTGAACAACTTTTTATTTAAATTTCAACATTTTTATTGATTTTACATATTCAATACATATTATGTAGTATAAACTATTACAACTTTTTTTAACTATTTTTTTTAATCAAAAATGAAAATGTATGCACCTTACACAAACATATAAAACATTTACACCCAATTAACAACATAGTGCAACCCTTCTCCCCTCCCTCCAGTGTAATCTTTAAGTAGTTCATGGACAAAAGAGTAAAATTGGTTTACAGTTAAACTATGTATTGTAGTGCTTTTTGGTAAACAATGTTTCTGGTTTTACCTTCAGGTGCATATATGAAAAGATTTTTGGGGTTACTCACTCTAGAGCAAGCAACGTACAACTGTCCATGTGAAAACACAGGCTCTCCAAATTAATGCCGGCTACTTTAAGTGATTGACCTTGTGCTTTGTTTATAGTCATAGCAAATGCAATTTGGATTGGGAACTGCAGTCGCTTAAAATTGAAGGGCATGTCGCTTGGTAGCAAAGGAATACAGGGAATGAAAACATTTGCTCCCTTAGCGTTTCCCATAAGAATAATGGTTTCAATAACATTGGGCATGAGATTCTTAATGCACAATCTTGTGCCGTTACACATTTTTGGTGGGTCAAGGGTCTGAAGCAAAATTACTGTGGCTCCTAATTTTTAAAGTGAGCTTATGCGGTGGCATTCCAGGAGGCTCCAAAGAATTCAGGATCTCCAGTGGATACAATACGGCTTGTTCACTCTCCATGACTGAATCAATGGACATGTACTGTATGTGTGCGCTAGACCAGGCAGCCTTCCCTGAATTATTAGATTTATGGAGCTGACACTATCATTTTTAGGCGCTATGATTGCACATTCACAAAGCCACTAAAGGTTGTTACAATTGTTGCAAATGTCAGGGAAAACTTGGTCAATAAGTTTCATTAGTGAAGATGGCATTTCAAAAAAATCTTCCAGGAAGGAAATGAGACCAGTAGTGGAACTTGTCATTTCCAAGGCATAGTAGCTGGTATGTAAATTTGTTGTATTTCCCATCAAATGAACCTGCACATTAGTAGTAAGAGTTTGCTTCTGAACATGTATCCACAGATAAGAAGATCTTAGGTATTCAGCTCATCCGCTGGTGTTGCTCCCTTAAGAACAGGTATTGTCTGGCAGAAGTCACCTGCAAAAGTTACAATTCCCCCCATTAAACGATCAGTTCCCCGCAGATCTTTCAAGGTGCGATCAAGGGCCTCGACTGCTTTCTTTTGCGCCATGGTACATTCATCCCAAACAATTACTTTGCAAGTTTCAGCCTGCCTTATCCAATTCTTGTGAAGACAACATTCCCATTGCTCTTATGTCTCAGCTGCCTTATATTTAGCCTGTCTCATCCGTTTCTTTTCAAGCCGCGAGTCACGTTGTTCACTTGTCTGAGCTCTTTGACACAATTTTGCTTTCTTAGCTTTTGGATGAACTTGCCCAATAGATGGTCATTTTCAGGTGGCATTTTAAAAAACAGTCCTTAGTATTATGACCATTTAGTATTTACCTGACACTGATAAGATATGTAATAGGATGAATAGTAAATACAGAGCAGCCCTCACACAGTATTACTATGACCTGAAGAAGCGCACATCTCAATAATGAAAACCACCTCACAGGCAGATTTGTCTAGTTGTCCATAGCAAACAATCAGAGCTCAGCTTTCACTTTACCTCAGCAGCCTCAGTGATGAAAGTTCCCTGTATAGTAAGCAATAATGACAATCTTACTCTGAGGCAATTTTCATTTGACCAATATTACTGCTCAATAATGTTTGTCCGTGTGCGTAGGGTGCATCCATCTGAGTGTATTTGCATGTGTGTGGCCCGTGTGTGTGGTGTTCATGTGGTATTTATGGGGTGGTGTTTGTATTGTGTGTGTCTAGAGTGGTCTGGTGTTTGTGTGGTGTGTTGTGGCATTTGTGTGGTGTTTTGCTTGTGGGTTGGTGTATGTGTGCTGTCAGTGTGATGTTTATATGGTGTTTGTGAAATGTTTGTGTGGTGATGCAACCCCTTTAGCAGCAACACTTTGGCACCGTCACTATAATCCGTCACTGTCAGTCACAACTGTTGTTTTCCCCTCAGCACTTTTACTTTCACCTTCACATTTCTCCAAGACAGGGGGACGCTAGCGAGATTTAACATGCACAGTATTCTGCTCCTGTGGGTGGAGAGGGGGTGTGCCAAATTTCACCCAAATCGGGCGAGAACTGTGGATTTGTATAGAGCGGGCTACTACAGATTTCACATTTCCCCATTATATGTATAGGGATTAAATGCAGGGGCCCCAATCTCATGACGGGGGGGATGCTAGTGAGATGTAATGTGCGCAGTACTCTGCTCCTGTGGGTGGAGAGGGGGTGTGCCAAATTTCACCCAAATCGGGCGAGAGCTGTGGATTTACAGTGGGGAAAAAAAGTATTTAGTCAGTCAGCAATAGTGCAAGTTCCACCACTTAAAAAGATGAGAGGCGTCTGTAATTTACATCATAGGTAGACCTCAACTATGGGAGACAAACTGAGAAAAAAAAAATCCAGAAAATCACATTGTCTGTTTTTTTTTCATTTTATTTGCATATTATGGTGGAAAATAAGTATTTGGTCAGAAACAAAATTTCATCTCAATACTTTGTGATATATCCTTTGTTGGCAATGACAGAGGTCAAACGTTTTCTGTAAGTCTTCACAAGGTTGCCACACACTGTTGTTGGTATGTTGGCCCATTCCTCCATGCAGATCTCCTCTAGAGCAGTGATGTTTTTGGCTTTTCGCTTGGCAACACGGTCTTTCAACTCCCTCCAAAGGTTTTCTATAGGGTTGAGATCTGGAGACTGGCTAGGCCACTCCAGGACCTTGAAATGCTTCTTACGAAGCCACTCCTTCATTGCCCTGGCGGTGTGCTTTGGATCATTGTCATGTTGAAAGACCCAGCCACGTTTCATCTTCAATGCCCTTGCTGATGGAAGGAGGTTTGCACTCAAAATCTCACGATACATGGCCCCATTCATTCTTTCATGTACCCGGATCAGTCGTCCTGGCCCCTTTGCAGAGAAACAGCCCCAAAACATGATGTTTCCACCACCATGCTTTACAGTAGGTATGGTGTTTGATGGATGCAACTCAGTATTCTTTTTCCTCCAAACACGACAAGTTGTGTTTCTACCAAACAGTTCCAGTTTGGTTTCATCAGACCATAGGACATTCTCCCAAAACTCCTCTGGATCATCCAAATGCTCTCTAGCAAACTTCAGACGGGCCCGGACATGTACAGGCTTAAGCAGTGGGACACGTCTGGCACTGCAGGATCTGAGTCCATGGTGGCGTAGTGTGTTACTTATGGTAGGCCTTGTTACATTGGTCCCAGCTCTCTGCAGTTCATTCACAAGGTCCCCCCGCGTGGTTCTGGGATTTTTGCTCACCGTTCTTGTGATCATTCTGACCCCACGGGGTGGGATTTTGCGTGGAGCACCAGATCGAGGGAGATTATCAGTGGTCTTGTATGTCTTCCATTTTCTAATTATTGCTCCCACAGTTGATTTCTTCACTCCAAGCTGGTTGGCTATTGCAGATTCAGTCTTCTCAGCCTGGTGCAGGGCTACAATTTTGTTTCTGGTATCCTTTGACAGCTCTTTGGTCTTCACCATAGTGGAGTTTGGAGTCAGACTGTTTGAGGGTGTGCACAGGTGTCTTTTTATACTGATAACAAGTTTAAACAGGTGCCATTACTACAGGTAATGAGTGGAGGAAAGAGGAGACTCTTAAAGAAGAAGTTACAGGTCTGTGAGAGCCAGAAATCTTGATTGCTTGTTTCTGACCAAATACTTATTTTCCACCATAATATGCAAATAAAATGAAAAAAAAACAGACAATGTGATTTTCTGGATTTTTTTTTCTCAGTTTGTCTCCCATAGTTGAGGTCTACCTATGATGTAAATTACAGACGCCTCTCATCTTTTTAAGTGGTGGAACTTGCACTATTGCTGACTGACTAAATACTTTTTTTCCCCACTGTATATACAGATGTTGAGTTTTAGATATGAATATATATATATATATATATATGATTAGTAATGAATAAGGTGTCTTATAGACACCTCTCCATTACTAAGCCGTGGGCTTGATGTCCCCTAACAATACAAAGGTGGCATCAACCCCACAAATATTAACCCCACTTGTCATTGCTACAGGGCAAGTGGGAAGACCCGGGCCAAGTGCCAGAAAAGGCACAACTATTTCTGGGCAGCTGCGGGCTGCTGTTTTTAGGCTGGGGGAGGCCTATATCAATAGCCCCTTACCAGCCTGAGAATACCAGCCCCAAATGTGGGCTTAAGCAAGGCTGGTAGTCAAAAATGTGGGGGACCCCATGCCATTTTCTTAAATTATTTATTTAAATAAAAAAAACAGCATGGGGACCTTTCTAGACTTGATAACCAACCTTGCTGAAGTTGACAGCTGAAGGTTGCATCCACCAGCTGTGATTTTTGGCTGGTTGGTGCAACACAATAGGGGATAACCCATGTCGGGTTTTTCATTCATTTATTTTATTATATCGCAGGCACCGGCTGAGGGAAAACCCCAATCATCCGCTCTTGCTGTCACTGTTATTAGCGGCAGCGTCGTATGATGGGAGTAATTGTCCCAAAAGCCCCACCTGCTGTCATCGTTCAGAGCAGGGGAGAATGATGAGAGCCGTCTTCAGCACCTGCCGCCGGGGAACAGCGCTTACTGTAGCGCTTCTTCCCCAGCGGCTGTCCGTGTGGTACTGATGCGGAACACGGTTGCCACACGTGTGCCGCAAGTGTTACATTCATAACGCACAGACACAAATATCTCTGGTATCGTTTTTTCTGGTGCTGGAAATATCAGGAAGTGTGAAACCAGTCTTAGGCTGCGTGCACAAGCTCAGTATTTGATGAGTTTTTTACATCAGTATTTGTAAGCCAAAACCAGGAGTGGGTGATAACTACAGAAGTGGTGACATGTTTCTATAAGGCTACGTGCACACGCTGCGGATTAGGTGCGGATTCATCCGCGCGGATTTTGTAAAATCCGCAGGTCAAAATACCTGCGGTTTTACCTGCGGATTGCTCTGCGGTTTTGCCCTGCGGTTTTTCATCTCCTCAATGGAGGAGATGGCAAACCGCAGCGGAATCCGCAGAAAGAATTGACATGTCAATTCTTTCTGCGGATTGAAAACCGCAGATAATCCGCGCGGAAAATTCCGCAGCATCTGCACTGCGGTTTTTGATTCCCATAGCGAATCATGGTACTGTGCACCGCAGCAAAAACTGCTGCGGGTCCGCAGCGGCCAAAACCGCTGCGGAACCGCAGCAAAATCCGCAGCGTGTGCATAAAGCCTTAAACTTTTCCTCTGATTGTTCCACTTCTTGGTATTGGTTTACAAATACTGATGTAAGAAATTGACCAAATACTCAATATATGCATGTGGCCTTATAGTACAGTTTCTGGGGTCCAGTTTTCGGTCATTTTGGTTGTCATATTCTTATAATACATTTGGAAAGGAAAAGGGGAAACTGCTCTTCTTTTCTTTTAGGCTGGATTCAGTACTGTTGAGGGCTGTTTTAGTTAGTATTTTTAAAACCAAAGAAAGAAGTGGGAGGACATCTACTTTTTCCTTTTTGGATATACTTCTGACTAGAAAAAAAGCATGAGTTTATGTATATTAACGTAACACACATTGGAGAAAATCTGAATCACAAATAAGTAGAGTTGAGCGACTTTTGGTTTTTTTAGGGTCGAGTTTCGTTTCGTGAAACCCGACTTTTCCAAAAGACGGGTCGAGCAAGATCGTCCGATTATAGGGAAAAGTCGGGGTCGTCCCGAAACACGAAACCCAATGTAAGTCAATGGGGAATAAAAGTCGGCAGTGGGAGGAGGACAGGAAACACACCTACAGTGCCCATTTGAATGCCAAAAGCATCAATTCTTCTTACTTAAGCTTGTCAACCTTAATTAACTTCATAATACAAGTTATGCACTGAAAAATGGGGGTTATTTGGCTACAGACTGTGGGGGGGGAGGGCTGGCTCCAGGTTTTCATGTGCCCTGGGCGAAAGAGCGCCCCTTTAACACATACCACAACTCATCATGCTCCGATACGGCAGAGAAATAGCGGTATAGTACAATGAAAAATACTTCACTTTTTACATCTCATGACGAGGCCCATCTATTTCTCCATACAGAATCATTGGTCCCATATAATGTTTGAAACAGTATATGATGAGCTCCACATAATGCTACAGTATATGTTGGTCCCCATGGATGAAGCTCCACTGTCTTATGGGCCCAAATAATGCTCCAAACATAATGGGCTCCATTTCTAATGCTCTAGTGTATAATGGGCCCTGTAAATGCTGCTCCAGTGTCTGATGTCCACCTTTGGAATGTTGCAGTGTATGGTGGGCCCCATCTATCATTCTCCAGAGTATAGTGCTCCCCAAAAATTGCTGTCCCAACATTGAAAACAATCAAATAAGTCTCCTCGCTAGGGAATCCCTGTACTTGTCTGGACTCCTCGTCGTCCCCATCTTCCATCTCACTGCACAGTATTTCAACTTTGCAAGTGCTGTGATCCTGAGCAAGCAGGGGGGGCCCACTCGTTGGCGACGGCACTGGCACAGGGCCCCTAATAGTACGGTGGTGTGTCTGATGGCGGGTGGGCCGAACCTGCACTTTCATCTGCAGCTTCCTCTTTGTCACCGTGTAAGATGGAACTGTATATGGGAAGGGTAACCTGAGTTTCATCAGGGTCAGATTCAGGCCGTGTAGCGTGCGAGGGGAATGTAGTGGTCTGGGTCAATGTACCAGCAGATTCATCGAGCAGTGGCTGGGCATCAGTGCACTTGTGTCGCCCCCAGGAGTACGGTCGCCACAGTGGCATTACCTTCTTCCTAGGGAGTGTGATGTCATGCTTGGGAGCAACGAACGATCTCTCTAGCAGATTAACTGATTGGGCGGCGTTATTCCCACGAGTCATGACCCTCCAAACAGCGTTCATGAAGGCAAAGTGTTTGTTTTACGTGGGCAGTATGGTTGCAAAGCTGAACCTTAAAGGAATGTCCAGAAGGGCACCACCAGGAGTGGAGCCTACGGTTAAATTTGACTCCACCTGGGAAACCTCAACCATGCCAGCTACAGAACAGATGCACACATTGCAAGCTTAATTCCGTTAACGAACGAGACTACGTCATGCCCCGCGGTCCGAGTCCGGCTTACTAGAGGGACACGTGAGGCTCTGGCACATGAGATTGGCCAATAACTGGTGTGTCATGCCCTTACATGTCCGTGGCTGCATGTGCGCTACATTGAAAAGGCCAGCGTTTGTCGCTTACAGGTGCAGATAACCCGCTGAACAACGTTAGTGATGGGGATCACTGATTACAATTATTACCCGCGAACAATGATTTCCCAGTAAGTGCAGGTCAACCGCAGTTCCGGAATAAGGCCTAACCGTCATTCCTGAAAAAATGAAAAACTTACGTGTGCAAACCACAGGTGCTGTAGCTTGCTTAACAGCTCGCCAGCCGTTCTCACGCCCAGTATGGATTACACGTGATTGCACAAAGGTGAGAAAGGGTACCGTATCCCCAGATAACATGTATGGATAGCGTACACATTCAAAATATATGTCTATACATCAGGAGGCAGGCTCAGACGGTGTTAGGCCCAGTATGGATTGCACGTGATTGCACAAAGGTTAGAAAGGGAACCGTATCCCCAGATAACATGTATGGATAGCGTACACATTCAAAATATATGTCTATACATCAGGAGGCAGGCTCAGACGGTGTTAGGCCCAGTATGGATTGCACGTGATTGCACAAAGGTTAGAAAGGGAACCGTATCCCCAGATAACATGTATGGATAGCGTACACATTCAAAATATATGTCTATATACATCAGGAGGCAGGCTCAGACGGTGTTAGGCCCAGTATGGATTGCACGTGATTGCACAAAGGTTAGAAAGGGTACCGTATCCCCAGATAACATGTATGGATAGCGTACACATTCAAAATATATGTCTATACATCAGGAGGCAGGCTCAGACGGTGTTAGGCCCAGTATGGATTACACGTGATTGCACAAAGGTTAGAAAGGGAACCGTATCCCCAGATAACATGTATGGATAGCGTACACATTCAAAATATATGTCTATATACATCAGGAGGCAGGCTCAGACGGTGTTAGGCCCAGTATGGATTGCACGTGATTGCACAAAGGTTAGAAAGGGTACCGTATCCCCAGATAACATGTATGGATAGCGTACACATTCAAAATATATGTCTATACATCAGGAGGCAGGCTCAGACGGTGTTAGGCCCAGTATGGATTGCACGTGATTGCACAAAGGTTAGAAAGAGAACCGTATCCCCAGATAACATGTATGGATAGCGTACACATTCAAAATATATGTCTATACATCAGGAGGCAGGCTCAGACGGTGTTAGGCCCAGTATGGATTGCACGTGATTGCGCAAAGGTTAGAAAGGGAACCGTATCCCCAGATAACATGTATGGATAGCGTACACATTCAAAATATATGTCTATACATCAGGAGGCAGGCTCAGACGGTGTTAGGCCCAGTATGGATTGCACGTGATTGCACAAAGGTTAGAAAGAGAACCGTATCCCCAGATAACATGTATGGATAGCGTACACATTCAAAATATATGTCTATACATCAGGAGGCAGGCTCAGACGGTGTTAGGCCCAGTATGGATTGCACGTGATTGCACAAAGGTTAGAAAGGGTACCGTATCCCCAGATAACATGTATGGATAGCGTACACATTCAAAATATATGTCTATACATCAGGAGGCAGGCTCAGACGGTGTTAGGCCCAGTATGGATTGCACGTGATTGCACAAAGGTTAGAAAGGGTACCGTATCCCCAAATAACATGTATGGATAGCGTACACATTCAAAATATATGTCTATACATCAGGAGGCAGGCTCAGACGGTGTTAGGCCCAGTATGGATTGCACGTGATTGCACAAAGGTTAGAAAGGGAACCGTATCCCCAGATAACATGTATGGATAGCGTACACATTCAAAATATATGTCTATATACATCAGGAGGCAGGCTCAGATGGTGTTAGGCCCAGTATGGATTGCACGTGATTGCACAAAGGTTAGAAAGGGTACCGTATCCCCAGATAACATGTATGGATAGCGTACACATTCAAAATATATGTCTATACATCAGGAGGCAGGCTCAGACGGTGTTAGGCCCAGTATGGATTGCACGTGATTGCACAAAGGTTAGAAAGGGTACCCTATCCCCAGATAACATGTATGGATAGCGTACACATTCAAAATATATGTCTATACATCAGGAGGCAGGCTCAGACGGTGTTAGGCCCAGTATGGATTGCACGTGATTGCACAAAGGTTAGAAAGGGAACCGTATCCCCAGATAACATGTATGGATAGCGTACACATTCAAAATATATGTCTATATACATCAGGAGGCAGGCTCAGACGGTGTTAGGCCCAGTATGGATTGCACGTGATTGCACAAAGGTTAGAAAGGGTACCGTATCCCCAGATAACATGTATGGATAGCGTACACATTCAAAATATATGTCTATACATCAGGAGGCAGGCTCAGATGGTGTTAGGCCCAGTATGGATTGCACGTGATTGCACAAAGGTTAGAAAGGGAACCGTATCCCCAGATAACATGAATGGATAGCGTACACATTCAAAATATATGTCTATACATCAGGAGGCAGGCTCAGACGGTGTTAGGCCCAGTATGGATTGCACGTGATTGCACAAAGGTTAGAAAGGGAACCGTATCCCCAGATAACATGTATGGATAGCGTACACATTCAAAATATATGTCTATACATCAGGAGGCAGGCTCAGACGGTGTTAGGCCCAGTATGGATTGCACGTGATTGCACAAAGGTTAGAAAGGGAACCGTATCCCCAGATAACATGTATGGATAGTGTACACATTCAAAATATATGTCTATATACATCAGGAGGCAGGCTCAGACGGTGTTAGGCCCAGTATGGATTGCACGTGATTGCACAAAGGTTAGAAAGGGTACCGTATCCCCAGATAACATGTATGGATAGCGTACACATTCAAAATATATGTCTATACATCAGGAGGCAGGCTCACACGGTGTTAGGCCCAGTATGGATTGCACGTGATTGCACAAAGGTTAGAAAGGGAACCGTATCCCCAGATAACATGTATGGATAGCGTACACATTCAAAATATATGTCTATACATCAGGAGGCAGGCTCAGACGGTGTTAGGCCCAGTATGGATTGCACGTGATTGCACAAAGGTTAGAAAGGGTACCGTATCGCCAGATAACATGTATGGATAGCGTACACATTCCAAATATATGTCTATACATCAGGAGGCAGGCTCAGACGGTGTTAGGCCCAGTATGGATTGCACGTGATTGCACAAAGGTTAGAAAGGGTACCGTATCCCCAGATAACATGTATGGATAGCGTACACATTCAAAATATATTTCTATACATCAGGAGGCAGGCTCAGATGGTGTTAGGCCCAGTATGGATTGCATGTGATTGTACAAAGGTTAGAAAGGGAACCATATCCCCAGATAACATGTATGGATAGCGTACACATTCAAAATATATGTCTATACATCAGGAGGCAGGCTCAGACGGTGTTAGGCCCAGTATGGATTGCACGTGATTGCACAAAGGTTAGAAAGGGAACCGTATCCCCAGATAACATGTATGGATAGCGTACACATTCAAAATATATGTCTATACATCAGGAGGCAGGCTCAGACGGTGTTAGGCCCAGTATGGATTGCACGTGATTGCACAAAGGTTAGAAAGGGAACCGTATCCCCAGATAACATGTATGGATAGCGTACACATTCAAAATATATGTCTATATACATCAGGAGGCAGGCTCAGACGGTGTTAGGCCCAGTATGGATTGCACGTGATTGCACAAAGGTTAGAAAGGGTACCGTATCCCCAGATAGCATGTATGGATAGCGTACACATTCAAAATATATGTCTATACATCAGGAGGCAGGCTCAGACGGTGTTAGGCCCAGTATGGATTGCACGTGATTGCACAAAGGTTAGAAAGGGAACCGTATCCCCAGATAACATGTATGGATAGCGTACACATTCAAAATATATGTCTATATACATCAGGAGGCAGGCTCAGACGGTGTTAGGCCCAGTATGGATTGCACGTGATTGCACAAAGGTTAGAAAGGGTACCGTATCCCCAGATAACATGTATGGATAGCGTACACATTCAAAATATATGTCTATATATCAGGAGGCAGGCTCAGACGGTGTTAGGCCCAGTATGGATTGCACGTGATTGCACAAAGGTTAGAAAGGGAACCGTATCCCCAGATAACATGTATGGATAGCGTACACATTCAAAATATATGTCTATACATCAGGAGGCAGGCTCAGACGGTGTTAGGCCCAGTATGGATTGCACGTGATTGCACAAAGGTTAGAAAGGGAACCGTATCCCCAGATAACATGTATGGATAGCGTACACATTCAAAATATATGTCTATATACATCAGGAGGCAGGCTCAGATGGTGTTAGGCCCAGTATGGATTGCACGTGATTGCACAAAGGTTAGAAAGGGTACCGTATCCCCAGATAACATGTATGGATAGCGTACACATTCAAAATATATGTCTATACATCAGGAGGCAGGCTCAGACGGTGTTAGGCCCAGTATGGATTGCACGTGATTGCACAAAGGTTAGAAAGGGTACCGTATCCCCAGATAACATGTATGGATAGCGTACACATTCAAAATATATGTCTATACATCAGGAGGCAGGCTCAGACGGTGTTAGGCCCAGTATGGATTGCACGTGATTGCACAAAGGTTAGAAAGGGTACAGTATCCCCAGATAACATGTATGGATAGCGTACACATTCAAAATATATGTCTATACATCAGGAGGCAGGCTCAAACGGTGTCAGGCACAGTATGGATTTGACGGCCCAGACTACACAGCGGAGGAGCAGGGAGAGGTAAAGATTGCAAATGCTGGGGCCCTGCCCAAGCAAGGGGGGCCCACTCGTGGGCGTCGGTACTGGCACTGGGCCCCTCATAGTACGGCGGTGTGTCTGACGGCGGGTGTGCACCACCACCGTCAGAGACACTTGATTGCACTATGAGGGACCCTGTGCCAGTGCTCACGCCCAAGAGTCGGCCTACCCACCTGTCCAGGGCAACGGCACTCGCACGGTGTCGTGCGCTAGGTGGTGACCCCGGCCATGGGGGGGAGGCAGCACAGTTAGGGAGTTTTATAAAGTGGCATATGTTGACGTTGGACATTCAGCTGATGCAAAAGGTGAAATAGGTCAAGTCCCAGGAAGAGGTGGACCAAAGCAAGCCATTTTTCTGTCACCCTATGTGTCATCAGGGGAAGGTGGGACAAAATCCTTGGAAACCCATGCGTGGTTCATTTTAATGAAGGTTAGATCATCCACATTTTGGGTTGACAGACGGGTCCTTTTTTCTGTCAGGATTGATCCAGCTGCACTGAAGACTCTTTCCGATAGCACACTTGCAGCTGGGCAAGCGAGCTCCTGTAAGGCATATTGTGCCAATTCAGGCCAGGTGTCCAGTTTAGCGGCCCAATAGTCAAAGGTGAATGACCTGTGTGGGAGAACATCGATATGGGAGGAAAAGTAGTTTGTAACCATAGTTGACAACTGCTGTCTCCTGTCACTTTCCATCGATGCAGTATTACCAGTTGTGTGAGCGGTACTTGAAAAATCAGTCCACAACATTGTCATGAAACCCCTGTCTCCAACGCCACTTCTTCTGTGTGCACCACGAATACCTCTGCCAAGCTGACCCCGGCCCGTACGGCTCGTGTGAGAACCATCACCGCTGCTGTGTGCTGGGAATGCCTCAAGCAACCGATTTACCAGAGTTGCTTGTTTATTAGCCAATATTAGGTCAAGGTTCTCCTGTGGCATGATGTTTTGTAATTTGCCTTTATAGTGTGGATCCAGGATGCTGGCCAACCAGTAGTCATCATCGTTCATCATTTTGGCAATGCGGGGGTCCCTTTTTAGGATCTGCAAGGCATAATCTGACATGTGGGCCAATGTTCCCGGTGTCAATGATGCACTGCGAGTGCTGGTTGGAGGAGCACTTTCTGGCAAATCCACATCCCTCCTGTCACGCACAAACCCTGTACCAGACCTTGCCACGCCAACATTTTCACTTGCCCCACGAGATGCACCCTCCTCCCCTAAGTAATCATCCCCATCATCCTCCTCCTCCTCCTCCTGTTCCTCCACCTCGTCCAGGTGAGGTCCCTGAGCAGACAATGGCTGAATGTCATCAAGGATTCCCTCCTCCTCTTCCTCCTCATCAACATTGGCTGCAGAAGCCTGCTCCTTAAGGTGCATCAAAGTTTGCATGAGCAGACACATAAGTGGGATGCTCATGCTTAGGATGGCGTCGTCTGCGCTTACCAGCCGTGTGCATTCCTCAAAACACTGAAGGACTTTACAGAGGTCTTTCAGCTTCGACCACTGCACACCTGTCAACTCCATGTCTGCTCTCAAAGTGCCTGGCCGTGTATCCTCCCACAAATGCATTATGGCCTGCCTCTGCTCGCACAGCCGCTCCACCATGTGCAGGGTGGAGTTCCACCTTGTTGCAATGTCGATAATGAGGCGGTGGTTGGGAAGGTGGAGCAATCGCTGCAGCTTCTGCATACGAACGGAGTGTACAGGCGACCGGCGGATGTGCGCGCACAGTCTTCGCACCTTCTGGAGCAGGGCTGTTAACTCCGGATAATTTTTGAGGAAGCACTGCACCACCAGGTTCAAGGTGTGAGCCAAGCAAGGTATGTGGCTGAGTTCTGAAAGGGCTATGGCTGCCACAAAATTACGGCCGTTATCACTAACTACCTTGCCTGCCTCAAGATGTACACTGCCCAGCCATGACTCAGTTTGTCGCTTCAAGTACTCGGCCAGCACCTCGGCGGTGTGTCTGTCGCCCAAACACATCATCTGCAACACAGCCTGCTGACGCTTTCCAATAGCTGCTCGATAGGGGGACACCTCGTGTGCAACAGTGGCAGCTGCAGATGGAGTGCTCGTACGACTGAGCTCTGTGGACGAGCTTTCGCTTCTGGAGGAGGAGGAGGGTCGAACGCCTACAGCCAACTGTTTCCTATACCGTGGGCTAGGCAGCACTGTCCCACCACCGCTGTCCCCTGTGGACCCTGCATCCACCACATTAACCCAGTGCGCAGTGATGGACACGTAACGGCCCTGGCCATGCCGACTGGACCATGCATCAGTTGTGAGGTGCACCTTTCCGCTCACTGACTGCTTGAGTGCATGGACAATGCGGTCTTTCACATGATGGTGGAGGGCTGGGATGGCTTTGCGAGAGAAGAAGTGGCGACTGGGTAGGTCATAGCGTGGTACTGCATAGGCCATGAGTTCGCGGAAAGCTGCGCTTTCCACCAACCGAAAAGGCATCATCTCAAACGAGATTAGTTTGGCAATGTGGGCGTTCAAACCCAGTGTACGCGGATGAGAGACTGAGTACTTTCTTGACCTACTCATAGTGTCTGGGAGGGTGAGCTGGACTTGAGAGCTGCATATGGTGGAAGTAGCGGTGGACAGGGCGGACTGAGAGAGGGTTGATGATGGTGATGGAGTTGGTGTTCTTTCTGATGGCCTAGAATCAGTCTTTCGTTGATATAACAGTGGGATTCCCTGACTGCTGTGGCCTTGCAACGACACCTCAACATTTGCTGCTGTGCTAACCGGTGGGCTTACAGTGGGGGAAACAATGTAGCGTTGCTGACTACCTTCGTTGTGATCAGTTGCACATGTGGCACTTGAGGTTTGGTGTTGTGTCCACGCTTGCAAGTGCATGCTGGTTAAATGTCTAAGCATGCAACTGGTATTCAAATTTTTCCGATTTTTCCCTCGGCTAAAGGTCTTTGCGCACTTCTTACAGATAACCTTGGCCTGATCATGAGGATTTTGTTCAAAAAAGTGCCACACTGCACTCTTCCTACTTTGGCAGACATTTTGCGGCCTAGAACGCTGTGATGTTTTGACCCTCTGGACAAGCTGTCCAGCAACTCTTTTGATTTTTGGAACCTGTCTTTGGAGTGCTCCGGGCCTGCCAGATAACAGCTGTTGCGATGTCGATGTCTGCTGTGGATGCTCCTCATCTGAGCTATTGGAAGCAGCACCCTCTTCCCCCAATGGATGCCAATCTGGGTCAACAACTGGGTCATCCATCACCTCCTCTTCAATGTCATGTGCACCTTCCTCTGTGTCACCGTGTATGGTGGTATAGTGTGCGGGAAGGGGCACCTGAGTCTCATCAGGGTCAGAATCTGGCTCTGTACACTGCGAGGAAAATGTAGTGCTCTGAGTGAATGTACCAGCAGAATCATCCATCAGCGGCTGTGCATCAGTGCACTCCATGTCAGATTAATCTTGGCCTGGGTAATTCACCATTTGACTTGATAATCCAGGCATGGTATGTGAAAACAGCTCCATGGAGTAATCAGTAGTATGGCCTGCGTCATCCTTCAATCTTGGTTGGGGTGAAGGACACAAGGAAAGGTGTGGTTCATGAACATGAGCCTCCAATGACGACTCAGTGCTTTTACTTTTTACAACTGAAGAAGAGGAGGCGATAGAGCTGGAGGCTGAGTCAGCAATGTAAGACAAAACTTTTTCCTGATGCTCTGGCTTTAAAAGCGGTTTGCCAACTCCTAGAAAACTAAGCCTTCGAAGCCTTATGGAGCCAGACGATGACGCAGGCTCAACACCTCCTGCATTTGGTCCTATTTTGCTCTTGCCACTACCATCAGATCCACCACCAACACCATCATTACCAGCTGCCAACCCCCGCTCAATTCCACGGCCTCTTCCACCAGCCTTCCTCATTTTTGGTAGAAATGTAGACAAAATCCAACAAACTATATAGTAATGTAAAACAAGGTACAAGGTGTCTATAGGACAGGGGAGATTTTGAATTTCTGCTCACACTAGTGGACACTGGACACTTTTGGATTGTGTGAGGCCCACTGAATATCTGAGCGCTATGTCACAGGCTCGATGGCACAGCTGTGACCAAAGTGACTAGAGGATAAGTGAGATTTTGAATTTCTGCTCACACTAGTGGACACTGGACACTTTTGGATTGTGTGAGGCCCACTGAATATCTGAGCGCTATGTCACAGGCTCGATGGCACAGCTGTGACCAAAGTGACTAGAGGATAAGGGAGATTTTGAATTTCTGAAGACACTTGTGGACACTGGACACTTTTGGATTGTGTGAGGCCCATTGAATATCTGAGCGCTATGTCACAGGCTCGATGGCACAGCTGTGACTAAAGTGACTAGAGGATAAGGGAGATTTTGAATTTCTGCAGACACTTGTGGACAATGGACACTTTTGGATTGTGTGAGGCCCACTGAATATCAGAGCGCTATGTCACAGGCTCGATGGCACAGCTGTGACCAAAGTGACTAGAGGATAAGGGAGATATTGAATTTCTGCAGACACTTGTGGACACTGGACACTTTTGGATTGTGTGAGGCCCACTGAATATCTGAGCGCTATGTCACAGGCTCGATGGCACAGCTGTGACCAAAGTGACTAGAGGATAAGCGAGATTTTGAATTTCTGCTCACACTAGTGGACACTGGACACTTTTGGATTGTGTGAGGCCCACTGAATATCTGAGCGCTATGTCACAGGCTCGATGGCACAGCTGTGACCAAAGTGACTAGAGGATAAGGGAGATTTTGAATTTCTGCAGACACTTGTGGACACTGGACACTTTTGGATTGTGTGAGGCCCACTGAATATCTGAGCGCTATGTCACAGGCTCGATGGCACAGCTGTGACCAAAGTGACTAGAGGATAAGGGAGATTTTGAATTTCTGCAGACACTTGTGGACACTGGACACTTTTGGATTGTGTGAGGCCCACTGAATATCTGAGCGCTATGTCACAGGCTCGATGGCACAGCTGTGACCAAAGTGACTAGAGGATAAGGGAGATTTTGAATTTCTGCAGACACTTGTGGACACTGGACACTTTTGGATTGTGTGAGGCCCACTGAATATCTGAGCGCTATGTCACAGGCTCGATGGCACAGCTGTGACCAAAGTGACTAGAGCAGGGTTTCCCAACTCCAGTCCTCAAGGCACACCAACAGATCATGTTTTCAGGATTTCCTTAGTATTGCTCAGGTGATAATTGCTTCACCTGTGCAATACAAAGGAAATCCTGAAAACATGATCTGTTGGTGTGCCTTGAGGACTGGAGTTGGGAAACCCTGGACTAGAGGATAAGGGAGATTTTGAATTTCTGCAGACACTTATGGACACTGGACATTTTTGGATTGTGTGAGGCCTACTGAATATCTGAGCGCTATGTCACAGGCTCGATGGCACAGCTGTGACCAAAGTGACTAGAGGATAAGGGAGATTTTGAATTTCTGCAGACACTTGTGGACACTGGACACTTTTGGATTGTGTGAGGCCCACTAAATATCTGAGCGCTATGTCACAGGCTCGATTGCACAGCTGTGACCAAAGTGACTAGAGGATAAGTGAGATTTTGAATTTCTGCTCACATTAGTGGACACTGGACACTTTTGGATTGTGTGAGGCCCACTGAATATCTGAGCGCTATGTCACAGGCTCGATGGCACAGCTGTGACCAAAGTGACTAGAGGATAAGTGAGATTTTGAATTTCTGCTCACACTAGTGGACACTGGACACTTTTGGATTGTGTGAGGCCCACTGAATATCTGAGCGCTATGTCACAGGCTCGATGGCACAGCTGTGACCAAAGTGACTAGAGGATAAGTGAGATTTTGAATTTCTGCTCACACTAGTGGACACTGGACACTTTTGGATTGTGTGAGGCCCACTGAATATCTGAGCGCTATGTCACAGGCTCGATGGCACAGCTGTGACCAAAGTGACTAGAGGATAAGGGAGATTTTGAATTTCTGCTCACACTAGTGGACACTGGACACTTTTGGATTGTGTGAGGCCCTCTGAATATCTGAGCGCTATGTCACAGGCTCGATGGCACAGCTGTGACCAAAGTGACTAGAGGATAAGTGAGATTTTGAATTTCTGCTCACACTAGTGGACACTGGACACTTTTGGATTGTGTGAGGCCCACTGAATATCTGAGCGCTATGTCACAGGCTCGATGGCACAGCTGTGACCAAAGTGACTAGAGGATAAGGGAGATTTTGAATTTCTGCAGACACTTGTGGACACTGGACACTTTTGGATTGTGTGAGGCCCACTGAATATCTGAGTGCTATGTCACAGGCTCGATGGCACAGCTGTGACCAAAGTGACTAGAGGATAAGGGAGATTTTGAATTTCTGCAGACACTTGTGGACACTGGACACTTTTGGATTGTGTGAGGCCCACTGAATATCTGAGCGCTATGTCACAGGCTCGATGGCACAGCTGTGACCAAAGTGACTAGAGGATAAGTGAGATTTTGAATTTCTGCTCACACTAGTGGACACTGGACACTTTTGGATTGTGTGAGGCCCACTGAATATCTGAGCGCTATGTCACAGGCTCGATGGCACAGCTGTGACCAAAGTGACTAGAGGATAAGGGAGATATTGAATTTCTGCAGACACTTGTGGACACTGGACACTTTTGGATTGTGTGAGGCCCACTGAATATCTGAGCGCTATGTCACAGGCTCGATGGCACAGCTGTGACCAAAGTGACTAGAGGATAAGGGAGATTTTGAATTTCTGCAGACACTTGTGGACACTGGACACTTTTGGATTGTGTGAGGCCCACTGAATATCTGAGCGCTATGTCACAGGCTCGATGGCACAGCTGTGACCAAAGTGACTAGAGGATAAGTGAGATTTTGAATTTCTGCTCACACTAGTGGACACTGGACACTTTTGGATTGTGTGAGGCCCACTGAATATCTGAGCGCTATGTCACAGGCTCGATGGCACAGCTGTGACCAAAGTGACTAGAGGATAAGTGAGATTTTGAATTTCTGCTCACACTAGTGGACACTGGACACTTTTGGATTGTGTGAGGCCCACTGAATATCTGAGCGCTATGTCACATGCTCGATGGCACAGCTGTGACCAAAGTGACTAGAGGATAAGGGAGATTTTGAATTTCTGAAGACACTTGTGGACACTGGACACTTTTGGATTGTGTGAGGCCCACTGAATATCTGAGCGCTATGTCACAGGCTCGATGGCACAGCTGTGACCAAAGTGACTAGAGGATAAGGGAGATTTTGAATTTCTGCAGACACTTGTGGACACTGGACACTTTTGGATTGTGTGAGGCCCACTGAATATCTGAGCGCTATGTCACAGGCTCGATGGCACAGCTGTGACCAAAGTGACTAGAGGATAAGGGAGATATTGAATTTCTGCAGACATTTGTGGACACTGGACACTTTTGGATTGTGTGAGGCCCACTGAATATCTGAGCGCTATGTCACAGGCTCGATGGCACAGCTATGACCAAAGTGACTAGAGGATAAGCGAGATTTTGAATTTCTGCTCACACTAGTGGACACTGGACACTTTTGGATTGTGTGAGGCCCACTGAATATCTGAGCGCTATGTCACAGGCTCAATGGCACAGCTGTGACCAAAGTGACTAGAGGATAAGGGAGATTTTGAATTTCTGCAGACACTTGTGGACACTGGACACTTTTGGATTGTGTGAGGCCCACTGAATATCTGAGCGCTATGTCACAGGCTCGATGGCACAGCTGTGACCAAAGTGACTAGAGGATAAGGGAGATTTTGAATTTCTGCAGACACTTGTGGACACTGGACACTTTTGGATTGTGTGAGGCCCACTGAATATCTGAGCGCTATGTCACAGGCTCGATGGCACAGCTGTGACCAAAGTGACTAGAGGATAAGGGAGATTTTGAATTTCTGCAGACACTTGTGGACACTGGACACTTTTGGATTGTGTGAGGCCCACTGAATATCTGAGCGCTATGTCACAGGCTCGATGGCACAGCTGTGACCAAAGTGACTAGAGCAGGGTTTCCCAACTCCAGTCCTCAAGGCACACCAACAGATCATGTTTTCAGGATTTCCTTAGTATTGCTCAGGTGATAATTGCTTCACCTGTGCAATACAAAGGAAATCCTGAAAACATGATCTGTTGGTGTGCCTTGAGGACTGGAGTTGGGAAACCCTGGATTGGAGGATAAGGGAGATTTTGAATTTCTGCAGACACTTATGGACACTGGACACTTTTGGATTGTGTGAGGCCCACTGAATATCTGAGCGCTATGTCACAGGCTCGATGGCACAGCTGTGACCAAAGTGACTAGAGGATAAGGGAGATTTTGAATTTCTGCAGACACTTGTGGACACTGGACACTTTTGGATTGTGTGAGGCCCACTGAATATCTGAGTGCTATGTCACAGGCTCGATGGCACAGCTGTGACCAAAGTGACTAGAGGATAAGGGAGATTTTGAATTTCTGCAGACACTTGTGGACACTGGACACTTTTGGATTGTGTGAGGCCCACTGAATATCTGAGCGCTATGTCACAGGCTCGATGGCACAGCTGTGACCAAAGTGACTAGAGGATAAGTGAGATTTTGAATTTCTGCTCACACTAGTGGACACTGGACACTTTTGGATTGTGTGAGGCCCACTGAATATCTGAGCGCTATGTCACAGGCTCGATGGCACAGCTGTGAACAAAGTGACTAGAGGATAAGGGAGATTTTGAATTTCTGCAGACACTTGTGGACACTGGACACTTTTGGATTGTGTGAGGCCCACTGAATATCTGAGCGCTATGTCACAGGCTCGATGGCACAGCTGTGACCAAAGTGACTAGAGGATAAGGGAGATTTTGAATTTCTGCAGACACTTGTGGACACTGGACACTTTTGGATTGTGTGAGGCCCACTGAATATCTGAGCGCTATGTCACAGGCTCGATGGCACAGCTGTGACCAAAGTGACTAGAGGATAAGTGAGATTTTGAATTTCTGCTCACACTAGTGGACACTGGACACTTTTGGATTGTGTGAGGCCCACTGAATATCTGAGCGCTATGTCACAGGCTCGATGGCACAGCTGTGACCAAAGTGACTAGAGGATAAGGGAGATTTTGAATTTCTGCAGACACTTGTGGACACTGGACACTTTTGGATTGTGTGAGGCCCACTGAATATCTGAGCGCTATGTCACAGGCTCGATGGCACAGCTGTGACCAAAGTGACTAGAGGATAAGTGAGATTTTGAATTTCTGCTCACACTAGTGGACACTGGACACTTTTGGATTGTGTGAGGCCCACTGAATATCACAGCGCTATGTCACAGGCAGAAATTGGCTAGTGTATCACAAACTACAAGGTGTATGTAGAATTGGGCAGAGTAGGAATCTCCCTAGAGTGCAGGTCTGTAAGAACGGAACATGTCCTCGACTTATTCTCACAGAGTGACACAGATAGCTTCACTGTGGCTGTGATAACAGCCGTTACACGGTACTGTGTGAGGAGCGTACACCGCTGTATGGTGTGAAAAAATGCACGCTCAGTACCTCAGCAGGACAAAAAAAAAAATTGGGATTGCTTTTAAAAAAGCAGTTTGCGGAGCAGTGGGTAAACAGCAATGCAGGAATGTCAGGAAGCCTTAGAAGGCAGCCCAACAACCAACACCACTGATACACCACTATATAGCCTCCCCTTGCACTGCACACACAGTGACTGGTGTGTTGTACAGGCAAAATCGCTAGCAGCAGAAGCAGTTTTTTTTTCAGCAGGACAAAAAAAAAAAATTGGGATTGCTTTTAAAAAAGCAGTTTGCGGAGCAGTGGGTAAACAGCAATGCAGGAATGTCAGGAAGCCTTAGAAGGCAGCCCAACAACCAACACCACTGATACACCACTATATAGCCTCCCCTTGCACTGCACACACAGTGACTGGTGTGTTGTACAGGCAAAATCGCTAGCAGCAGAAGCAGTTTTTGGTGTCTTCTTCCCTGCCTAACGCTCTCCCTACAAAATCAGCAGCAGCAGCAGCTCTCTCTATTCTGAGATCAGCATGAGTAACATGGCGGTCGGCGTGCACGCCCTTTTATACCCCCTGTGATGCCCCCCAAAGCAAGCCAATCACTTGCATGCCCTTCTGAAAGATGGTGGTGACCCGTGCCTATGTCATCACGTTGCCCACAGTGTCCGTGGATCCTGATTGGCTGAAAAAGAGCGCAAAACAAACTTTTGAAACGCGACTTTGGCGCGTAAGTCGCCGACCTCGTGGCCGACCTCATCCTAGGGTCGGGTTTCGTTTCATGAAACCCGACTTTGCCAAAAGTCGGCGACTTTTGAAATTTTTCGACCCGTTTCGCTCAACTCTACAAATAAGTAGTAAAATGTGTTAATATACTATAAAAATCCATAAAATGGAAGTATCCAGATTTTGGTGGCACCTACAACAGGGTATCATTATACCATGTAGAGGGCACCTAATGAACAATAGGCTTACCCATATAATTGGAACAATAGCCATAATTGAGGGACAGCTTACCTCTGATACTGATATAACCCATGTGTTTTGTCTATTCTTCTTTTGACATTTTTCTTTAACCCCTTTCCGACATTTGCAGTAATATTATGCCACGTGCCCTGGCCTTATTGACCAGGGACGTATTAGTTACTGCATCACGATCGTGAGCATACACAGGCTCGCCGACGGATGTCAGCTGATTCTGACATCTGACACTTGGCACTTATTGCCAGGAGCGGTTCCACACCACTCCCAGCACTTTAACCCCCTAAATGCTACGATCAAACACGATCACAGCATTCCGGGAACAGGCAGAGGGATGACAGCCCCTCTGCCCTTAGAATGGAGACCTGTGGAATAAAACATGATCAAAAGGAAGGATATAAATAAACATTGTACCGCTGAAAATGTCATCTTGTCCCTCAAAAAATAAGCTACAATAGAGCTCCATTAGCGGAAAAAATTAAAAAGTTATAGCTCTCAGAATAAAGCGATGCAAAAATAATTATTTTTTCTATAAAAGTGTTTATAGTGTATATGTGCCAAAACATTAAAAAAATATAAATGACGTATTGCTGTAATAGTACTGACCTGAAGAATAAAACTGCCTTATCAATTTTACCACACACGGAATGACATAAACCCTCTCAGAAAAAAATTCCTGAATTGCTGGTTTTTGTTCATTCTGCCTGCCAAAAATCGGAACAGAAAGCAATCAAAAAATTTAATGTGTCTAAAAATGGTATGAAAACGTCAACTCGTCTCACAAAAAATCAAGCCCTCACATGACTCTGTGGGCGGCCAAAATATGGTGATGCAAAAAACTAGTTTTTGCAATAGAAAGTGTCTTTTATTGTGTGACTGCAGCCAAACATAAAATCCTGATGTAAGTCTGGTATCGCTGTAACCGACTAAAAGAATAAAGCCACCTAATTACTTATACCGCACGAAGAACGGCGTAAAAAATAAATAAAACCAATTTTTCACCTGCTGTTGATTTTTTCATTCTGCCTCCCAAAGACCGCAATAAGGCTTGCCGCACATGCAGGTGCTTCTCACAAAATTAGAATATCATCAAAAACTTAAATTATTTCAGTTTGTCAATACAAAAAGTGAAACATATATTATATAGAGTCATTACAGAGTGATCTATTTCAAGTGTTTATTTCTGTTAATGTTCATGACTATGGCTTACAGCCAATGAAAACCCAAAAGTCATCATCTCAGCAAATTAGAATACTTTATAACACCAGCTTAAAAAATGATTTTAAAATCCGAAATGTTGGCCTACTGAAACGTATGTTCAGCAAATGCACTCAACACTTCGTCAGGGCACCTTTTGCATCAACTACTGCATCAATACAGCGTGGTAGAATGCTGTGCTGACTTTGGACTTGATAAAACACAGTGGACCTACACCAGCAGATGACATGGGTCCCAAACCATCACTTATTGTGGAAACTTCAAACTAGACCTCAAGCAGCTTGGATTGTGCCGCTCCACTCTTCCTCCACATTCTGAGACCTTGATTTCCAAACTAAATGCAAAATTTACTTTCATCTGAAAATAACACATTGGACCACTGAGCAACAGTCCAGTTATTTTTCTCCTTGGCCAGGGTAAGACACTTCTGGCGTTGTCTATTTGTAATGGGTGGCACAGGGAATGCGACACTTGTAGCCCATGTCCGCGATATGTCTGTGTGTGATGGCTCTTGAAGCAATGACTCCAGCAGCAGTCCACTCCTTGTGATTATCCCCCAAATTTTTTAATGGCCTTTTCCTAACAATCATTTGAAGGCTGCGGTTATCCCAGTTGCTTTTGCACCTTTTTCTACCACACTTTTTCCTTCCACTCAACCCTACAGTAAGATGCTTGGATACAGCACTCTGTGTGTTAGGAACAGCGGAACGCACTAAATATAAATATAGGGGTCTGGAGTCAGCGGAGGACACTGGCATCGGGACAGGGACATGCGGATGTTGGCTGTAATTTAGAAGGAACGGCGTCTGACCAGTGGAATCAGCCACTGCATTATTCAGGGCAAATCCAGCCCATGGTAGCAAGGATGCCCAGTCATCCTGCCTGGCAGAGATGAAATGCCGCAGGTACGTGACCAATGTTTGGTTGGCTCTCTCAACCAAGCCGTTCGCATCGGGATGGTAAGCGGAGGACAGGTTTAGCTCAACAGTGTGGCAAGACCACGAGCGGAAGGCAACCGTGCGAGTGGCACCAGATGCACCATTTTAGAAAAATGGTCGGTGACCACCCAGATGACCGTACTGCCACCAGACTTGGGCAGGCTAACCACAAAATCCATGCCAACCATCTCCCAAGGCCTATCCGCCACCGGCAGAGGATACAATAACCCAGCCAGCCTCTGTCTAGAGGACCTGTTCCGTGCACACGAGATGTATGCTTGTATGTATTCCTTAGTGTCTCGAGCCATGTGCGGCCACCAATACGACCTTGCCAGGAGTTCTGTGGTCCGCTTATTGCCAAAGTGACCACCCACCCTGGACGCGTGTGCCCAGGCGAGAACCTCCGGCCGTAGCTGAGGAGGCACAAAGGTCTTGCCCGGTGGCACTGACTCGAGAGCAACTGGAGCCACGGTCGTAAAGCTCTCCGAAGGGAGAATTAGCCGCGGCTCAGCCTCCCCTTCCTCCGCTGAGACCACCGTGCGCGAGAGAGCATCCGCACGGACATTCTTCTCTACAGAGAGATAGTGCAAGGTGAAGCGGAAGCAGGAGAAGAAGAGCGACCACCTAGCTTGACGAGAGTTCAAGCGCTGGGCCGTTTGTAAATAGACCAGATTTTTATGGTCCATATACACCTGGAAGGGAAACTGGGCTCCCTCCAGGAGATGTCTCCACTCAGAAAAGGCCAGCTTCATTGCTAGCAGTTCCCTGTCCCCAATGGAGTAATTCTTCTCCGCTGGTGAGAAGGTCTTAGAGAAGAGGAAGCAGGGATGCTTCCGACCTTGAGCATCCTTCTGGAAAAGGACTGCTCCTGCACCGACGGAAGAGGCATCCACCTCCAGGATAAACGGTTTATCCACATCAGGACGGTGTAAGATGGGAGCGCCAGCAAAATGGGATTTTAGAGACGAGAAGGCCTTGGAGACCTGTTCAGACCAAGCATTAGGATTAGCTCTTTTCTTTGTGAGAGCAACAAAGGAGCTGCCAGTGTGGAGAAGTGAGGTATGAACTGGCGGTAATAGTTGACGAACCCTAGGAAGCGCTGCACCGCTTTGAGTGAGTGTGGTTCCTGCCAGTCCATTACCGCTTGCAGTTTGACCGGATCCATAGCCAACCCCTGGGCCGAGATGATGTAGCCCAGGAACAGCAAGGACTCCTGCTCAAACTGGCACTTCTTCAGCTTGGTGAAAAGAGAGTTCACCCTCAGAAGGTCGAAGACCCTGCAGAAGTCTCACCAGTGGGAGGTCAAATCTGGCGAGAAGATGAGGATGTCATCCAGATAGACCACCACCGAGGTGGAGAGCATATCGTGGAAGACGTCATTGACGAAATGCTGGAAGACAGCAGGCACATTAAAAAGGCCGAAGGGCATGACCAGATATTCGTAGTGGCCATCCCTGGTATTAAAGGCTGTCTTCCACTCGTCTCCTTCACGAATGCAGATCAGGTTGTACACCCCCCGTAGATCTAATTTCGTAAAGATCCGGGCCCCTCGCAACCTGTCAAATAGCTCAGAGATCAATGGGAGAGGGTATTTGTTTTTAACTGTTATGGCGTTGAGACCTCTGTAGTCAATGCAGGGACGTAACTCTCCGCTCTTCTTCTGCACGAAGAACCCTGCACCAGCCGGGGACACCGACTTTCTGATAAAACCTCTAGCCAGGTTCTCCCGGATATATTGAGACATAGCCTCTGTCTCAGGGAGTGACAGCGGATACACACAGCTTCTAGGAGATTCCGTGCCTGGCAGAAGATCTATCGGGCAATCGTAAGGATGGTGCGGCGGGAGCATCTCCGCAGATTTTTTAGAGAAGACGTCCGCGTACTGGTGGTAAGGTTTAGGAAGCGCGGAGAGATCCGCGGGCACTTCAGTGGAAGCTACATGAACACTTCCCCTTAGGCACCTTCCCTCACAGTCCTTGCTCCAACCCAGTATATTCCCCAAAGCCCAATCAATATGAGGGGAGTGACAACGGAGCCAGGGAACTCCGAGAAGCACCTGGTCGATGTCATCTGGCAAAATTAACAAGGACAGAATCTCACGATGAGAGGGTGAGATTGAGAGCCCGAGTGGGGCTGTCTGTTGGGTCACCTGAGATGGTAAAGGTGCACCATTAACCACCCTGATGGTCAGAGGTTGGGACAGTAACACCAGTGGAATAGAGTGTTTCTGGGCGAAGGTCGAGGACATAAAGTTTCCCTCAGCCCTGAAATCCACGGTAACCTCTGCCTCCCAGGTGGAGGCCCCGCTATCTAAGGTCCCTCGGAATACCGGTTTGGGAGAAAAGGGTTTCATATGTGTCTGACCACCACCTACGACCACTGGACATGATCGTTTTTCCGACCGCAGAGGACACATGCTAGCCGAGTGACCAAACTGCCGGCACTGGTAACAACGTGCGGAGCTTCGCCGGCGCGAGACACCTCCATAGGTTCGGAGGATGTAAGCTCCTGAGCGGGAGATCTTAGCGGCTCGGTGAAGGTGGGAGCCAAGTTAACCTTTCGTCTGGATTGCGCACGTTCCAGCCCGCGCTCCGTAAACCGGAGATCAATGCAGGTGGAGATGGCAATCACTTACTCCAGACTTGTGGGGACCTCTCTGGTTGCTAGAGCATCTTTGACATGCTCTGCTAACCCTCTCTAAAACACAGGGATGAGTGCTTTATCGGGCCACTCTAGTTCGGAAGCCAATGTCCAGAATCGGACGGCATAATGGCTGACCGAGAGAGACCCCTGTGTTAGGGCCAATAATTGGAGAGAGGTGTCGTGCGTGATCCGTGGTCCCAAAAATACCTGCTTCAGAGCCACGAGGAACTGAGCAGCCCCCTGAACCACGGGATCATCACGCTCCCACAATGGTGTAGCCCACTCTAATGCCCTGCCAGACAAAAGAGAAACAATAAACCCCACCTTAGCCCGCTCTGTAGGGAACCGTGCAGCCAGTAACTCAAGCTGGATAGAGCACTGACTCACGAATCCCTTACAGGTGGCGCTGTCACCCGAAAACTTGTCGGGGAGCGGGAGGCGAGATATTGTCGGCATAGGCGTTAATGTGGGCACGCGTGAGACAGCCTCTGCGACTGCCTGAGCAGCGGCTACCGTAGCATTCACAGCTGAGGTGGAGCTCTTGATAGCCGCCAACCTGCTCTCCAGCTGCCGAATGTACCGCTGCAGCTGCTGCAGGTCCGCCATTACTAGCCAGACCCTGGCGCTAGTATAATGTTAGGGACGGCAGAACGCACTAAATATAAATAATAGGAAGTGGGTTTGCCACCCGTGGTCCACCGTGCAGTAGGTGTAACAACCGCTGCTGAGTAATGGCAGACTAGCTATATGGTGGTATACTGCACTCGGGTTAAACGTCACCCGAGGTGCGCAGAGCAGACTCTGTTAAACTCGCAGAGGTGCTTTAGTACAAATAAAGCATAAACGCCGAGCCTGTTAGCTTCACAGGTCTCAGCTGGCGTGCACACACGGTATAAGGTCACAGGACACGGCCAAAGGCCGAGGTCGGTGTCCGTCCTGACCTACCGTGCGTGTGGCGTCGCTGCCGCGGACGCCAGTAAGTGCTGCTATCTGCAGCGCGGCGGTAACTACTGCCACTGTATGACAGTGACGTGAGGCATCACACTATTGGACGCTAGTGTAGCGGTGCGGTATACACTGTGGCGTATGGCTTGCCACTGACTGGCGCTGACTATAATTCTAGTTCCCTATCCACATGCGTAATATCAGAGGGAAGGGAGATCGTCTCGTGGGCATGCCCAGTAGCACGGCGAGAGGACTTAGCCTCTGGAGTGGTTTCCTGCAAAGCAGGCTGCACTACCATTGCTGGTCCAGAGGTGTCAGCAACATCCAGAGAGCTGGACTGAGCAGGGCGCCTGGATCGCTGAGATTGCTGTGCAGGTCCCTGAGTGGTCAGAGAGGAATGGGAGACCGCTGGATGTATCGCTCTGATTCCTGCTGTGCAGCTGCAGGAATCCGATGCCTAACACTGTGAACAGCCAGCTTCTTTAGCATTGACCTTTTGTGGCTTACCCTCCTTGTGGAGTGTGTCAATGACGCTTTATGGACTTCTGTCAAGTCAGCAGTCTTCCCCATGATTGTGGAGCCTACTGAAACAGAATAAGGGACCTTTACACTAGCGAAGCCTTTGCAGGCGTTTTTTTGTTAATTATTCTAATTTACTGACATAATGACTTTTGGGATTTCATTGACTGTAAGCCATAATCATCAACATTAACAGAAATAAACACTTGAAATAGATCACTTTGTTTGTAATAACTCTATATAATATACGAGTTTCACTTTTTGCATTGAATTACCTAAATAAATTAATGTTTTGATGATATTCTAATTTAGTGAGAAGCACTTGTATTTCCAGGTCAGTTTTGCACAAGACAAGGCACGGTTTTACAAAGTTTATAGTCTTTTTTCTCCCATTACCCTTATAAGAATGAAAAATCTGTGGCAAAGCCAACATTTTTGACCGAATAGTTTCATTTTCATGGCTCAAAGGTATAAAATTCTGTGAAGTACCTGAAGCTTCAAGGTGCTTTCGACACATCGAAATAAATTCCTTGAGGGTTGTAATTTCCAAAATGGTGCCTCTTGTGGAGAGTCTCTACTGTTTAGACACATCAAGGGCTCTTCAAACGCGTCATGGTGTCTGCTATCTATTCCACCCAGTTTTGCGTTCCAAAAGTCAAATTGTGCTTCTTTCCATCGGAGCTCTGCAGTCTGCCCAAACAGTAGTTTTCCACCACATATGGGGTATCAGTGTGCTCAGGAGAAAATGCTCAACAAATTTTGGGATTAACTGTTTCCTGTTACCTTTGTGAAAATAAAATATGTGGGGCTAAAGCAACATTTTTGTGGAAAAAAGTAACATTTTATTTTTTTTCCTTCCAAATTGTTCTAATTACTATGAGGCACCTGAAGGGTTAATAAACTTATCGAATGTGATTTTGAGTACTTTGAAACCATTATAAAAACTGCATCCCTCAGTTTGGGGTATTTTCTGTCAAATAGGCCCCTGAAAAGCACTTCAAATGGGATGTAGTTCCTAAAAAAAAAATTGATTTTGTTGTAAAAAATGAGAAATTGCTGATCAACTTATAACCCTTCTAACTTCCCAACAAAAGAACTGTTTAAAAAATAATGCCTATGTAAGTAGACATGTAGTAAGTGTTATTTATTAACAATTTTGTGTGATGAAACTACCTGGTTTAAAAGCATAAAAAATTAAATCTTTTAAAATTATGAAATTTTCACAATTTTTGCCAAAATTCTGATATTTTCACAAATAAATGCAAAAAATATTGAACTAAATTTAAAACTAACATAAAGTACAATGTGTCATGAAAAAATCTCAGATTCACTGGGATATGTTGAAGCGTTGTAGAGTTTTTATCTCATAAAGTGACAATGTCAGAATTGTAAAATTTGTCCTTCTTTGAAAATGATCCTGAAGGAAGCCTCTCTAAACTAGGCACTGTCCAATCAAAGTGTATTTGAACTTGACGTCTTTTTTAGGGAGAAACTGCCTGAAAAAAGCACTAAAATAGTACACAAAAAATGCACAACAATGTCAAAACAGCTTGCTGTCTTTGGTAATTTATTTTACCTGCTGCAGGCTTCAAAAGCCGTAAAAAGAATTGACCTGACCATTCTTCATACATTTGCAGATAACCAAGGTCTTGAAAAGAACACTTCAGGAAAAAATCTCTTCAAAACTACTTTTTGGAGCATAAACTGAGCAAAAATTCTCCAATTTTTTCTAAAAATTTGAAAATTCCTCAAAAACATTTCTTCACAGGTTCCGCTACAAAACCTCAGCAAAAAGACCCAGTGTGCACATACCCAAAGGTGCAAGTTAAAAGTTACCTGTCATGTGCAATAACCTGCAGATACAGTATATGGTTCATCATCTTTATTTTGTCATTTCCTAAATGCTTTCTCAATGGTTCTGTCCATCTGCGCTTTTTTGCTTCTTTTTTTCCAGGTTTTTTTTTAATGGCATTTTACGGACATTTTATCCACTCGATTCTACAATGAAGAAAGTGCTAGCAATTTTTTCAAGCAAAAATGCTGGCAAAATGTTTAAAACGACACCCGGATTTCTTGTGGACAACTTTGAGTCTTCCCATTGACATATTTTTAATTTTCCCATTGATTTGTATTGTAAAATATAGAGCGTTTTCCCAGTGGTAAGAGCCTGAAGAATGGTCAGCTCACTTCTTTTAACTGTTTCGTCTTTGGAAACGAAAAGATGCTCAAAAGGCTTGATATGAGCAGCAAATCTTTTTTACATAGAGATACATGAATTCATACTTTTGATCTTTTAGTTAGCACTTTTCCAAACAGGGATCATGCTGGAAAAAATGTTGTATGCACATATCCTAAAACTCCCCAAAATAGGAGTTATTTTAAGCAGCTTGTTTGAAAACCTAATGTGTTTTGACCACCTCCAAAAACTCACGTGACAATAATGCTATGTGCACACATCTCAGATTTGACCTAGATTTCAGTGTTGCCACGTTCACACGCTCAGTATTAGGGTCAGTATTTTACATCAGTATTTGTAAGCCAAAATCAGAAATGGAACAATCAGAGGAAAAGTATAACAGAAATGCACCACTTCTGTAATTTTCAACCTCTCCTGGTTTTGGCGTGCAAATACTGATGAAAAATACTGAACGTGTGAACATGGTCTAAGTCTGACCATAAGCTGTATCCCTTGAATGAGAACAGTATTTCTACAACCCTATTCACATACATTGGAATATTTCAATGTGGAGTTTTTGGCCCACCAAAGAAAATTTGCTGCTAAATCAGCTGCAAGAGTAACGTGGCGCGGGGCAGTATACATGGGCGAGGTATTTGTCTTTGTCTCCACTCACGTCAGGACACCCACATCATGCGGCTCTGCTGACTAGTCAGACCTTAGGTCTGTTTCTGGCAACTGCAATACATGAAAAGGAAGACTCCACTACTGGAGAAGATAACCAGAAATGTATTAATAATGGCAGGGAAATAACAAAGCAAAGAAATGCAGTGTTGGGATCAGGGTCTCTGTTACTTCCTTATGGTGCCCTCAGATTGGGTACACTAAACCTGGTGACAGATTCCCTTTAATACATGACACTAATTATGATTAACTCGTAATCTTTGTTCTTTAGAAATGTAAACTTGAAAAAGTGGCTATGTAATTGGTTTCTCTTGCTCCTTGTGTTTTTTTTAGATTTTAGGTGAACTTTAGAGCTATTATCATTTTGTATTATGGATTTACTATGCTTTTCATGACTATTTTCCTTCCCTAGATTTCACATGCGTCCCTGCTATCTGTTTAGGATTATCTCCTCACTTTGCGGGGTATTTTGTATTCTCTATATGGGTTGCTGCATGTATTTGATTTTTATTTTCAAGCTATTGTTGCACCTTCATAGATGTTATTATACAATATGTGCTTCAACATGTTAGTTTGAGGGAGAGGAAGGGGGCGGGGAGTCCTCTTGTCAACAGATGAATGGTGACTTTAATCTTCACTAATCGCTATTAAATGAGAGGGTCAGGCCCACCTGCTGGCTTCCACCTTCTGCTCATTGTACAACTCTGCTTAATCCAGAGTCAGGTTTAAATAGCCGAGGAACAAAGTGAAGTAATGTGCACCACAAGCGTGGCAGGGAGGGAGCATGATCTGAGAGCGACACCCTGATACCAATGAATGTTTAATAGGTTCAACACAAGAACTTTCAAAATAGGCATGAAAATGATAATCTACCCTCCAGTAATCATGTCATCTGCTTATGACCAGATATAATCTCATGTCTGTGTTACCAGTTTACCAAAGCAATGAATAAACGCATGGAGTGATAGGACTTTATTTCAGTAGCATATGTAACAGTTAGATGCGCTTTATTAATCAATGCCTAATGTTATAAATAAAAGAAAATATGTAAAATTCTATGGTAAATATGAAGATAATGTTAAAGAAGACTGAAGGCGGCATAGCTGATCTTTTTTTTTAATGGCTTTTGATTCGATCTTGAGCTATGGCGACTTAGATCAGGGATGTCAAACTCAAAGACACAGAGGGCCAGAAGTTGGACAAGCTTGGACAAGGTCATGGGCCAACCTTAGTAATAATAAGAATTTTATTTCTATAGCATATAACATATTCAGCAGGTTTATATTTTAGAGAGGACGTTACAGACAATATAAGACATTACAGCAACAATAGTCACATAAATCAACAGATACTAAGAGTGGAGTGAGAGCCCTGCTCGCAAGCTTACAATAACCTTGATAATTATTTAAAAAAGTCTACAATTGGAGCTTTTCCTTAACATCAAATATACCAATGAACTAACTTTTTCATATGGAAACATGTTGTTTGTCCCACAAACAAAGTACAATTTAATTAATAGATCATAGAATAAAATATTAGAATAATATATGTTATGTAAGAGCAGTAAAAAGCATATGGCCCAATGGCCTAATTTAAATATGTATTAATAAAGGATAGAAAGCCTTGAAAAATACAGATAAGTATGTCAACAAAAGAGACCCCAAACACAGTATGATAGCCCCACAGTGAATTCCTCCACAATACCCTCCACACACACGGTATAATGACCCTACTGTACCCTCCTCCCCTTCAACCCTCCTGACAAAGAATGGTGACCCCATCACAGCATGGTTCTCCAGATGTAATCCCCACACAGCCCTCCATACAGTATAATGGGCCCCAAATATTCCTCCATACAATATCCTGGACCCCACATAGTCCTCAATACAGTATAAAGGGCCCTGCCTTGCTTTCTATACAGTATAATGGTCCCACTAAAAGTGCCCCTTACAGTCTAATGGCAACAAAAAATGCTCTACATAGTATAATGGCCCCACACAGTGCTCCAGACAGTATAATGGCCCCACATAGTGCTTCATCAACTATAATGGGCACCACATTGTGGTCCATACAGTATAGTGGCCCCACAGTGAACTCCATACAGTATAATGGCCTCACATAAAAAAAAGAAATACTTCTGCCCATTCTCCCGTTGCTCCAATCTCTTTATGGTGTCTTCAGATCCTCTGCACACCTCAGTACAGCGGGCGCGTTGAAATTACGTCATCACACCATCTGCACTTGAGAAGTCAGATGCAGAAAGGGAAAGATGGGAGAGGGAGTGTGAGCTGATGCTTCCTCCTCCATCATTGCTTTCAACAGTATCAGCATCACGGATTTCGATATAATTTAAAGTGCGATGCTGCGCGGTAGACCCGCCTGTTGTCGCGGGGCAAATATACTCACCCTGCAGGCCAGAGCTTTACATATGTGTGATAGATGAACAATCTCTAGGAAAATCGATCTTGTGCAAGCCTAGATAGGTCCACCAGGGTCTTATCCACCATTATCTTGATAGTATCAAGTCATCGAGTTGCTGCTGTACTCTTCGCCTTGTTCCTACTGTTCTTCATAATGTCTTTGTCCAATGATTATTCTCTTTGTATGATGTGTCCATAGCAGACAAGTCATAGCTTGGTGATCGTTATTTCGAGTGACATACATATCTGATTTGTTCCAAAATGGATTTATTTGTATTTGTTTGTTTATTTCTTTTATTTGTTTACAAATTGATTTATATCTAATCTAGCATGGTATAAATGCTGGTTTAAGACCAACAGGAAAAATACATCTTTGTCAGTAGACAGAAAAATAAAAAAAATATATGAAAAATTGAGAGTAATCAGTGGTTGATACCCCCAACTATCATAAAAACTTTTCATGATTTTTACAATTGAAGCGGCACTTATCATCCTATACAATGTGCATTATTAAGTAGCTGTGTGTTTTAGGAGCTGAAATGTCTCAATGCCAGTTGGATGATAGCAGCACTTTCTCTCTCTGCCAAACCTTCACTCTTCAGAGAAGCCTTTATATTTTGAAGAAAAAAAAATGCTGAAGTCATGTCCGGCTGGCCACAAGAGAATTAATCAAGTGAGCTACTAATGTTCAGCCTGACTGATGCTGAGGTTAGGTTAAACAGCCTGAAAATAACCAAATTCTGTTTTATGTGCAAATTTAGCTACAAATGTCACCCTTTGAGCTGCAATGAGAAAAATCTGTGGCAGCATAATTTGCCATGTTGACATGCCTCCGATGGCAAATTCACAGCATCGGTCAATTTATGCTACAGATTTTTTTCCACAGCACATTGATGAGATTTCATGAAATTTCACTGGTACTGTAATAATACACTGCGTGTAAAAAATCCACAACTTATCTGACCCATGTGAACAAGCCCAAAGTGTTCCATTCAATTTCAGGAATTTATGGAGTTTCCAGTCAAGATCAGCTTAGCATAACTATGTTCTTTTCCACAAATCTAAGTAAGCGAGTAATCTATGTTTTGCGCGCGTTGCATGAATATAAGCTTATGCTAAAATGGATGTATCTTTTCCCAAATTGATAATTGGAAAAACGTAATGTTCTAAATTGATGCTAAAGCTATGATAGACAGGCCTAGTCCTTCGGGACCAACACTGATGGGCCTTAGATTATAATAGCCCACTAACATACTTGGCAGACTTTGGGGGGCCTCAAAGCATGGATCCCTGTGAAAGAACAATGCTTTAGCTCATGACGCACCCACAAGTTTGTGACATCTATGAGAACACACGTTAAAGAGACTCTGTCAGCACAGAATGACTATTCAGCCTAAGTACCGCTGCTAGGTGCTTCAATGATTTATATACACCTTCCCACCTGCTTGTTTTCCCTAAATTTTCAACCCCTCTTCTTTGATTGACAGTTGTGAATTCATAGAGCCAGAGACGAGAGGAGATAGAAGGAAGCCAAGCAGGTGAGAAGGTTTATCTTAAACACTGGTCCCGCCATGAAGCACTAAGCGCCTGTCCTCGGTTTGACCAGTCATTCTGTGCTGACAGAGTCTTTTTAATAGAATGAACTTGAGTAGTTATTCGGCAAAGCAAAGATATTACCACCAATAATCAGTGTTCTTCAATAGTCAGCGAACATTTAAAATGAGAAATAATGTGCAATGTGCTCTTCAGTATATGGAGCTTTCAACAAGCCAGATTACCCAAGCGCTGGAGTGATGAGGTAGGAGGCATTGCGATGGTTAAATTCTGGGTGCATACCCCTGTTGCCATTCACTCAGTCACTCAACTTTTATTATTTATTCATAGAGCACCATTGATTCCATGGTGCTGTACATGAGAAGGTTTTACATACAAAACACAAATCTATTTATATAATTGCCTTGTAATGTTTTCATTTCCTGTTCTGTTCAGATGTCATCGTATCCCAGAATTCCAAGCTGAGGAAGTTCACCGACCGCCATATTGGGACACCCAAGTGATGGTGCCTCAATATGGAAACTGCTGCTGGTATCAACCTATTATGCGATACTGTAATAACCTGCAGGAAGCGGGATGCAGTCACACAAGTGGAGGCAGAGCAAGGGTTAAACAGGTTTATTTACAGGAGGATGTGCTTCACGCCGGGAGTGAGGGATTGTAGGGTGACGGCGAGGAATGGGGCAGAACTGGAAAGTTGGCAGGGTAGGTGAGGGACCAACGAGAATTCAGTAATAAAGAGGTTAAACTTATCAGACTGTAGTCTTCTGTTGTGAGGGAGTACAGGGTCATCTCGCCGCAGTCTCTGTCAGGCGGGAATCCAACTTTGGCACCGACAACAGTGGCACATGCAGTCTCTCAAGTCTCTGTCCATGACAAAGAAAAAGCCTCCGGGGAAAACAGGATGCTGGGCGGTGAGCAGGGGTCCTGCTCACACCACGCTTAGTCACAAGTCCACACTCAGAACGTGTCACCGCAGGGACAGTGCCGCACTCCTTGGTCAGTCCAGCTACTACTCTCAGGGGCTCAAATCTGTCACTGTGCACGCCGGAACTGCACGCACCAGCGACTGTCTCAGGTTTGTCAATGGCGTCTCCTCCAGTCACGGAGGCTGGCGGGTCCACGTTTACACAGAGGGCGCTCACCGCGTACTGTAGGTCTGTCTCAGTCCTCAGCAGGAGGTATCTTTTGAGCATATGGTCACTCGGGTAGAGCGGGTGCGGTACACACTGTCTCCTAGAGTACAGCACCTGGCTTAGCTCTGCACGCTCCGCTCTGCTGGCATAGCTCCGCACACTCCGCTCTGCTGGCACAGCTTCGCACACTCCACTCTGCTGACACAGCTCCACACACTCCGCTCTGCTGACATGGCTAATTCCCCCAGCATCACAGCTCCTATTCAGGACAGCAGCACGGCCTGTCACAGGGCCAGCACTCTCTGGAGGGGGAAGCAGAGCGCGCTCTCCTCTGCTCTGTGCGCTGCACTTACTTGGCGCCAGCCCCTTCTTCAGCACTCGCTTTTCCCTCTTATACCTCTGTGTCAGTGTGCTCTCTCTGGGCTCTCCCCGCCCCCTTCTATCAGCAGGAAACTCTGTCACACCTGTCCTTCCCTCCTGCAGCAGGGAAGGTCCGCCTCCCTCAGGCTTCCCCCCAGAAACAGAGGATACAGCCCCTTCAGTTCCGGACCAGGCATGAAGGTACCCATAGTCTGGTCCACCTCCTTACATTCTCCCTCTCTTTGAACTCACCATTCCATGGGCGAGGTTTCTTCGTACTCCAGGATGCTCACTTGAGGGCCTACAGCTGCCCACAATTTTCGTAATTCCTCCTGCCTCTCTGGCGCCAGGTTATTATAGTAAGGCTGGTTAAAGATACTCCAATCCTCATCTTCATCTTCAACAGCTGCAGAAGAAAATACTTTGGACGAACTTGGCTTTGTCTTCTTCTTTTTGGCTTTGCCGCTAACAGACGTTTGAGTAGATGGTTCGATCTTTTCTTTGTCGTTATTCGAAACTTTAGGGACTCCTTGCTCAGGTTCCTCAGTCTGGGGGCTTAGTACAGGTAATTCTTCTTCATAGCTCCCCCTCTATTTGACAGTAGCATCCTCGTCAAAACTAGAATCAGATGGATTAAGACCATGCAGGCCGGACCATTCGTCATCCGCGCCGGGCTCTGCGGGTATCGCTTCTCAGCCACACTCCCTGTCTCACATAACTGCTTCATCTCTTCCATCCGGTCAGGATCTCATGAGCTGATGGCTGAAACACTCTCCACCTCAGGGGACGACACTAGCAGATCTTCCTTCTCATTGATGAGAACCGTAGGAGCATGCGTCTTGGGAACTCTTGTCACCACTTCACCTTTGCCAGTAGCTTGTGGCAAGCCTGTTGGTGACTTACTCCGATGGGCCACTCGGGCAGTCGTCCCTTCCTCTTCAGGTGGAATATCACCCTTCGGGACCTCCAGACCTAGGTTGGAGTTCTGCTAAACTCGCCTCCACTCGTTGGGACAACGCAGACATTTGACAGTGGGCAGTCGATGCCCTCTCTATCTCTTGTCGGCGTCCGATGTCGTGACACTGTCTTGCTCTGAGTGGGGCTCTTCTTCTCCCCCCGTACCATTCCCTTCAGGGGCGACGTTCTCTCCAATTAACAGGACCTTTGGAGAGGTGAACGGATCTTTGCCATCGCTTTTCTCGGGTAGGGAAATTTCTGGACAGGTGTCCCACTCTTCCGCACGCCCAGCACCCAAGTCTGCATCTGTCTGGTGGGCACTTTGGTCTGGATCGTTGACCTCGGTGGGAAGCATCTCTCACTTGCGGTTGCTCTTTACTTCAGGATACGGGGGTTATACTCTGGAGCCGCCACTGAAGCCTTCTTCATGTTCCGCACCTCCCCTCTAACTTCCTTCACCTGCTTCCGTGCGTTACCCAGGGATATGATGCTGGACCCCAAGACAGCAGTAAGGCCTTCCCCCAGACTCTCGACTTTTTCCCAGATTCTTCTCATTTCCAGCCGTAAATCACAGGTCCACCTCGGCTCTTCTTGGTTCGGGCTGGGTACTCCGCAATGCCAGACCATCCCTGTCAAGGCTGCAATCCCCTGCTCCTGCTCGACTATGCACGCTTCTGCCCCTATCTCAGAGAAAGTTATACTGGGTTTTACTCACAAGCTCTCCCTCAGAGCCTGCTTCAGTCGCATGTCACGTAGGCCTGTCACTAGCTGGTCTCGCAGCACTACGTCAATGGACCCTATGCCTACGCTGTCTTTGCGAGCAATGGCAGTATGGAGACCCTGCAGTGCATTCATAAACTGGGTCACGGTCTCCCCCTCTCTTTGAATACACCTGAACAGATGCATACCGTACATAATTCTCCTACGTCTGTAGGGTCCCCATACGTCTCCTCAAGTATTAACAACACTTTTCCCAAGGTGTCTCTCATCCGGGGGGGGGGGTCGCAACATGACAGAGTTCCTGGCCTCCTCATCTAAAGCCATCATAGTCACCTCTGCTTCCTGGGCCGGCGTCATGGGATAATCTTTATCACCCCCCTTGAAAATTCAATCCAACACCACAGCGTAGTATCATTCCCAGTGAACTTAGGAAGATTGATCAATATTGTCCCCAGCGGTATACTGTCCCTTGGAGCTCCTCCAGCCGCTTGGTCCGCCACCCTGCGTTCGGAGACTGCATCCTGCTGACTACGCCTCTTGTAATAACCTGCAGGAACGTGGGATGCAGTCACGCATGTGGAGGTAGAGCAAGGGTTAAACAGGTTTATTTACAGGGGGATGTGCTCCACGCAGGGAGTGAGGAATTGTAGGGTGACGGCGAGGAATGGGGCAGAAGGAAGGAATCCAACGGTGGCACCGACAACAGTGGCACATACAGTCTCTCAAGTCTCTGTCCACGACAAAGAAACAGCTTCCAGGGAAGACAACAGGATGCTGGGCGGTGAGCGGGGGTCCTGCTCTCACTACTCTTAGTCACAAGTCCACACTCAGGACGTGTCACCGCAGAGACAGTGCCGCACTCCTTGGTCAGTCCAGCTACTACTCTCAGGGGCTCAGATCTGTCTCTGCGCACGTCGAATCTGCACACACCAGCGACTGTCTCAGGTTTGTCAATGGAGTCTCCTCCGGTCACGTAGGCTGGCGGGTCCACGTTTACACAGAGGACGCTCACTGCGTACAGTTGGCCTGTCTGAGTCCTCAGCAGGAGGTCTCTTTGGAGCATATGGTCACTCTTGGGCAAAACGGGTGCTGTACTCACTGTCTCCTAGCGTACGGCACCTGGCTTAGCTCCGCACGCTGCGCTCTGCTGGCACGGCTCCACACACTCCGCTCTGCTGACACAGCTCCGCACACTCTGCTCTGCTGACACAGCTAATTCCCCCAGCACCACAGCGCCTATTCTGGGCAGCAGCAGCACAGCCTGTCACAGGGCCAGCACGCTCTGGAGGCTGAAGCAGAGCGCGCTCTCCTCTGTTCTGCGCGCTGCACTTGCTTGGCACTAAACCCTGACGCAGAGCGTGCTTTTCCTCCTTATACCCCTGTGTCAGCGTGCTCTATCTAGGCTCTCCCCGACCCCTTCTGTCAGCAGGAAACTCCGTCTCTCCTCGCCTTCCCTCCTGCAGCAGGGAAAGGTCTGCCTCACTCAGGCTTTCCTCCAGAAACAGGGGATGCAGCCCCTTCAGTTCCGGACCAGGCATGAAGGTACCCACGGTCCGGTCCACCTCCTTACAGTACCACCAGCGGAACACCGTCGCACCACACACACACACTCTATATGCCGTACGCACCACACACACACTCACACACTCAGTTGCACACACACTCACACACTCATGCAGCCTCTTGCGCAGTACCACCAGCGGAACACCATGGCACTGCGCCTGCGTGAATTCAGCCCAGGTGCAGTGAATCATTTGGCTGATCCTGGCGGCAGATGCGCAATGTGTCTACAGGCAGAAGAAGCCGGTCACATTAAAGGGGTTTTCCCACAAACAAAAGTTCATTTTAAAAATTGTCTGTGTCTGATCGTGTACGGAGCATACCACATCTCCTGGGCAGGGGAGGAAGCAAAATACAATACTGACATTACAGCAGGGGATCACAGAGGATTTGTTTTGTGAGGTAAAATATTTCACTGACTGTTTTTAAACAATATTTTACCTCACAGAATGTATCTTCTGCGATCTGCTGCTGTAATGTCAGTATTGTCTTTTGCTTCCTCCCCTGCCCAGGAGCTGTGGTATGTTCTGTACGCAGTCAGACACAGGGGTGAGAGAGACAGAGCACAGGAGGGAGACAGCTCAAACAGGACAGCAGATGAGGGGAGAATACTGCACAGGAAGGAGAGAGCAGACAAGGGGGGTAGCACATGGGGTAGACAGGTCAAAGAAGAGAGCACAAACGGGAGAAGTCAGCACATGGGGAAAGAGAGAGTGGATAGGTGGGTGAGCACATGGGAGGAGAGATTCTCAATGCTGCAAAGCCTGCCCCAATCGTGACATTACCGCCCTCCCGATGCGATAGCATCAGGTCTCCATCAAGTATAAAATACTAGCTGAAGAGCCTGGCGTTGTCCGGGCATTGTAACTAACTGTGGTTAGTTTTAACAAATTATAATGATTATATTGCACATAAATTGTCGATGTTGAGCACACTGGTACACGGAAAACAACCAGCACCATTTTGTTGAAGCAATTTTTTTTTAACACAATATAACCCCTTAGCGACTGCCAATACGACTTTTATCTGTAGGAAGGTGGCCCAGCTTGGGGGGTGGTCCCCTGTTTACCGCAAACAGATGACACAGACATGAGACTGAGGCAGATTTCGGGTACAACAGGTCCGAGTTTATTGGCCGTCCGCCTGACGACCGCAGCAATACACCGCAGCACTTCCACAGCTCTCCGTATGCCCGGGTACCTGCACCTTCCTTTTGTTGTAGTGACATTCCTCGCGGCTCTTTCACTGGGGCTGCCCTAGGCCTATCTACCGCCAGCGTTTCACCGGTCCGAGATCGTCGTCAATTTGGTACCCCCGGGGCCTCGTCTGTTCTGCGGTTCTCCATGTCGGGGCCACCCCCTGACTTCTTTTCTCCTCAGTCCCCTAGTTGAGCTCTCCACTACTGTTTGTACTCCTTCACTGTCTCCTCTCCTGTCGCGCTCCTCCCAGGACTGGAACTTTCTGGAACCCTCTCCTGTCCTATTTATAACCTTCCTGGGCTCCTGTCTCCCCGCCCCCATGACTAACAGTTTCTAAAGCCATAAGCTGCTGTCAAGTCCTGTACTCATGCTCCCCCCTGCCATCTTCTGGTCAAACTAAGGTACTGCACTCATTCTACACTTTTCCCCAGCTGTTTCCCTTCTGTCATTACAAACATCTGTCTAAAGTGCACAAACCGTCCCTTTTCCCTACTGACAAGTCCGTCCGTCAGGTCACCTTCCCCACACTCCCCCTTCCTTTGTCTATTGTCATCCCCGACAATCGTATTCCCTACCTTCGTCGTCCTGAAGCTTTTCCACAGTCTGTTGTCAGACCGGTTGTTGGGCCAAACTCGCCACATGCGGGGGCCGAACCAAATCGGGAGCACCATGCTCTGAGCAGCCTACTGCTACTCGCCGGCGCGCACGCCACATGACAACTTCTTTCAGGTTGGCTAGGTCCACCCGGACTACTCTACGGCATGTACCTTCCACTACTCTCCCCTCCTGTCACCCTCAACTGTCCGGAACGCCATGACCGAGGCCTTACGCCTACCAGGTCATTGTCAGCGTCCGTCTATTCTACTGGGGTGTCCGTGGTGTCAGGGACCTGGCTTGGGACCACTGTCTGATTCCATATCTTTCATCTCTTTGTCCTTCAACTTAAAAAGTCATGGTCGGCGTCTTCGTCACACATACCTCGTACCCGGGACCTGTTGCATATTTCTTATGCATATTATACATTAAACCAACTTTTGCATAACCAGATTTTACTAATAGCATAAGTAACCCCTTTTTTTTTAAAACTTTTTCTTTAACCCCTTCACCCCCAAGGGTGGTTTGCACGTTCATGACCGGGCCAATTTTTACAATTCTGACCACTATCCCTTTATGAGGTAATAACTCTGAAACGCTTCCATGGATCCCGGTGATTCTGACATTGTTTTCTCATGACATATTTTACTTCATGCTAGTGGTAAAATTTCATTCATATAACTTACGTTTATTTGTGAAAAAACAGAAATTTGGCGAAAATTTAGAAAATTTCGCAATTTTCCAACTTTGAATTTTTATGCCCTTAAATCACAGAGATACGGCACAGAAAAAACTTAATAAGTAACATTTCCCACATGTTTACTTTACATCAGCACAATTTTGGAACTAAAATTTTTTTTATTAGGAAGTTAGAAGGGTTAAAAGTTGACCAGCGATTTCTCATTTTTCAACACCATTTTATTTTTACGGACCACATCACATTTGAAGCCACTTTGAGGGGTCTATATGATAGAAAATGCCCAAAAGTGACACCATTCTAAAAACTGCACCCCTCAAGGTGCTCAAAACCACATTCAAGAAGTTTATTAACCCTTCAGGTGCTTCACAGGAATTTTTTGAATATTTAAAAAAAAAAAAAATGAACATTTAACTTTTTTCACAAAAAAAATAATTCAGGTTCAATTTTTTTTATTTTACCAAGGGTAAAAGGAGAAAATGGATGGGAAAAGTTATTGTGCAATTTGTCCTGATACCTGATATGTGGGGGGAACCACTGTTTCGGCGCATGGCAGAGCTCAGAAGGGAAGGAGCGCCGTTTGACTTTTTCAAAGCAAAATTGGCTGGAATTCTGATCGGACGCCATGTCACGTTTGGAGAGCCCCTGATGTACCTAAACAGTAGAAACCCCCCACATGTGAACCCATTATGGAAACTAGACCCCCCAAGGAACTTATCTAGATATGTGGTGAGAACTTTGAACCCACAAGAGCTTCACAGAAGTTTATAACGTACAGCGGTACAATTAAAAAATCATATTTTTTCCACAAAAATGATCTTTTCACCCCCAATTTTTATTTTCCCAAGGGTAACAGGAGCCTAAAAGTTATTGTGCAATTTGTCCTGAGTACGCTGATACCCCATATGTGGGGGTAAACCACTATTTGGGCGCATGGCAGAGCTCGGAAGGGAAGCAGCGCCATTTGACTTTTTTGGCTGGAATTGAGATCGGACACCATGTCGCGTTTGGAAAGCCCCTGATGTACCAAAACAGTGGAAACCCCCCACAAATGACACCATTTTGGAAACTAGACCCCCAAAGGAACTTATCTAGATGTTTGGTGAGAACTTTGAACCCCCAAGGGTTTCACAGAAGTTTATAACGTACAGCCGTACAATTATAAAATCATATTTTTTCCACAAAAATGATCTTTTCACCCTCAATTCTTACTTTCCCAAGGGTAACAGGACCCTAAAAGTTATTGTGCAATTTGTCCTGAGTACGCTGATACCCCATATGTAGGGGTAAACCACTATTTGGGCGCATGGCAGAGCTCGGAAGGGAAGCAGCGCCATTTGACTTTTTTGGCTGGAATTGAGATCGGACACCATGTCGCGTTTGGAAAGCCCCTGATGTACCAAAATAGTGGAAACCCCCCACAAATGACACCATTTTGGAAACTAGACCCCCTAAGGAACTTATCTAGATGTGTGGGGAGCACTTTGAACTCCCCCAGTGCTTCACAGAAGTTTATAACGCCCGGGCGTGAAAATAAAAAAATCATATTTTTTCCACAAACATGATCATTTAGTCCCCATTTTTTTTATTTTCCCAAGGGTACCAGGAGAAAATGGACCCAAAAAGTTGTTGTCCAATTTTTCCTGAGTACACTGATACCCCATATGTGGGAAAAAACTACTGTATGTACACACGTCAGGGCTTGGAAGGGAAGTAGTGACGTTTTGGAATGCTGACTTTGATGGAATGGTCTGCGGGTGTCATGTTGCCTTTGGAGAGCCCCTGATGTACCTAAACAGTGGAAACCTCCCACAAATTACACCATTTTGGAAACTAGACCCCCTAAGGAACTTATGTAGATGTGTGGTGAGCACTTTGAACCCCCAAGGGCTTCACAGAAGTTTATAATGCCCGGGCGTGAAAATAAAAAAATCATATTTTTTCCACACACATGATCATTTAGTCCCCAATTTTTTTTATTTTCTCAAGGGTACCAGGAGAAAATGGACCCCAAAAGTTGTTGTCCAATTTGTCCTGAGTACCCTGATACCCCATATGTGGGAGAAAACTACTGTATGGGCCCACGTCGGGGCTCAGAAGGGAAGTAGTGACGTTTTGGAATGCAGACTTTGATGGAATGCTCTGCGGGTGTCATGTTGCCTTTGGAGAGCCCCTGATGTACCTAAACAGTGGAAACCCCCCACAAATGACACCATTTTGGAAACTAGACCCCCTAAGGAACTTATGTAGGTGTGTGGTGAGCACTTTGAACCCCCAAGGGCTTCTCAGAAGTTTATAACGCCTGGGCGTGAAAATAAAAAAGTCATATTTTTTTCCCACAAAAATGATATTTTTGCCCCCAATTTTTTATTTTCCTAAGGGCAACAGGAGAAATAGGACCCCAAAAGTTGTTTTGCAATTTGTCCTAAGTAGGCTGATACCCCATATATGGAGGTAAAATACTGTTTGGGCGCATGGCAGAGCTTGGAAGGGAAGGAGCACCATTTGACTTTTTCAACGCAGAATTGGCTGGAATTGAGATGAGACGCCATGTTGCATTTGGAGAGCACCTGATGTGCCCAAACAGTGGAAACCCTCCAATTCTAACTACAACCCTAACCCCAACACACCCCTAACCCTAATTTCAGCCCTAACCCTAACCCTAACCATAGCCCTAGCCCTAACCCTCATGGGAAAATGGAAATAAATACATTTTTTTAATTTTATTATTTTTCTCTAACTAAGGGGGTGATGACGGGGGGTTTGATTTACTATTTATGGCGGTTTTTATATTTGGCAGCTGTCACACGCTAAAAGACGCTTTTTATTGTAAAAATAGTTTTTGCATCACCACATATTGAGAGCTATAATTTTTCCGTATTTTGACCCACTGAGTCATGTGAGGTCTTATTTTTTGCGGGACGAGTTGACGCTTTTATTGGTATCATGTTCGGGCACGTGACATCTTTTGATCGATTTTTATTCTGATTTTTGGAACGCAGAATGAACAAAAACCAGCGTATCACAAATTTCTTTTCGGGGGTGCGTTTACACCGTTCCGCATGCGGGAAAATTGATAAAGCGGTTTTATTCTTCGGGTCAGTACGGTTACAGCGATACCTCATTTATGTCTTTTTTTATGTTTTGGCGCATTTACGCAATAAAAACAATTTTATATAAAAAATAATTATTTTTGCATCGCTTTATTCTGCGAGAAATAACTTTTTTATTTTTTCTCTGATGATGCTGTGTGGCAGCTCATTTTTTGCGGGACAAGATGACGTTTTCAACGGTGCCATGTATATTTATATGCGTCTTTTTGATCGCGTGTTATTGCACTTTTTGTTCGGTGGTATGATAATAAATCATTATTTTTTGCTTCGTTTTTTATTTTTTAAGGGGTTCACTAAAGGGCTTAACTAATGGGACAGTTTTATAGGGCAGGTCGTTATGGACGCGGCAATACCAAATATGTGTACTTTTATTGTTTTTTTTTGTTTTTTTTTATTTCCAAAAAATGAATTTATTAGGGAATATTTTTTTTATTTTTTTTATATTTATTCAGCGTTTTTTAAAATTATTTTTACACTTTTTTATTTTTTTTAACTTTATTAGGTTGTCCCAGGTGGGACATCACTGTCCTGTGATAGATCGCTGATCTGTCACATCACAGATCACTGTGACAGATCAGCAATCTGTCACAGGCATTGAAGAAGACTTCCTCTTGCCTGCGCTTTGCAGGCACTGAGGAAGTCAGCTCCCTACAGGCCCCCGAAGGTCCTCGTCGCCATCTTGGATCCGGAGACCTGTAGGGAAAGAGACCCCCGCAGCAGCGCTGCACATTGCGCTGCTGTGGGGGGCTCAGGGAAGTACGGAGGGAGCCCCTCCCTGCCGATGCTTCCCTTTAACCCCCGGTACACCGCGATCATGTTTGATCGCGGTGTGCAAGGGGTTAACGTGTCGGGGGCGGTCCGTGACCGCCCCTGACACATAGTGCCGGGTGTCAGCTGTGATAATCAGCTGACACCCGGCCGCGATCAGCGGCGCTCACCACATGGACTAGACGTACTATCCCGTCCATGGGCATAGGGGCCCGGGTCCCATGGATGGGATAGTACGTCTGATGTCAGAAAGGGGTTAAACCAACATTTCAAAAACAAAACAGGAATACTCCCCCTTCCTTTAACATGAGCACTTTCCCGTATGCATCCCCGCTGTGTCAGGAGAAAACAACAAACAAAACAAAAAAAACATTTCCCTTATCGTGGACGTAAAACTGTCCTGTAGGCTGCACAACGGTGCACGACAATCCCGGTAGTCCGGGCCATCTCCTGACAGCCGATGTTCCGCTAATTCAGCAGGGAACTCCACAGCTGTGAAGTCCCCGGGATACTTGAGGTGTCTCTGTGAGTCCTTTTACGGGGGCTTGTAGTCTTCGCAGTAGGCGACCACTGCAACAGCGTAGTAGCCGCGGGGGCAGTACTCCTTATAGTAGGAGACCAAGTCTCCTTCCTGCAGAGCCCGGCCGTGACTGATGGAAGTTACATTCAGGTACACCTTTTGACCAGTGGCGAGGTCCCGGATGAGCCCATAGCCCTTCTCCACATTTGTGTATACCAGCCGCCCGGTGGACTGTGAAGCCGCCATGCCAGCCTCTCCTTTCTCATGGAGCCCCCCAGATCTCCCGCTCTCTGGCCTTCTTTTTCTCAATGACCTCCGCAACCCAAATGGAGGGTCCGGTGTAGGCCGCAGAGTCCGGTGGGCGAGTCGTGGTCGTGGTCGAGAGTGGAGAAGAGGCGGCTGCAGATTCCAATGAGTAGGCCGCAGCCGGCTCCGGGAGTAAAGTCGGAGTGGCCGCGTGGGAGGCCGCAGGTGGAACCAAGGCGGCCGTGGGCACCGGCAAGTCGACCGCAGTCAAGGCCACAGATGGAACAGTGACCGCAGATGCCGGTGAGTCAACCGCGGGGGCTGGCAGCCCGATTACAGCAGTGACCGGGAGTGGGGCCGACGTGGCGACAAGCCCCGGTGGATAGGCCGCCGCCGGAAGATGGAGCGCGGCAGGGGCGGCCGCGGGTTGGTTCCGCACCGGCAGCACAGTACGAGGTGCCGCCGGGCGAGGTGGCTCGGGGTTGCTGTAAGTGGCGACGGTCGGCCTGGCGGGGACCATGTAGTCGTCCAGAGGCGGGGTCACTGAAGAGTGAGAAGTCGGGCGGGGAGGCCGAGGGCCGGTGTCGGGGCCCCGAGGCCTGTCCGGAGCATGGAGCGTGGGGACGGAATCTGCCTGGGGTGCCGCCGGCGGGGCCGGAGGAACGCTCACCTTCCCAGGCGCCTCGGTTTCCAGCAGGCTTTCCCACTGCACCTTCCCCAGCCGTTGGTCTTCACCCCGCCGTCCGGCAGGGCCAGCCTCCAGGCTCGATGGTTCCGCGGAGAGGCTCCCTGGGCAGGTCTCCCGAAGAGACTCGATCTCCTGGCTCCACCGCCATTCCAGGAGTCCGAGGCCTCGACAGCTGCAGCGTCTCATTCCGTCCGGTGTCCAGAAGCTGAATGGCGCCAAACAGCCGCAGCAGGTCTCTCCACCCTGGCCACTCCTGTTCTTGGGTGGGGCGGTGGTCGGCTTCTCCACACATCTTCCAGGGTCTAGGGGGGGCGGTTGTCTCCAGATGTACACCGCTCCCCCCAGGGTCGGATTTGATATAGCCCCGGATCGTCCAGTCCAATTAGAAATGTCTGTGTCTCTTTTTGGCGCCAAATCGCCACAGCCATTTTTTTTAGTTCTTGTACCGCTCCAGTTCCTCTGGTGACAGAAACAAGTCCCAAATTTGTAATCCACAAGAAAAGCAATTCAAGTCCTTTTGATTTCTTCTGTCGCAGGCTTGCCGCTGAAGTTGAAGTATTGGCGGCGGCGATCCTGCCGACTACGCCAAATGTAGGAAGGTGGCCCAGCCTGGGGGGGTGGTCCCCTGTTTACCGCGAACAGACGACACAGACTCGAGACGGAGGCAGATTTCGGGTACAACAGGTCCGAGTTTATTGGCCGTCCTCCTGACGACCGCAGCAATAACCGCAGCACTTCCACAGCTCTCCGTATTCAGGCCCGGGTACCTGCACCTTCCTTTTGTCATAGTGACGTTCCTCGCGGCTCTTTCACTGGGGCTGCCCTAGGCCTATCTACCGCCAGCGTTTCACCGGTCCGAGATCGTCGTCAATTTGGTACCCCCGGGGCCTCGTCTGTTCTGCGGTTCTTCGTGTCGGGGCCACCCGCCTGACTTATTTTCTCCTCTGTCCCCTAGTTGAGCTCTCCACTATTGTTCATCACTACAATGACACTCTTAGAAGCACCCTTGACCAAGTAGCTCCCCTCACCCTCAGAACCTCCAAACACAGAGTAAAAGAGCCCTGGCTCACATCGCAAACTCAACTTCTCCAGCGATGCTCCAGGAGTGCTGAACGCCTATGGAGAAAAACCCGCACACCAGAAGACTTCATCCACTTCAAATTTATGTTAAGAACCTATAACGCTGCCCTTCACCTTGCCAAACAGACCTACTTCACCACCCTGATCTCCTCACTAGCCAACAACCCCAAGAAACTTTTTGACACTTTTCACTCCCTCCTCAGGCCAAAAGCACAAGCCCCTATCACAGACATTTGTGCTGATGACCTGGCCTCCCACTTTACAGAAAAAATAGATAATATCCGTCAAGAAATCTGCTCCCAACCACCAAGTGCTGTGACTCCCATCCCTTCCTACATCTCCCCTGGCTCACTCTCCACATTTGATCCCATCACAGAAGAAGAAGTCTCCAGACTCCTCTCTTCTTCTCGTCCGACTACATGCACTACCGACCCCATTCCCTCACATCTCCTCCAGTCTCTCTCTCCAGTCGTCACAACCCACCTAACTACAATCTTTAATCTCTCCCTCTCCTCGGGCGTTTTCCCATCCTCCTTCAAACACGCCATCGTTACTCCATTACTAAAGAAACCTGCTCTCGACCCATCCTGCACAAACAACTACAGACCAGTCTCCAATCTCCCCTTCATCTCTAAACTTTTGGAACGCCTAGTTTACTCCCGCCTTACCCGTTACCTCTCCATTCACTCCCTTCTAGACCCTTCACAGTCCGGCTTCCGCCCCCTACATTCGACTGAAACTGCACTCATCAAAGTGACCAATGACATTCTGACAGCAAAACGTAACGGTGACCACTCTCTGCTCATTCTTCTTGACCTATCTGCAGCTTTCGATACTGTTGACCACCATCTCCTACTCTCTAGGCTCCAGTCACTAGGCATTAAGGACACTGCACTCTCCTGGTTCTCTTCCTATCTCTCTGACCGCTCCTTCAGTGTTTTGTTCTCTGGCTCCACGTCATCTCCTCTTCCTCTTGCTGTCGGGGTACCTCAGGGCTCAGTCCTTGGCCCCCTTCTTTTCTCTCTCTACACGGCCCCAATTGGACAGACCATCAGCAGATTTGGCTTTCAGTACCATCTTTATGCTGATGACACACAACTATACACGTCTTCCCCCGACCTTACCCCCGCTGTACTACAGAACGCCAGTGACTGTCTGTCCGCAGTCTCCAATATCATGTCCGCGCTCTATCTGAAACTCAACCTCTCCAAAACTGAACTTCTTCTGCTCCCGCCGTCTACTAACCTCCCTAAATCTGACATTTCCTTCTCCGTGGGTGGTACCACAATAACACCCCGGCAGCAGGTGCGCTGTCTGGGTGTTATGTTTGACACCAATCTCTCCTTTACATCCCATATACAATCCCTTGCCCGCTCTTGCCGCTTACACCTAAAGAACATCTCTAGAATCCGCCCTTTTCTCACTATGGAAACAACAAAAACCCTCACTGTTGCATTGATCCACTCTCGCCTGGATTACTGCAACGCTCTATTAATTGGCCTCCCCGTCACTCGACTATCCCCTCTCCAGTCCATACTAAATGCAGCAGCCAGGATCGTCCATCTGGGTAATCGGTACTCGGACGCGTCCGCTCTTCGCCAGTCCTTACATTGGCTGCCCATTCATTATAGGATCCAATTCAAAGTACTTGTTCTCACCCACAAAGCTCTCCACAGTGCGGCACCCCCTTACATCTCTTCTCTCATTTCTGTCTATCGGCCTAGCCGATCGCTGCGCTCTGCAAACGACTTTCGACTAACCTCTGCACTAATCCGTACCTCCCACTCCCGACTCCAAGACTTCTCCCGTGCTGCTCCTATCCTCTGGAATGCTCTACCCCAAGAAATCAGGACTATCCACAATTTGCATAGTTTTAGGCGCTCCCTCAAAACACACCTGTTCAGAGCGGCCTATCACATTCACTAATCAAAGTCATTCTCTGTGTAAGTGTGCGTGCGTAGCCCATTCACTATCTCCATCCATCCTTCACTCCTGCAAGATGGCTGGACCTTCATTGTAAATACACACCTGTACTCTGTATCTCCCTCACCTCATTGTAGATTGTATGCTCTCACGAGCAGGGTCGTCTTATTTCGTCTTATTTTGCTTTAATTATTGTATTGTTAGCGTTGTTACTTATGACTTGTGTTTTGAAACTGTTAAACTGTAAAGCGCTGCGGAATATGTTGGCGCTATATAAATAAAGATTATTATTATTATTATTATTACTGTTCGTACTCCTTCACTGTCTCCTCTCCTGTCGAGCTCTTCCCGGGACTGGAACTTTCTGGAACCCTCTCCTGTCCTATTTATAACCTTCCTGGGCTCCTATCTCCCCGCCCCCCCATGACTAATGGTTTCTAAAGCCATAAGTTTTTCCCCAGCTGTTTCCCTTCTGTCATTACAAACATCTGTCTAAAGTGCACAAACTGTCCCTTTTCCCTACTGACAAGTCCGTCCATCAGGTCACTTTCCCCACATATCGGCGGCAGTTAAGGGGCCTTATTCCTCCTGCACCTCATGCTCATTCTTTTTACACAGCCTCCTCCTGCACCTCATGCTCCTCCTTTATACACAGCATTTTTCAGCAGCACAGCTTTTCTCCTTTATAGTTGCCTCCTCCAGCAGCACCTCACACTCCTCTTCCATATACAATTGGAAACACTTGATCCCTAGCGAAATTGCACTAATTGCAATAAAACGTATTGCATAGTGCTGGGCGAACACTAAAATGCTCAGGTGCTTGTTGTTCGGGTCGAGTAAATTGGAACACTTGGGTACTCAGACAGAGCAACGAGCCCAATGTAAGTCTATGGGAGACCCGAGCATTTTTACTGCGATCCCCTCTGGTGGTCCTTTTAGGCTCTAAAAACGTCTGAAAATGATGGAAACACTGCTCAACTGACATGGGGACATCATGGGGATTGCCCCTGGAAGCATTTCTGACTCCTAGTTCACAGTTTTAAACAATTTTTTCAGTTACATGCCATTTTTACCGATGCACCAAAAAACATACCAAAACGAAACCAAAATGGATTTTGCTGGGAAATATGTTAAGGTACATCCTTTCCAGGTTAATGACTTGCATTTAAGGCAAAATAATTAGCCCCAGACCAAAATGTTCATCCCCCTCTTGGGCTATGTTCAGATGCAGCGTTTTTGAAGCGTTTTTCAACTTTAACATTGCTTTCAACCAATACAAATGCATTCACTGGGAAATGTAATTGTAACATTTAACAACCATAGCTGGCCATGTGGTGTGTAACACATAAGCAGACAGATCTTGTTTCATTTATGAAGGAGGGACTCTTAAAGTCACAGAGCCTATTTTACAGGGGTATCAGGCAGCATTAATCTGCTTAAAGGGCCATTATTAAACAGTGGGTCTCCTAAACTGTTGTAGCCTATGTAGTGAGTGGATGGGCTGCCTAGAATTACGACGCACCCCAATACCCCTTTCACGAGATGTTCAGGAGGGCCTCCGTAAAAAATGTTGCATTGAATGCAAGGCCTGACCTGCTACCAAGTCATATGCACCCCAATACGCTTTTGAACCCACATACTGAATGGGCCCAGGAAAAATCACTTCACATTATTCACTTTGTACTCCCATTCAGTTTCCTTATGCATTGACTGCAAGGCCTGCCCTGCTACCAAGTCGTATGAACCCACATAATGGATTGGCCCAGGAAAATCCACTTCACATTATGCATTTTGTACTCCCGGACTCTTTTCTTATGCTTTGACAGCAAGGCCTGCCCTGCTGCCAAGTTGTCATGTCCGCCATTTCTGTCATGTCTGTCCTGTCTGTTTTCTCTCAAGAACTCCTGGAGCGATGTGCATGCGCATATCTTGTCTGCTATCCTGCTCGTTCCCTAGAGCAGTGTGCACACTCACCTCATGTCTGAGCTGCAGGATGCCTGCGTTTCTGCTCTGTCTTCTGTGATCTTCTCGTCATGTCTAGAATCTCTGATCAGGTGTCCCTGTCTGGATCCTGCACTGTCTGGTTCAGCAATCATCTCGTCATGTCTGGAACGCTGATCATGTGACCTTTCCTAGGACCCTGCACTGTCTGGTTTGGTAATTATCTCATCATGTCTAGAACTCTGATCATGTGACCTGTCTAGGTTTCAGCGCTGATTCTGCAGTCGTCTCGTCATGTCTAGAACTCTGATCATGTGACCTGTCTAGGTTTCAGCACTGATTCTGCAGTCGTCTCGTCATGTCTGGAACTCTGATCATGTGACTACGCTCTGGTATCCTGTGGATCTGAACCCGGAAGTGCTCCCCTGGTCCTGACCTGGAAGAGGAGGTGCTATGCCCTATATCAGGCCGCCCCTTCCTATGCTCAGGGCCTGAGTATTGTGTGGTGTCCCTGCATGGCTGCTTGGTCTGTGAGGTGCACCCTCTATTCTGTGCCCTTGCACTCTGCTCTGTCGTGCGTCTCTGCACACGCTCCGTGCTCGTATTCCGTCTCTTGTCTCGTGCCTTGTCTAGTGTTTGTCCTTCGTGCCATGTTTTGTCTTTGCCCTGCTTTGCCTTGCTTTGCCTTGTAGTCCTTGTTTGCTCTGACTCTGTTCCGTGTTTCTTTCCATGTTTCCTGTCTCGCTCTGCTTTGTAGCTTCAGGTACCCTGCCTCTGTCTCTGCCCTGACGTGTCCTTACACGTGCAGGTCTCCGTCTCTGTACCCTGCCCTGACGTGTCTCTACACGTGCAGGTCTCCGCTCTGAACCTCTCCCTGGCGTGTCTCTACACGTGCAGGTCTCTGCTCTGAACCTCTCCCTGGTGTGTCTCTACACGTGCAGGTCTCCGCTCTGAACCTCTCCCTGGCGTGTCTCTACACGTGCAGGTCTCTGCTCTGAACCTCTCCCTGGCGTGTCTCTACACGTGCAGGTCTCTGCTCTGAACCTCTCCCTGGCGTGTCTCTACACGTGCAGGTCTCCGCTCTGAACCTCTCCCTGGCGTGTCTCTACACGTGCAGGTCTCCACTCTGAACCTCTCCCTGGCGTGTCTCTACACGTGCAGGCCTCGCTCTGTACCCTGTCTAGACCCAAGGTCCTCCCTTGGCCCGGCTCTGGGCTTCGGCCTACGCTCCGCTGCTAGACTGTCCCTGTCCCTGGCGTGTCTCTACACGTGCAGGCCTCCACACTGAATCTCTCCCTGGCGTGTCTCTACACGTGCAGGCCTCGCTCTGTACCCTGTCTAGTCCCAAGGTCCTTCCTTGGCCCGGCTCTGGGCTTCGGCCTACGCTCCGCTGCTAGACTGTCCCTGGCATGCTCTCCGCATGCGCAGGTCTCTGCCTTGTTCTTTGTCTTGTCCCTGTTGTTTCGTGCGCTCTTGCACATTTCGTACTAGGCTTTGCCATGCTGTCTCGCATGTAGCTCTGTCCTGTACCCTATGCCTAGTCCTGCCTTGTGGCTCCGTGCCTCCGTGCACGTGCCTGGTCGCCTGTGCCTGCCTGGTGTGCCTCAGCTGTGCTGCCTCTAGCCGTGCTCGCCTGTGTGCCCCAGCCGTGCCCCGCCCAGTGCTATAGTGGTCTGGCTGCGTGGCCCCGCAGTGGTGCCGCCTCTAGTCGTGCCCGCTTGCAACTGCCATCGTCGGTACCACCTGCCGGTGCTCCCAGCGTGGTCTCTGTGCTCCCTTGCACTCACGCTGGTTCTCGCACTGTGCCTTTTCGTGCTACTCTTGCACAAAGCCTTTGTCTCTTTTGCTCTTCTCTGACCCTAGTTTGCCTGCTGGATTCCATAACCTGCCGACCGCTGCCACAGGTCCGGACCTAGATGACTGCGGCCTGATGTCCGGAGCTGATGTCCGTAGCCAGATTCCTGTCGGTCGATGCCAGCATTTGGATTCCGATGCCATCGTACTCTGTGCCTCTCCCTGGTATGCCCCTTGGCATGCGCAAACCTCTGTCCGGTGAACCTGATCCTGGTGTGTCCGTTGACACGCACCATGTCACTAACTCTATCTTGTTTCCTTGCATGGAACCCTGGCTGACTTCTGGATGTCCGGATCCTGCCGATCACCCTCTGAGCTACAGACCCTGATGTCCTGGTTGATCGTGGACTGTTGTCCGGAGTCCGAGGTCCGCGTACCATCTGCACGTTCCATGCCTGGACCTCAGCGTGCCATTGCACGCACCCTGTTCCACGAACTCTGTGTGTTCACGTTTGCTCCTGTTGCACCCTGAAGGGTTCCTCAAGTCTTGGACCTCAGCGTGCTCTTGCACGCACCTTGCCTTATGTTCTGTGTGTCCACATTTTGCACCTGTTGTACCTGAAGTCTTCCTTAATGAAGTTTCTTTGAATTAACGACTCATCTTGCCTTGTCTTGTTTCCCTGAGCCGACCGTCTGGTCCAGCTGCCGTGGTGGCTCACCCCCTTGGTCTTGCCCCTGACACTCCCTGTATAGGGGGTGGTTCTCATTAGGTCAGCTCGCCCTAGGTGGGTGGGTGCCACGGCCCAGAGGGTCCACTCTTTCAAGAAAGAAACGACGCTCGTCACACAAGTCATATGCACCCCAATGCGCCTTTGAACTCACATACTGGCTGGGCCCAGGAAAATCCACTTCACATTATTCACTTTGTACTCCCATTCAGTTTCCTTATGCATTGACTGCAAGGCCTGCCCTGCTGCCAAGTCATATGCACCCCAATACGCCTTTGAACCCTCATACTGAATGGGCCCAGGAAAATCCACTTCATATTATTCATTTTGTACTCCCATTCTGTTTCCTTATGCATTGACGGCAAGACCTGCCCTGCTACCAAGTCATATGCACCCCAATAAGCCTTTGAACCCACATACTGGATGGGCCCAGGAAAATCCGCTTCACATTATGCATTTTGTGCTCCCGTACTCTTTTCTTTTTTTTTTTAATTCGCTTATTAAACCATAAACATGTACAATATATATAATGTTAAACATAATACAAAGTGTACATATGTTTCATACGACATTGAAATATAAGGCAAAATGTGCATACCAGTTGTATACAGAATAAAGTAAAATACAATATCAACAAAATCATAATGGTCTTGTGTTATTACTTGAGTGATGAGATCTGCCTAACCTCTAAACTGTACCTACATCTACAAGAACATAAACATAAACTATTCCGCAGCCTACTTCCACACAATTAACTATTTATTATGTGATATCTCCACTCTACAAGGTGAGGTGAGAGGAATTCCTCCTCTCCCAAATCTTTTCAAATTTATTTGGGCACCCTTTGTTTTGATACAACGTGCGTTCATATTGGATAATCGAATTCACTAAGTTGATCCAGGACCGAGAGAGGGAGATGAACCTCCCATCCACCGCAATGCCAGTACCTTTTGTGCCATAAACAGCTTCTCCTGTAGGAACATCCCAACATATTGACCCCATGTCTTCTCATCCCATACTCCAAACAGACAGACCAGTGGTTCAAGGGGAACAGGAATTTGTACCAGAGATGTTAATACTGATGTCACCTCCTTCCAATATTGTGCAACGATAGGACAGTACCAGATCATATGAATAAAGTCTGCATCTGTTGAATGGCATCTCAAACATTCCGATGATTGGTATCGGCCCATCTTAAAGAGTCGAGTGGGAGTCAAATATGATTGATTTATAATATATAATTGTATCATCCTGTTATTAACAGACGGAGATATCCTGATTGAGGACTACAGGATTTCTTCCCACTCCTCTCCCTGTGTGTCTGGGATGAGCCTTTCCCATTTCTTCTTAACGGAGTCTATGGTAGATTCTGTCCCTACTGACAGCATATATGTGTACAGAGAGGAGATGAGACCTTGGGGGCCTTGTGATTTAAGGATCCCTATCAAGGGTAGAGACGAAATAGCATTATCTATACCTACACATCTCAAATGCGATTGAAAAGCTGACCTTAGTTGTAGATAACGAAAGAACTGGGATCTCGAAACATTGCGGTGAACTTGTAATTGTTCAAAAGATATCAGAGTTCCATGATCATATAGATCACCTATCGTAAAAACATTATACTGAGCCCAAAACTCAGCGGATGGGTGTTCAAATAACGCTGGAAGGTAACCACTATTCCATAAGGGCATTTCAGCTATAATATCCTCAAATCCAACCACCCTTTTTATCTGCTTCCTTACTGATTGTGCCAGACGAAGCAGGGGCAACAGCCGCGGGACATTTATTTTCCTCATTTCCAAAAATCCTAGCGGGCAACTAACTTGTGCGGCATGAAGCAGATGACCTTCAGAATTAGGGAGATGACCACCGGGCATCCATGTACTTATGGCTTTGGCCTGTCCGGACAGATAATACAGAAAGAAATCGGGTAACGCTGCCCCCCCTCCCTTTTTGGGTCTCTGCAAAGTGGATAGTTTAAGTTTGGGCCTGGCTTTCCCCCATATAAAAGATGTGATCTGGGAATTCAGATTAGCAAAAAAGGATCTGGGCACCACTACAGCACTATGTTGGAGAGAATAGCTAAGCTTGGGGAGTAATATCATTTTAATTAAATTAATACGTCCGGCCACAGACAGTGGAAGTTTACCCCAGATTGCGAATTTGGCTTTAACCATCTCCATCAGTGGATGTATGTTAAGTTGCAGATCAAGCTTACTGCCTTGAGAAATATGGACACCCAGATATTTGAAACTGGTTACAATGGGTAGTGAGGAGAGAGTCTCAAGTCATGGCATTGGAGCATGGGAGAGAGGCATCAAAGCAGACTTCTCCCAATTTATATATAGGCCAGAGTATTTACCGAATTTATTTATAGTAGTGATCACTCTTGTCAGGGTTTCCCCCGCTTTGTCCATAAATATCACCATATCATCAGCATATAGGCCTATGGTGTCTGTCCGGCCCGCTATTTCTATACCAGCAATATTAGGGGAACATCTGATACGAATTGCCAGTGCCTCGATAGCAAGAGCAAAAAGGGCCAGGGAAAGGGGACACCCCTGACGAGTTCCTCTATGCAATGAAAAGGGCTCAGATAAGAACTATTTACGATGACTCGGGCCTTAGGCTTCATGTATAATATACTGACCCACTTTTGGAATCTATCACCGAATCCATAGCTCTGCAAACATGCGCGGAGAAAAGGCCATTCAAGAGAGTCAAAGGCCTTAGCCTCATCAAGCGATGCCAATGCCCATTCGTTGTCCGGCACCAGAGAGCTATACTGGACCACTGACTGGACTCGTCTAATATTGATGGAGGTGCTCTTACCAGGCATAAAGCCAGTTTTGTCAGAGTGTATGAGGTCTAATATAACTGAGTTCAACCTGTTGGCCAAAATTTTCGTAAAGATCTTCTAATCCACATTTACTAATGATATAGGCCGATAAGATCCACAATCTAAAAGGTCCTTCCCTTCCTTTTTTAGAACTATTATATTAGCCTCATAGAAGGATTCCGGCATGCATCCCCTCTCCCCAATCCCACGAAATACCGTCAACAAAAGAGGCGCCAGTATCTCCTGGTATTTCCTATACAATTTGACAGGAAATTGATCTGGTACAGTGGCTTTCCCAGAGGCCATATCCTTCATGGCATCCTCTACCTCCTCCAGATTAAACTCAGCATCCATAAAAGCCCGCTGGGAAGGACTTATTTTGGGAAACTCTATATCTGACATAATTTAGACACCACGGGCTATCAACATCAGTCTTAGAATTGTACAATGAGCTATAATCATAAAAGCATTTCAGTATTTCTTCAGTTGAAGAAGCCAGAGTACCATCCGAACTGCGAATCTGTAAGATTGTGTTAGTTGTATTATGTTGACGCACTAAGTAAGCCAAAAATTTGCTTGCCTGATTCCCCATCTCGAAGTAAGATTGTCGGGCAAAAAATAATTTACGTTTAGTTTTAGTGTCAATATGCTGAGTATATAACCTTTGAGCAGTCAACCATTCCACCCTATTACTATTAGTTTGGTCAGATATGTAGGCGGCCTCCGAATCTTTCAGTCGTTGCTCCATCTCGCCATCCTCCTCCGATGTCACTCGTTTAATGTAAGAGATCGTAGAGGATAAACAACCCCTCAGATAAGCTTTAAGAGTGTTCCAAAATAAATTAATATTTCGGGGTTCAGGGTGGGACGAGACGAAGCAACGTAACTGATCTATCGTTCTATCAGGCGGTTTTATCAACTTCAACCAAAAAGGGTTCAACTTCCATGTCATCCTATTATTCAATGGTCCGTATTTAAGTTTAAGAATAACCTGACTGTGGTCTGGAATCCCCCTACTGCCATGTTCAATATCATCCACCCATGTCGCTAGGCTGCTGGATCCAAAAATGTAATCTATGCGAGATAGGGAGCGTTTAGTGGAGGAATGGAAAGTATACTCCCTCGTCTCAGGATGGCGCATTCTCCATAGATCCAGCCACCCACTACCCGCCATGAATTGTGACAGCTGGGATGCACCCGAAGGGGGGCCCCACTCTGTACTCCATCACCCAATCTCAATTTATCAAGATGATTATTCATGACCAGATTAAAATCTCCCATACAAATGACGTGTGCATCTGGATAATTTAGAGCGAAACTCAATGCTTTCTGAATAATTGACATATTGGCCGGGGGGGGGTTATAGATACACAGAATAACATATTTCTTAGAGTTGATCAGTGCATGTACAAACACAAACTGTCCCTCAGGATCTTTCCGGGCCTCCCTGGTTTCCCACCGAACATTTTTATGTATTAACAGTGAAACCCCCCTTGAATAGCTGGTGTGAAAAGCATGTATAAACCATTGTACCCACGGTTTTTGCACACACCGAACTGTGTCTCTGGTCAGTTGCGTCTCAACCAGAGCCACAATGTGAGGGCAATATTGTCTAATTTGTGAGAACACCTTAATTTTCTTTCTGGGGGGTTTTATACCTCTTACATTCCAGGTCATACATATCAACTCAGTACCCATTCCCGCCTATCCGAATATGTCGCATAGTTGTGCCCGAGCAGAATGCAGAGATATCACCTAGATAACAAAGTTGGCATCGGCTGCGGCATTTACCTAAATAACTATAAAAACTAAAACCTTTGAAAACGAAAGAACAGAACAAGAACCTAATAATATAGGAGCACAGTCTCGCGCCCCCATCAAAAAATAAGCAAGGGGATACCATAATTGAGTACAGTGTCCGGTATCGTTTTTAACTGGATACTTGCCGAGAGAGCTCCAATTAGACCTTTGACTGAAAGGATCCAGATCAACAGCCGTCACATTAGGATTCCTTTGCAGGGGATCCCCTATGGGACCGCAGCCATTCAGTCGCCTTCTTTGGATCCGTGAAGAACACGGAGGTACCTCCGTGGACAACCCGAAGCCGCGCCGGATGTATCATTGAGTACACAATGTTCCTTTCCCTGAGCCGTTTCTTGACTTTGATAAATTGTGCCCGCTGCTTCTGCAGTTCCATGGAAAAGTCCGGGAAGATGGAAATCGCAGCATTGTTGAACTTGATGGGACTTTTTTGTCGTGCAAGATGCAGAATGGTATCTCTGTCTTTACAATTGAGGAGGCGTGCCAGGAAAGGCTGAGGCGGGGCCCCCAGAGACAGGGGTTTAGTAGGGACCCTATGTGCTCTTTCAATTGCGAACACTGAAGAGAATTCATCCCCCAGGGAGGCCTTAAGCCAGGCTTCCAGAAACTGCTCAGGATGCTGACCTTCCGAGCGCTCAGGCAGACCAATGATTCAGATATTATTCCGACGCATTCTGTTCTCCAAGTCATCCGCCTTCTGTTTCCAAGCATTCATAGAGCCCGCCACTTTCGTTAATTTGGCCTCCATAGGTGTAATGGTATCCTCTACCTGGGACACCCTCGTCTCCACCTCCGTAATGCGTCCCCTCATGGTCTGCATATCCTGACGAAGTCTCCCCACATCCGTGTAAACATCCTCAATTTTCTCAGTCAGGGATGTGCTGGTTAGGGAGATAGCCTGTATTGATTCCTCAGATGCCTGTTTAAGGGTCAATTCCTCCTGCTCAGTCTCTTCCTCACCCTCAGAAGGATGATTTTTACGTTGAACTTGGGAGGAAGTGTTTCTAAGAGGCCGTGCACTTTCAGAAGGATCGGGTCTTGCATACTCCTTTAGTTTTTCTGCTGCTGCTCCTGACCCTTGAATTAGGAAAGTCTGACCGACGGCTTCACTGTAATGACCCATCCCAAAACCCACACTTACCCCTTCTTAACTTAAATAAGACACGACTGCGTGACATTGGATGTAAAAGGCCACAGCAGCCCCGTTTATTAACACCAAACAAGCAATAACATTTTATCCATAAATGTAGAAATATTCCATAAACATAACCACCAGCAAAAGGAGGGGGGGTAAATGAAGAGTCCATTGTACATGATTGCAACACCAGCTCCACCACGTGCCCTCAGCCGCACCACACCGGCTCGAGGACACCCAGCCGAGTGTTGCCCAACCAATGTCCTGCTGGGACCCAGCCCAGCAGGGACCCACGTTAACATGCCCCGCTGTGACCCAGCACAGCAGGGTCCCACGTTAACATGTCCCGCTGTGACCCAGCACAGTTGGGACCCACCTTAACCAAGTATACCATTGCACCACCAGGGGTAACCCGCTCCTGCACTGGGTTCACCCCCCCGCTCTTTGTGCAATCCACCGACTTCAAATACCCCCCTCCTTTCCGCCACCGCGAGCACGTATGACACCTTGTACGTGCGAGTACCACCACCAAAAAAAACCCAACCCGAGCCGACTCTGCGGCTCGAGTAACCAATGCTTCTGTACCAAGACCAATCGATCAAAACTGATCCCCATTAGACCTCACAATGCCAACCTACACCAAACCACCAGTACAACAAGGTCAGCCACACCCAAGACCTGCAACTAGCCAACCGCATGCACCGCCTGCGCGACCAGTCCCCAACCTGAGCCGCCGCCTCTGCCTCGTTGAGACCGCAACATTGCAGGCGCCTCCGAAAATTGCACTTCACCTAATAATTAATCAAAGCCAACCATTATTGCCGTGAACAAAAGAACCTACATTGGTTCCCCAAACCTCCGATAGACTCTTGAAAATGTGCCCAGTAAAACCCACTATGTAGTCATTCCAAACAGGAGCCCCTATGAACAACAACACGAGCACGGCTCCCAGGCAGAAAATTGCACTCCACCTGATAATAATCAAAGCCAACCATTATTGACGTAACAAAAGAACCTACACTGGTTCCCCAACCTCCGACAGATTCTTGAAAAACGTGCCCAGTAAAACCCACTATGTAGTCATGAACAACAACACGAGCATGGCTCCCAGGCAGGAAGAAATGAACCACAGCATTCAGGCCCGATGTCTCAGATCAAACCCCTTGACGCCCCAGCGACCAAGTCTCCACCACACACGTGCAGTACCAAAACACTGTTGGTCCCGTCAACCCTGCGTGATAGCATCGATCTTAAAATATCCACCCAACTCGAAAACATAAACCAATCCACCACGACCCGGAAACGAATTAATTGTGTGCATCACCCGTGCACTTCGAACCCAGAATCACAACACTACTGTTGCCACCCTCTTACCAAAAGTGAGATGTACTCCGCACCCATTCCCCGCTGAACTGCGGACTCGACACTACTCACAAAAAGAAAGCAAAGCGACTCCACACCACCTGAAGTCCAGGAAAACTCAGACACACATCACGTCTCCCGAAAACCCCAGACACCATAAACCCGGGCCATCCGTCAAAACATTGCACTCACTGGTGCCCGATGCTTGTCCACCACTCAGCCTCAAAGCACCGCAAAAAACACCCCCAAACGGAGCACAGCCCCAGACGATTACCAGGTCCTTAGAATCGTTAAAAGTCAATGCACATCGCACTAGCTTCCCCTGCCACGGCGTACCACCAGCCCGACATTAATGAAAGTAATGTTATAGTTGCAACCTGCTCACCCACTACCTAAAGTACACCTCCCCCGCAGCTGCGCTGCACCACAACCATGTCCCCATAATACCAGCCGGTCCTGACAAGCGCGCATAACGGAATGAATGACATAGCCATGTATTGCCGGACGGGCTACACCCACGCGGGAGACCATTCACACGGCCATCGAAACAACATGTCCTGCCTCATGCTCTATACAGAATTCCCGACAAATGGAACAACACCCGCTGGATAAACAAACCGTTCACCAACCAGGACCCCCGAGACCAGTAAAGCACGCGCTGGGTTACCCAACTCAAATGTTGCATCATCCTTGCGCAACACTTCACTCTAGCCCCCCGTCCGGGGGCACCCAAAAAGAAAAGACTCTAAGGAGAGCTGTATACCCAGAAGGCAAAGCAGGACCAGCTGCACCCACAATAAACCTCCTAGCCCATCGTAACGAAAACTACCCACTCTGTATAATAAACTCCTACGTAGCTGCCATCAACGGCTGTAACAAATACCACCCGATACAGTCTGCTAAAAGCTCAATCGGCAACCCTAAAGAACCGCAGTGAGAACCCACCAGTCCTTACGTACAAAAGTTGTTAAAACTGCCCCTGGGCAGCCACGACCAGCAAATTACCGTAAGAACGCCATATGACTGCAGATCATGCAAAAGCCCCCAGTGGCTCGTAGACTCACGTATTCAATAACCAAACTCAACCCCCAAAACAGCAGCGCGATATACACGGGAACCTAATAACGACCCCCGACCTGACACGATGTACTCATTAACCTAACCAGACTTAGACATAGGGCTCCAGGTGAATCAAACACGTTGACTTATCCAAACACATGATAACCGCAAATACGCCCTGAGCATGAAGAAACCCTAAGTAGTCAAGGGTTGGACCATGAACAGAAAATAAGCACACCACCTTCCCTAATACCAGATAATCCCTAGTAGTCCCAGGTTAGACCATGAACAGAAAAAAAGCACTCCACCATCCCTAATACCAGATAATCCACGACTACCACACAGAAACCAAACCATGGACCTCAACAACCAGACATTGACCAACCATAAAACCCCAGCTCCACACAATATCTACGTACCCCAAGAAATTAACCAGGAAAACAAATCCGGTAAAAGGTCAACTCCAAGCCCCCCGGGGGAAATGTCATCCATTGCTGCCAGAAAGGCAGGTTCCCAAAAGATCTGCCGTCCCAAGCATCTCAACCTCTCCTGAACGTCTGCCGCAACAAACCATAATGCCCCTAGTGAACATGAAAACCCTTAGTACACTCAAAGCCCCTATTGGAGAACCGAACCCGGACCGAGGCATATAAATAAAACACACCGTAATGAAAACTCGACCACCTACCCCCTCACCTCTGACCAGCAATAGCACACACCCCACTGTAACGTGAAAGATTAAGTCGCCCGGTGCACTCCCCAAACTGCTCACCACGTCAGTGAACTGCCATCAAACCCTTATCAAATACTAGGCGCGGCGATAATCCTCCAGCCAAAAGACCCATGCCTATAACAACCATAAAACCGGCATGGATATGGCTTTCCACCACCGCACTGCCAATATCCGTATCACCACCTGAATTACTCACAAACCGCCATGGAATCACCACCAGTCATACACAAACACCCAGAGAATGCAAGCACAATTATACCAACCAAAATAAAATGATGTCATCACCTATAGATATACCCACTATCATAAAAGCAAACTAGCATGAAAATAAAAAAAAACCTCCCAACACTCATGAAGTGCACAAAACAGCCTCCTGGACCACAAAGCAACCATTCCCTCACAGATTCGAACGCTGTCCACATGGACCAGCCGCGCATCTTTCCGAACCCCCAGACAAACACACTACCACCCTAGTGCACCCGAAACCATACGTAGCAACACCCTTCCCAACCAATATAATCTAGACATTAATAAAGGTTTAAGTGTGCCTTAGTGAGCCTTACTTACTATAGATATACCCACTATCATGAAAACAAACTAGCATGAAAATAAAAACCACCCAACACTCATGAAGTGCATAAAACGGCCTCCTGGACCACAAAGCAACCATTCCCTCGCAGATTCGAACGCTGGCCACATGGACCAGCCGTGCATAGTTCCGAACCCCCGTGACAAACCAACTACCACCCTAGTGCGAAACCATACGTAGCAACACCCTTCCCAACCAATATAATCTAGACATAATAAAGGTTTAAGTGTGCCATAGTGAGCCTTACTTACTATAGATATACCCACTATCATGAAAACAAACTAGCATGAAAATAAAACCACCCAACACTCATGAAGTGCCCAAAACGGCCTCCTGGACCAAAAGCAACCATTCCCTCACAGATTCGAACGCTGGCCACATAGACCAGCCGTGCATCGTTCCGAAACCCCGTGACAAACCAACTACTACCCTAGTGCGAAACCATACGTAGCAACACCCTTCCCAACCAATATAATCTAGACATTAATAAAGGTTTAAGTGAGCCTTACTTATTAGGCTGACTCCGCGGAACCCCACGGAACAGCCGTCACGTGTCCTCCGCGTCGAGCACCGCAACTGCGATCTTCTCCATGGATCTACGCCGACTGCAGCCCTCCTGGGCCGCAGCGCCAGCGCCCAGACCGACTGTCCGTCCGGGAACGCTTGGCAAAAAGTCACCGGCTCAGAGCCTCAAACAGGGGGGGGGAGGTTGGCGCTCCAGCCGCAGGCAACACCTCCTGAATCTGGCACCCAACGCCGGGGGAACGCGACGCCGGACCACATGACCTGTGGCCCTTGGCTGCTGAAGGGTGGCCACATGACCGTGCCACCGCCCGCTTCCCCCAGCGCCGCAAGAAAGGAAATGAGGCCGGTGACGTCACACACCACCTCGCCACCGGGCTCCTTGCCGCATCACGTCACCGCCGTCCACCGATGCCGATGACCGCGCCGGGTCAGGTGACCACGCCGGGTAACGTGGCCGCGACGTGCGCGTCACCACTGTGTGCCGCAATCCGAAATGGAGGGGAGGCCGGCCACGTCACTCACCGCCCCGCTGTCTTGCTGCCTGCTTCTCGACTTCTGGCTCCGGCCCCGCAATGTCTTCTGCAACAGGTCTGCTAATGGGGCTCATCCTCCGCTGCAAACTTAACTCCGGGCTGAGGTGCTCAGGAGGCCGTGATCGTCGCTGCCACTTCGGAGGCAGAGGGGTCCCATCTTCTCCGCCGTCGCCATCACCGGACCATCGCTGCAGCTGTTCCTTCATCCACTGCTGGCCGCGCTGCTCCATCATCCTCTTCATCTGTGCCACAAGGTATTCCATCTTCTGGATCCAAAGATTCAAGCTGAAGTCCCAGATGTGAGGGGCTGACGATTCCGGACGTCTGCATGGTAAGGAATGACCATCCCCCCACAGTTCTGCTCTATATATCCATCCCACAACTGACCACTCCCTGCCAACTCACATTGCACATAAGCCCCTTAGCTCCACCCCACACCTTCCCCACAAACACAAAAGCACTACACCTTAACCCTTCACTAACCCTCAGGCCTAGCATCCCTCCTTAGTCATGTGCACCCTCCCTGTAGCCCCTTTGGGGCAGGCGTCCGGGCTTGCCTTTAAATCGACTCATGGTTAGCTGCAGTATGATTCAGTAAGACAGCTAAATGTATATGCTCCGGAAATGCCCCACCGCGCACGGTGAGCACAGCAGGACTATTAATAGATACTATAGCTCAGACCACAGAAAGGGGGGCCACATGAAGTTGTGAGGACGATGACCCGCACTATGCCAATAGAGTTCCTTGTGGCCAGGGGAGGGAGAGGTGATTCCCACAGAGACAGCAGCAGTGGGGGGAGGGTGTACAGAGCCTCTCACAGTGATGGCACCAGCCGGTGCGGTGATTAATTAATGGAGGGGAAGGAGCACGCAGGGCCCTATCTTTCAGGGCACTCACCGCGTGTCCCCTCTTTTCTGTCAGCCGATATCTTAACTGCCTGAGCAGCGGTACAGCGGTATGAGCCGACGCTGCAGCTCTCAGTGGCAGAGCCGCGCATCCAAGATGGCTGCCGCCTCATGGAGGATCAGCCGCCCGCTCCAGTCTCCCAGGCTGCCTGCTCTCAAAAGCCGCTCACGTCCCCCTGCAGGGGGTCCAGGGGGATCCCGCTGTCCATGGGGGTCCAGACAATCCAAGATATATCACAAAAAAAGGGTCCAGAGTCCAGGATAAAACAGGATTCTGAGGAGCTCTCCCATCAAGCGTCCTCTGTCGCTCGCTACATAGCCACGCCCCCCGTACTCTTTTCTTATGCATTGACAGCAAGGCCTGCCCTGCTGCCAAGTCATATGCACCCCAATAAGCTTTTGAACCCACATACTGGAAGGCCACATGAAAACCCACTTCACAGTCTTCAGTTGGTCCTGCAATACAGTTTCCTTATGCATTGAATGCAAGGGCCGCCTTGACCCAAATTTTCATGCACCACAATCCCCCCTTGGACGAAACATGGAGGAGGGCCTCCTAAAAAAATGTTCCATTACAAAGGATCGGGTCTCCTAGACTTGTAATGCCCATACACGCAGTGCATGGGCAGAAAAAAATTTCCCCATGGGGGGTACATTTTTTAAAAGTCTAATATGGGCATCATAGACACCCTTGCCAAAAATTAGACTGCCTGTAGCAGCACAGAACACGTTAACCCTGGTCATCTAGTGGCGGAGCAGGAGGAGACCTAATGAGAAATCATACTGAAATGAAACAAATAAAAAATGTGAATCCACCTATGAAAGAAAATAACAAGAGGGAGGGGTGAACACAGGTTCATAGATGTGAAGCCAGAATGTGTCGAGATATATTTGTCCCTAGCAACAGCTCAGAGACAGGGATATAAATAAAAATATAATCTAATAGGATTTCACTATTTTTATATTGGAGAGGTATACACTCGGTCATAAGAGGATGTTTCACAAATAGGAAAAATGGAAAATATAATAATAAATTGAGAGAATATACATACATCTCATTTGTATGAGATTTCCCCCGGGGGATAACATTTATTTTGGTTTAAAAATATTGACGGGTATCATAAAAACACCATTGCCAAAAAATTGAACAGCCTGTAGCAGCACAGAACACGTTAACTCTGGGCATCTAGTGGCAGAGAAGGAGGAGACATTGATGAAGGCCTCATTAAAAACTAGGCCCAATATTAAGGAGGGGGTCTCCTAGACTTGTAACACCCATACACGCAGTGCATGGGCTGACAAACATTTCCCCATGGGGGGTACACATTTTTTAAAAGTATAATATGGGCATCTGAGACACCCTCGACAAAAATTGGACTGCCTGTAGCAGCACAGAACACGTTAACCCTGGTCATCTAGTGGCTGAGGTGTAGGACACCTAATGATAAATCATACTGAAATTAAAAAAATAAATTAAAAATGTGAATCCACCAATGAAAGAAGCTAACAAAAGGGAGGGGCGAACACAGGTTCATAGATATGAAGCCAGAATGTGTTCAACGACATATGTTTGTCCCTAGCAACAGCTCAGACACAGGGATTTAAATTAAAATATAATATAATAGGATTTCACTATTTTTATATTGGAGAGGTATACACTAGGTCATAAGAGGATATTCCACAGATCGGAAAAATGGAAAATATAACAATAAATGGGAAGAATATACATACATTTCATTATCTCATTTGTATGAGATTTTTCCCTGGGGGAGTAACATTTGTTTGGGTTTAAAATTAGTAACGGGCATAATAAAAACACCCTTGCCAAAAAATGGACTGTCTGTAGCAGCACAGAAGACGTAAACCCTAGTGATATACTGGCGGAGAATGAGGAGACATTGATGAAGGCCTCAGTAAAAACTAGGCCCAATGTAAAGGAGCGGGTCTCCTAGACTTGAAATGCCCATACACGCAGTACATGGGCTGACAGACATTTCCCCAAGGGGGGTACATTTTTTTTAAAAGCATAATATGGCCATGAGAGACACCCTTGTCAAAAAATTTGACAGCCTGTAGCAGCACACAAGACGTTAACCCTGGTGATCTACTGGTGGAGAATGAGGAGACATTGATGAAGGCCTCAGTTAAAACTTGGCCCAATGTAAAGGAGCCAGTCTCCTAGACTTGGTGCGCCCATACACGCAGGCTGAGAATAATTTCCCCATGTGGGTTACACACATTTTAAAAGTATACTATGGGCATCATAGACACCCTTGGCAAAAATTAAACTGCCTGTAGCAGCCCAGAACACTTTAACCCTGTTGATCTAGTGGTGGAGAATGAGGAAACATAATGAGAAATCATACTGAAATCAAACAAATAAATTAAAAATGTGAATCCACCAGTGAAAGAAAATAACAAAACGAACACAGGTTCATAAATATGAAGCCAGAATGTGTCCAACGAGATATGTTTGTCCCTTTCAATAGCTCAGAGACAGGGTTATAAATAAAATATAGTGACTTTTGCATCATGGAATACGTTAACCCTGGTGTTCTACTGGTTGTGGATGATGAGGAGGAGGATAACACCAAACAGACCCAATCAGGAAGCGGATAACCATGTGTGATTGTGAAGAGGTGCATGAGAATACACCTCCCCAACCTAGCAAAAAATTAATTTGAGGTTATGCTTCAATGTTTTAATTTGTTGTTGTACAGACGTCTTGGCCAATCCAGCCCATGTTCATTTTTATAAGAGTCAGCCTGTCAGTATTGTCAGTTGACAGGCGGATGGATTTATCTGTTATAATTCCTCCAGCGGCACTAATAACCCGCTCTGACAGAACACTAGCAGCAGGGCAAGCCAGGAACACTAGCAGCAGGCGTAGAGAGCCAGTTCATGCCACGTGTCCAGCTTGGATACCCAATAATTTAAAGGCACAGAGGAATCCCGGAGGACGTTTGCACGATCTGCAAGGTACTCCTTCACCATCTTCCCAAACATTGCACTTCTTGTGACACCACCCCTTGCCTCTGTGGTGGCACGATGTGAGGGTCTGAGAAAACTTTGCCATTGTTCCTCTGCCTGAGTTGGATTGGACTTCTGTCTCTCTTGCTTGGACTTCTTGGCTGTACAACGAATTCTGACGTCTGCTGCCAGCATTCTCACATGGGAATTTTTTCAGTAATTCCGCTACAAGGGCCCTCTGATACAACAACATTTTTGTAGACCTCTCTGCCTCTGGAAGAAGATATTGAAAGTTTCCTTGTAGCATGGGTCTAGAAGTGTCACCAACCAGTAATTAGTGTCCCTGAAAATGTTTAGAATGTGAGGGTCATGGGAAACGCAGCGCAACATAAAGTCAGCTATGCGTGCAAGACTACTAACAAGCAAGACTTCTGTGTCCTCACTAACAGGACGACTAACTGTGGTGTCGTCCTCCTCCTCCCTGTCCTCAGGGCTTCCTCATTGAACAGACGGTAAGACAGCTGTGCTTGTAGTACCGTCTATAGCGCATGAAAGTAGCTCCTGTTCTTCCTCCTCCTCATTGTCTACCAATCCACGTTGCGATGACATGAGGCTGGGCTGAGTGTAATCACCATGTATAGTTCCTTGCTCCATGTCCTCGTGCACTGCCTGCAATGCATCATCTTTAATTGTGAGCAGAGAGGTTTTCAGAATGCTGACAAGTGGGATGGTGATGCTAATGATGGCGTCATCGCCGCTTAACATCTTGGTGCAGTCCTCAAAGTTCTGAAGCATGGTACATATGTCTGACATCCATGTCCATTCCTAAGGTCTTATGTGTGGAGTTGCAACTGAATATCGATGGCCTTGTTAATGCTGGTTGTCAACAACTGCCCTCTTCTGCTCACAAATCCTTTCCAACATATACAGTGTAGAGTTCCAACACGTGGGGGCATCACACACCAGTCGATGAGCCGGAACATGCAAACACTACTGAAGTCCAGCAAGTGCGGCTGAAGCCGTAGCTGACTTTCTAAAATGGGCAGACAGACTGCGTACTTTCACTAGTAGATCCGGCAGCTCCAGGTAGCTTTTAAGAAAACATTGAACCATGAGGTTAAGCACATGAGCCAGGCAAGGTACATGTGTGAGCTCACCTTGCCTCAGAGCTGCCACCAGGTTCCAGACTTTGTCACACACGACCATGCCTGGCTGTAGGTTCGGCGGTGTTAGCCAAATATCTGACTGCTCTTTCAGCGCTGTCCACAACTCTTCTACATTGTGTGGTTTGTCACCTATGCAGATTAGTTTCAGCACAGCCTGTTGACATTTGGCTGGGGCAGTGTTGCAGTGCTTCCAGCTTCTGATTGATGTGTTCATTTCAGAGATGGAGGCTGAAGAAGAGGAGGAGGAGGATGATGAGGTACAGGAGCTGTTGACTGTGGGGGCAACCCTGATTGACGTAGGGCCTGCAATCCTCGGCGTGGGGAGGATGTGTTCAATCCCAAGGTCCGAAAGGGTCCCAGCTTCCACTATATTAACCCAGTGTGCCGTCAGTGAGATGTACCGTCCCTGCCCACAGGCACTTGTCCACGTGTCCGTGGTTAGGTGGACTTTCCCAGTAACAGCATTGTTGAGGGCACGGGTAATGTTGTGGTACACATGCTGGTGTAATGCAGGTACAGCACAATGGGAGAAATAGTGGCGACTGGGGACCGAGTACCTTGGGACGGCCGCCGCCATCAGGTTGTGAAAAGCTTCCATCTCAACAAGCCTAAAAGGCAACATTTCGAGCGCAAGCAGACAAAAAATGTGCAAATTAAGTACTGTGACCTGTGGGGCATTGGCTGCGTATTTCCATTTGCGTTCCAATGAATGGGGTATAGAGAACTGAAGGCTGGGCTGGGACAAGTTCGTGGACGTGCTTGATGACGGTGCTGGCTGACTGTGGGCAACAATAGGTGCAGGGCCTGAGGCATCTTTACAGGCACGGTGAACTGGGGATTGGCATGGACATGAAACAGTGGAAGAAGCAGTGTTGTCACCTGCAGACAGTGTTCCTGGAGCCTGGGGTTTGGCCCACAAAGTCAGGTACTTTGCTGCCATGTGCCTAATCATGCTGGTGGTGGTTAGGCTGGTAGTTTTGCTACCCCTGCTGATGGGGGCATGGCAAGTGCTGCAAATGGCCTGTTTGGGGTTATCAGCAGAGTCTTTAAAAAATAACCAGACTCAAGAAGATCTAACAGAAGGAATGGCCACTTCCGTCCTCTTGGTGTTACGGGGAACAGATGCACACCTTCTGTCTGCGGCCACCACACTGCTTCTTCTTGCCTGATGGGGCGATATGTCTACTTCCCCATCTGTGCTGCTTTCCTCACTCTGCATGTCCTCCTGCCAGGTTGGGTCAGTCACTATGTCATCAACCACCTTCATCTTCCACATCGGCACCCTGCTCCTCCTCCTGACTTTCCGGCAATTGTGTCTCATCATCATCCACCTCAGGTGACCATGGCTGCTCAAAGATTTGTGCATCGCTACATGGAATATCATCTTGCCCCACTTCAAGTAGAGCGGGCGAGAGGCACGAATCTCCAAATGGATAACTGAACACCTCTTCGGAGTGTACGAGTGTGGTATCAGTTGTCTCAGGGCACTTGGCATGGTGGGAGGAAGGAGGATCAGGGTGAGTAATATCCGGTCCACAGTCACAGCTACTCAAACTTGACCGTGTGGAAGACATGGTGGTGGTGGATAAATGACTGGAACACCAGGCCTCAGACTGAAATAACAGACTGTATTAATTTTTTATTATTTTTTGGATGCAAAAGACTGCTGGATATAACGACTGTGACAGCCAGGCCCAAAAAAGGAAACCAACGATAACTGGCCAAACTTTCACCACGCACAGAAAACAGCTGGCACAAAGCTACCGCACCAAAAAATAGGTGGCCTTTTTTATTTTTTTGGGGCTAAATACTGCTTTATTGAAGCAAAACTAACAGCCAGGCACAAAAGAGAAAAAAGCCGTAAAGTGGCCAAAATTTCACCATGCACAGATAAGAGCTGGCACGAAGATACCGCTCCAAAAAATGGGTGGTTTTTTTTTGCCTAAATACTGCTTTATTGAAGCAAAACTAACAACCAGGCACAAAAGAGAAAAATGCTGTAAACTGGCCAAAATTTCACCACGCACTGATAAGAACTGGCACGAAGATACCGCACCAAAAAATGAGTGGCCTTTTCTTTTTTTTCTGGCCTAAATACTGCTTTATTGAAGCAAAACTAACAGCCAGGCACAAAAGAGAAAAAAGCCGTAAAGTGGCCAAAATTTCACCATGCACAGATAAGAGCTGGCACGAAGATACCGCTCCAAAAAATGGGTGGGTTTTTTTTGCCTAAATACTGCTTTATTGAAGCAAAACTAACAACCAGGCACAAAAGAGAAAAATGCTGCAAACTGGCCAAAATTTCACCACGCACTGATAAGAGCTGGCACGAAGATACCGCACCAAAAAATGAGTGGCCTTTTCTTTTTTTTCTGGCCTAAATACTGCTTTAGTGAAGCAAAACTAACAGCCAGGCACAAAAGAGAAAAAAGCCGTAAACTGGCCAAAATTTCAGCACGCACAGATATGATATATGCAATGCTCAATATACACACATACAGTGCTTGCAGGCCTTGCACTGATGTGTATACAGGGACATACACTCCCCTGCCTGCCTAACACTGGAACCTGTATACTTCAGAAATAGTCCTTACAAGGACTGTTGGTTTAGCTTGATGTGAGTATTTGGGATGGTAGACCCCACACTAACTGAGAAATGCCCATTTCTGACCCTATCAAGGCAGCCTCTCTCCCTACACTCTCTCAATCCGGAGCTGAATGCGCGAGCAGGGTGGCGTCTGGTTCCTTATACCCCTGATGATGCTGTGCAGCCAGCCACGACCACAAGAAAGATGGCTTCAGCGTTTCATGGCCTGGCAGACAATCCCTGCACCATGATTGGGTCTCTAAAGTCCGCCAAAATTGCTGGGTGGAGACCCGAGTTCCCGCCGAGTAATCCCAAAAATACTCAGTGCTCGCCGATTACACCGAGCACAGTGATACTCTGGCGAGTACCGAGTAGTGGCAAGCACGTTCGCTCATCACTAGTATCATATACACAGCCTACTTCTTCTGCAGCACCACACTTTTATCCTTTAGACATAGTGCACACTTATTTGGTCAGTATTTGTAAGCTAAAACTAGGAGTAAAAGTGCCGGAAGGAGAAAGGAAGACATCAAGTCATTTTTCAGCAAAAAGAGAACTTCAAAAGGGCTTCAGCAACAACTGTTGCCGAATCTAGTACCACCAGACTTCTTCCTTTTGGGTAAGCTAAAAGGAAAAGTCTATAGAAACAAGCCTTCCACTGTGGAAGCTTTGAATGAAAACATCCAATGTGAAATTGCTGGTATTCCCCCAATACCCCAGTATGCATGCCATACATTCAGGAACATGGAGCATTTCGTCGAAATTTCTCTGGCAGGAAACGAAGATCACCTCCAGCATCTCATGTAATGCAATCGATTATACATACTGTATATTAAGGTATGTAGCATAAATTTTTTTTGGCTCAGATTGCGTCATCCTAATGGGACTTAAATCATAATATTTGAGGCCTCTTTCGAGTGAATCTCCCTGTGTATGTATGTATGTATGTATATATATATATATATATATATATATATATATAGCGAAGGAAATAATTATTTGATCCCTTGCTGATTTTGTAAGTTTGCCCACTGACAAAGACATGAATAAAGGCAAAGGCATTTACTACAGGCCACCTGTGCAAGCTGAAGATATGGATGAACTCTTTATGCATCAAATGGCCATGTTCTCCAAAAAATATGATATAGTTGTAATGGGAGATTTCAACTATCCAGACATTTGTTGGGAATCTCTCTCAGGCAAAACTAACAGGGCAAGGAAATTCTTATCCTCTCTTGCTGACAACTTTATCTTCCAAAAGGTAGGGGAGAAAACAAGGAGAACTGCTACCTTGGATCTAATCCTTATAAACAGGGAGGAAATGGTTGAGGAGGTAAAAGTGGCTGGGACCCTAGGAGGTAGCAACCATGCTATTTTAGAATTTTGGATAACTAGAGGAGGAAGACCTTTTAAGGGATTCAGAAAGAGAATTGGAGGGATCCAATGGCTGGATATCCTTAAGGACAAAAATGTCCAGGAAGGATGGGAAATCTTGAAAAATGAAATTCTCAAAGCACAATTGTTAGCAATTCCGAAAAGAGGGAAGAATAGGAAGCGTTTAAGGAAACCAGGATGGATGAACACAGAACTTAAGCACATGCTAAAAAGGAAGAAAGAAATGTTTATAAAATGGAAAGAGGGATATCTAAAGAAGTATATAATGCTGTCTGCAGAACCTGCAGGGCACAAATCAGATTTCCAAAGCTGATAATGAATTGAGGCTTGCAAGAAACGTCAAAAGCAATAATAAAGGATTTTGGGGATATGTCAAAAGTAAAAGAAAAGTCAAAGATGCTATAGGATTTTTACAGGATGAAAATTATGAAATGGTAAGACAGGATGTTGAGAAGGCCGAACTTTTAATTTCTTATTTTGCATCTGTTTTCTCTCAGAAAGGAAATGTAACATCAACTATTCTTCACTGTCCTATTAAGGGAATAGAAGAATCCAGGATATCTATAAACAGAAAGCTAGTGAGGAAACACTTAGCTAACCTAAATGAATTCAAGTCTCCAGGTCTAGATGAATTACACCCCAGAGTACTGAAGGAGATAGCAGAAGAAATTTTTGAACCCCTCTCCATAATCTTTGAAAATTCTTGGAGAACAGGAGAAGTCCCAGAAGACTGTAGAAGAGCAAATGTTGTTCCTATCTTCAAAAAGGGGAAGAAGGTGGACCCAGGCAACTATAGGCCGGTGAGTCTGACCTCTATACCAGGAAAGATCTTTGAACAAGTTATTAAACAACAAGTATGTCAGTACCTGGATAAGAATGAAGTGATTAAACAGAGTCAGCATAGGTTTGTAACTAATAAGTCCTGTCAGACTAACTTTATTTCCTTCTATGACAGAATCACTGATTGGGTGGATCAGGGAAATGCTGTAGATATAGTATATCTTGACTTCAGCAAAGCATTTGACAAAGTATCTCACACAATCCGTATTGAAAAAATGACTAAGTATGGAATGGACAAGGCAACTGTTAGGTGGATTCATAACTGGCTTAGTGATCAGATCCAAAGAGTGGTCGTAAATGGCTGCACATCCAGTTGGAAGAATGTCTCAAGTAGGGTACCACAGGGCTCTGTCCTGGGCCCTGTATTGTTCAACATATTTATCAACGATTTAGATGAAGGAATTGAGGATAAACTGATTAAATTTGCTGATGACACAAAGCTGGGAGGGATAGCTAATACTAGAGAAGAGAGAGAGGATTCAAAAAGATATAAATAAACTGGAGAAGTGGGCAGCAACTAACAGAATGTTTTTTAACAGGGAAAAATGCAAAGTACTACATCTGGGCAATAAAAATGAAAAAAGCATATACAGAATGGGAGGAATAGGGCTAAGCAACAACTCATGTGAAAAAGACTTGGGTATACTAATAGATCAAAGACTGAATATGAGCCAACAGTGTGATGCAGCAGCAAAAAAGGCAAATGGAATTCTTGGATGTATTACCAGAAGCATACAGTCTAGATCACGTGAAGTCATTATTGCCCTATACTCTTTGGTCAGACCTCATCTGGAATACTGTGTCCAGTTTTGGGCGCCACATTTTAAAAAAGACATCGACAAACTGGAGCAAGTTCAGAAAAGAGCGACCAGAATGGTGACCGGTCTTCAAACCCTGTCTTATGAGGAAAGATTATAGGATTTGGGAATGTTTAGGTTGCAAAAGAGAAGACTGAGAGGAGACTTAATAACTGTCTACAAATATCTCAAGGGCTGTCACATTGTAGAAGGATCATCTTTATTCTCATTTGCACAAGGAAATACTAGACGCAATGGGATGAAACTGAATGGGAGGAGACACAGATTAGATATTAGAAAAACTTTTTGACAGTGATAGTGATTAATGAGTGGCACAGGCTGCCACGAGAGGTGGTGAGTTCTCCTTCAATGGAAGTCTTCAAACAGAGGCTGGACAGACATCTGTCTGGGATGATTTAGCCAATCCTGCTTTGAGCAGGGGGTTGGACCAGATGGCCCAGGAGGTCCCTTCCAACTATACGATTCTATGATTCTATGATTCTACAGTCTATAATTCTAAGGGTGGTTTAATTTTAACATTGAAAGATAGAAATTCAATAATAAAATTCAGAAAATCACAGTGTATGAATTATATACATTTATTTTCATTTTGCAGTGAGAAATAAGCATTTGATCCCCTGCCAACCATTGAGAGATCTGTCTCATACAGACCAGTTAGACGCTCCTAATCAACTCATTACCTGCATTAAGAACAGTTGTTTAGCATAATAACCTTTTTAAAAGACTCCTGTCCACAGACTCAATTAATCAGTCAGACTCAAACCTCTACAACATGGGCAAGACCAAAGAGCTTTAGAAGGATGTCAGGGACAAGATCATAGACCTGCACAAAGCTGGAATGGGCTACAAAACCATAAGTAATATGGTGGATGAGAATGAGACAACTGTTGGTGCAATAATAAGAAAACGGAAGAAATACAAAATGACTTTCAATCGACATCGATCTGGGGCACCATGCAAAATCAACTCGTGGGGTATCCTTGGTCATGAGGAAGGTGAGAGAACAGCCTAAAACTACACGGGGGGAACTTGTTAACGATCTCAAGGTAGCTGGGACCACAGTCACCAAGAAAACCATTGGTAACACATTGTGCCATAAAGGTTTAAAATCCTGCAGTGCCTGCAAGGTCACCCTGCTCAAGAAGGCACTTGAACAAAGTTTGCCAATGAACACCTGGATGAATCCATAAGTGATTGGGAGAAGGTGTCGGATGAGACAAAAATTAAGCCATAGAAAACTTATGGAGTGAGTTAAAGCTGCGAGTTGCCAAGCGACAGCCTCAAAATCTTAATGATTTAGAGATGATCTGCAAAGAGGAGTTGATCAAAATTCCTCCTGACATGTGCGCAAACCTCATCATCAGCTACAAAAAAAACATCAGACTGCTGTGCTTGCCAACAAGGGTTTTGTTCCCAAGTATTAAATCTTGTTTACCAGAGGGATCAAATATTTATTTCTTACTACAAAATGCAAATAAATTTATATAATTCATACAATGTTATTTTTTGGGATTTTATTTTTGATATTCTATCTCTCAATGTTAAAATTAACCTACCCTAAAAATTATAGACTGCTCATGTCTTTGTCAGTGGGCAAGCTTACAAGATCAGCAAGGGATCAAATAATTATTTCCTTCACTGTGTGTGTATATATACACTGCTCTAAAAAATAAAGGGAACACTCAAATAACACATCCTAGATCTGAATGAATGAAATATTCTCATTGAATACTTTGTTCTGTGCAAAGTTGAATGTGCTGACAACAAAATCACACAAACATCATCAATGGAAATCAAATTTATTAACCAATGGAGGCCTGGATTTGGAGTCACACACAAAATTAAAGTGGAATGTAATGTCCTTAAAACAAGTCAAAATAATGCTCAGTATTGTGTGTGGCCTCCACGTGCCTGTATGACCTCCCTACAAAGCCTGGTGGCGGATGGTCTCCTGAGGGATCTCCTCCCAGACCTGGACTAAAGCATCCGCCAACTCCTGGACAGTCTGTAGTGCAACATGACGTTGGTGGATGGAACGAGACATGATGTTCCAGATGTGCTCAATCGGATTCAGGTCTGGGGAATGGGCCGACCAGTCCATAGCTTCAATGCCTTCATCTTGCAGGAACTGCTGACACACAATCCAGCCCCATGAGGTCTGGCATTGTCCTGCATTAGGAGGAACCCAGGACCAACCGCACGAGCATATGGTCTCACAGAGGTCTGAGGATCTCATCTCGGTACCTAATGGCAGTCAGGCTACCTCTGGAGAGCACATGGAGGGCCTCCAGCCTCTGGACACTACGCTGACAGACACAGCAAACCTTCTTGCCACAGCTCGTATTGATGTGCCATCCTGGATGAGCTGCACTACCTGAGCCACTTGTGTGGGTTGTAGAGTCCGTCTCATGCTACCACGAGTGTGAAAGCACAACCAACATTCAAAAGTGACCAAAACATCAGCCAGAAAGCATTGGTACTGAGATGTGGTCTGTGGCCGCCACCTGCAGAACCAATCCTTTATTGAGTGTGTCTTGAAAATTGCCAATAATTTCCATCTGTTGTCTATTCCATTTGCACAACACATGTGAAATTGATTGTCAATCAGTGTTGCTTCCTAAGTGGACAGTTTGATTTCACAGAAGTTTGATTCACTTGGAGTTATATTCTGTTGTTTAAGTGTTCCCTTTATTTTTGGAGCAGTGTATATATTTATATATATATATATATATATATACACACACAGCGGGTGAAATAAGTATTGAACACGTCACCAATTTTCTAAGTAAATATATTTCTAAAGTTGCTATTGTAAACAAATTCTCACCAGATGTCCGTAACAACCCCTCCAATCCACACAAGCAAAGAAATCAATCCATAGATGTCCATAAATTAAGTTATGTGTAATAATGACAAATGACACTGAGAAAGAGTATTGAACACGCTTACTGAAATTTAATTAATACTTCATACAAAAGCCTTTCTTGGTGATGACAGCTTCAATATGCCTCCTGCATGGAGAAACTAGTCACATTCATTGCTCAGGTATGATATTGGCCCATTCTTCCACACAAACACTCCAAATCCTGAAGGTTCTGTGTGATTCTTCTATTAACTCTGAGCTTTAATTCATTCCATGCATTTTCTATAGGATTTGGGTCAGGTGATTGTCTGGGCCATTCTAGCAGCATTATTTTCTTTCTCTGAAACCAATTGAGAGTTTCTTTGGCTGTGTGTTTGGCATCATTGTCTTGCTGAAGTGTCCACCTTCCTTTCATCTTCATCATCCTGGTAGATGGCTGCAGATTTATATCAAGAATGTCTCAGTACATTTTCCATCATTCTTCTTTCAATTATAAGTTTTCCAGTGCTGTATGCTGAAAAATAACCCCCCACCATGATGCTCCCACCTCCAAACTTCACTGTTGGTATGTTTTTTGTGGGTGATCTGCAGTGCCATTTGGCCTTCAAACATGGTGTGTATTATGGCATCCAAAGACATCAATTTTGGTCTCATCTGAACAGACTATATTCTCCCAGTATTTCACAGGCTTGTCTAAATGTTGATGAACAAATTTTAAACTCACTTGAACATACTTTTCCTTCAGCAATTCAGTCTTGTGGGGTAAGACTGCACACAGGCAATACAGGTTGAGTGCATTACTTATTGTTTTCTTTGAAACAATTGTACTTGTTGATTCCAGGCATTTCTGAAGCACTGAACAGGTGGCCCTTGGCTCTTGGGCAACTTTTCTGATAATTCTTTTCACTCCTCTGTCTGAAATCTTGAAGGGAGCACCTGGTCATGGCCAGTTTATGGTGAAATGATGGTCTTTACACTTCTGGATTTTGGCCTCAACAGTGTTCACTGGAACCTTTAATAGCTTAGAAATTCTTCTGTAACCAATGCCATCAATATGTTTTGCAACAATAAGGTTGCAAAGGTTTGGAGACAGCTCACTGGTTTTACCCTTCATGAGATGTTTCTTGTGTGGCACCTTTTTAATGAGACATCGTTTCATATGCTTTCAGTTGAACCAGCTGATACTATTTTTCACTAAGTGGCAGGATGCTTTCTATTTATTGATAGATTTCAGCTGGTATCATGACTTTTTGCACCTCTCTTTCTTCATGTGTTGAATGCTTTTTCCTTTTGTCATTTCTTAATATTGCACATAGCTTAATATATGGACATCCATGGGTTTGATTTCTTTGCCTGAGTAGATTGGATGTGTTGTTATCAATATTGTTACGGCTCCGTTCCCTACCTGCCTCACTGCGCGCACCTCACGGCGCGCTCCTGCTCCCCGGCGTGTGCCCGCGCCCGGCCTCCGGCTCCCTCGGCATCGGGCGCCTGCGCATTCCCTTTCTTCTGGCGCGCAGCCCCCTGGGTAGTGACGCGCTGGCCCCGCCTCCAACATGGCGGCACCCATCGCTACTTAGGCCCGGTGTCTGGACAGGTAAGACGCCTGTCTATCGAATGCGGTGACTCTGTCCTGTGGCAGCACTCTCTGTATCTCAGGCCCCCTTATCCGTTTCCTCTGTCAGCGCTGCTCTCTGTGCTTCTGGTTTTCCCCTGCCTAGCCTCTGCTTGCGCTGTCTCTTGATAGCTCTCCCTCTGTACTCAGCCATTCCTCGCCCTCTCTGAGTCTCTTTACATTCCTTGCCCTTCTCCTTCCATCCTACCCTCTTGCTATCCTTGTTTGTTTGCCTTGCCTCTCGCTCAGTGTATTATTGTGCTTCCTCTTTTGCAGCCTCCAGCCATTGCCACCCTCTACGCTCCGGCCCTGTGCATTGCTCATGCTCCACGGTCCCTGTGTCCCCCTGTGCTCAACAGTACTGTCACGTCCATGCCTCCTTTACTGCCTATAGCCCCAGTCGCCCCTTTGGTTCCGGCTGTCGCGGTTCTATCCCCTGAGGGTCTGCCCCTAACACTCCCTGTATAGGGGGTGGCCTCACTTGGGCGCTCGCCCTCGGGGGCTCTGGAGCTGTGACCCAGAGGGTCCACTTCCAGGTTGCTCCTTCATCCCTCTCTGCTACAGCAACCGTAACAGATATCTGGTGAGAATTTCTTGTCAATTGCACCTATACCAATATATTTACTGTACATAGAAAATTGGTGACATGATCAATACTTATTTCACTGTGTGTATGTACTCGTATGTATGAAAGGATGCGTGTGTACACGCACTTACGTACATACATACGTACACAGCACTACAGATGAAAGAAGCAGTGGCTCAATTCGATATGCCTTCTTAGAACATTATGCCTTCTGCGCCTGCTCCTAAATACCTGTGAGTCACACAGAGGAAGACAGAGCTTAGCCCAAGCAGATGAGCAATGTGTGGGTAGCAGTTTACATTAAAGCTTCCTATTTTATTGTGTTTATTTTGAGTGCTAAGAAGATACTTAATGATTTAAGATTCAAAGAAAGGGCGGTGTACAAAGGCCGATAGTACAATTTGAAAGGAAAAGTCATTTACTTTGGAGCTCTTTAAAATGTGTTTATATCTAAACTGCTTTGATGGCTAGGGCTTTTTGAATCATTATTACAATGACCAAGCACAGAGAAGAAAGTAGATGAAAGATATGTAAAAAAATAATAATTTGGTATAGACTTCATTAGTTTATTGGAAATTTTATCATATGGGAATCTACAGAGGTTCCTGTCTCTTCATTTGCATACATAACAAACAACCAAGAGGGCTGCACCGCCATTCTCTCATGCAAGAAATAAGCAGTGAACCATTGTTTCCAGAACTGGTGGGTAGTGATGGCAACAACTAGAGAAAGCAACAAAAAACATTTGATTTCTTATATTGGTCTGAGACAGTAAAACATTAGCTTTGAGTTGAAGAAATATATTTTTTAAAAGTAAATATTTTAAGAGAACATCTACTATGAGTCAGAAGTTCAACTTAGAGAAATTGGGTTAAAAATAAATCTGTCACCTTGGAAGATGCTACTTTCTTGCAGGTATAGCGTTAATCTGCAGGTGAATAACGCTGCCGTGCTGCCTGGCCACCTTATTTTATGCAGCTACTGGGAGAAAATGAACTTATTTCCTTCCGAAAGTTGCCACCTTTCAGGCATGTGGACACTTGGATTGACAGCCGCCTCTGCAGCTCATCTGTACAGAGCTGGCTGTCAATCAAACTGCTGGGGCATGTTTATAGTCACCGCTCACAGCATAGTATAGTGAGTATAGTACCACAGCCACAATTTTAGTAAGGCGGCCAAGCAGCATTGCAATGCTATTACAAGAGGATATCTGGGACATTAGAAAAAAGGCATGTAGTTGCTAACAAAGGCAACTACCAGTCTGTTTTACCCGGCATCGGTCATGGACCGCTCCTGCCAGAGATTCATAAACTTCCTGTCAACAGAGCAGCAGTTTCTCTTCCTGTTGACAGAGCGGGACTACTGGTGTCATGCTAATTGACAGCCAGCTTCCGCTACCTAATTGGGGAAAGTCGGGTGTCAATCAGCATGACACCAATAGTCCCGTCCTATCCACAGGAAGAAAAATTGCTGCTCTGTTGACAGGGAGCAGCTAGATCTCTGGTATTAAAATACGATTTGAATAAGCCTTTGAATTATATGGGGAATATGCTCCTATGATGCCGCTTCTTTTTTTCTGCTGCATTTTTGCTGGAAAAATATAAAGCTTCCAATTTGACATCTGGATCAACCAGAAGCAGATTTCCTCATCGCCGTGAGAAATTTTGCACCTATGCAGACAAATCATGTCTCACGCTTGCGCAGTATGCTTTGGCCAACTGCGGGTAGAGCACACGCACCAGCAAACATATTTCCAGTACAAGGAAGTAGTTCCAGTGCATTGAATTTGGAACAAAAATGGCTCCAAAATCCTTTATAAAAAAAACGACTTGTGAACTTACTGTAAGAGTCTAAAGTCCCATTTACACTTCTATATTTTTCACCCATTCTTTTAAGCCAAAATCAGATAAAATACTAGATTGAATCTTAGGTACAGAACTAATAATTGATATATTTAGAATATGTGCCCATGAATCATATAATTAACAGATACAACAGTTGCAAATTGCAGAAAATCTGCAGCATTTCCACAGAATCCACAATGGATTTTGCTGCCGTTTCCCTCTTCAAAAATACCACAGCAGATATTTCCCATAGGATCATACCCTTATCATTTTTTCTCTTTCCTAAAATGATTGGATTTAGCAAGTTATGAAGATATATATTTTTTTGCATCTCAAACTTTAGCCCAGTGGAATTAAATGAAAAACCTGGTGCTTTCGCGGTCATCAATCCTATTACATGAATGTGAGCACTAAGAAGGTTTAGCCAATTACACTCCTTATATCCCAAATTCAGATAAAGGTCTAGAAATGTCCAAGCCTTGACCTAATTATCAGTTAGAAACCCTTTAGCATGTTATCATGGGAAATTTATCTTACTGTTCTTCAGTTTTACCCATTGAATAGATTTTATAGCATAGTGGATTGTGCGGCTTCCTTATGGACAGTAAGCACTACTTTAGTAAAATATTCATGCTGTTATACCTGCATCAGCACACAGCTTGCTTGTCTTTCTTGCCAGATCTCTTATGAGATATCAGGTGAAGCTGCTGAAATGGTGAAATATTAACTGATGCTATTGGGTCTCATAACTCGTAAATCACATTCTGGGGATAACCCATTAGATGCCAACACAGCTTCATGGTATAAACATCTATTTACAATATATCCGATTAAGCTACTACATGACAAGCACTTTTTGATTATATGTAGTTTCACTGTTTTAGGAAATATTTCATTGATCTGTGTCTTGACACAAAAGGGCAAAGCAATATAGGTTAAAGTATGAGTTGTTGAAAAGAAAATGGGAAGTGACAGCAATGACAGCACATAATAGGCGTGAATCCACTTTATACCCTCCATCTTGCCTTCCTGCTTCGTAAAAATGTTCATTCCTACGATTCTCCAGATTCTTCTTTTTTTTCTGTTTTTAAACCCACCATACAGTTCTGTAGTTATGGGCCTTTTCATTTAGTGCTAATTTTATGGTCTTTACCAAGTGATATGGCTCACAGGATAGTAATGTAGAGCAGTCTATAGGCACCCCTGCTCCCCCGGATAATCTTATGAACAATGAGCTCTTTGTAAAGACCATAAAGGTTAATTTATTGGGTGCACTAGATTCATATCTCTAGAACGTATAACAGACTTAAAAAAAATGAAGGAAAAAAACAACAACAAATAACCGGAATACTCAGGGGCCTGGCAGGAATAAAATAAGACTAAATACTGGTCACTAGTCCTCTTTAACAGTACGAGACTTAGATTTATGTAGGTCTCCCTTGTACTCAAATTATTTCTAAATACTACAAAGATGGTCCACAAAGAGAAAGAAATCAAACAGCCAGGGAGTACCAGGTGCTGTGGGGAAAAGAGGAGGGAAAAATGGCCATACTGGTTCAAGATAGATGAAAGATGTCCATAATCATGAGTTAAAGCAGTTATGTGATGAAGAGAATAAAAAATGCACATTAGTGACTCAAGTGGAACCAAATAAAGGAATCTAAGATGTATTGAGAGGGTCAACCTCTATAATATGATCTATATGATCTGGCAATTCTTGATTTCTTTGCAATGTGCCATAAACCACATAAATACATGAATCCATATATACTTGTGTGGGCTCAAGCTTATAGTAGTATTGCATTTGAGTAGGGGGAATTTTTCTAGGTAGACATTAGGTTCCATCCAACATGTTGGATGCCTCAGTCTGAGTATTGTTGCTGAACATATGCATCCCATATTGTGTTAAAGATATCTCTCAGCTGAATAGCAAGTGAGCAAAGGGTCATATATATAATTATATTAAAAAGGTGGGCGTAATGACCCCTACACACTTCAGTTCTTATAAGCCTCAAATGAAACACGTCTTAGCAAAACTGGAAAGATGATGGCCATTGTAGAACATTTTACACCTTAAATGTAGAATTTGTAAAATATCATAATCAATCTCAAAGATTTAGTGCAAAGCAACAATGTAGTTTTGTAGCATAAGAAATCCCGAAGTACTATGGTGTTTTCAGGAGTTTGTAGTTAGGTTTTATACTTCTGGATATGGGAAGATGAGCAATGAAAGTTATTCAGCTTCCTATTGCATTACTTATTGTTTGATCACTTTGGTCTTGAATAAGAACCAGCCTATTAACTAATAATGGATTACTTTGATTTACTGCCTCCAAGCCAATGAGTCCTGTAACTGTAACTTCAGGTGTGCAGAGGAACACAAGTGAACACTCCTACTGCACTACCATCAGCCACTGATTGTTGAGGCTTTTCTACATAACAAGGGCAAAATATCTAGCCTTCATTCCAGCTGAGGAGTGTTCATTGTTGACATCATCTGGAGGTGGAACATCTTGAGTAACAGCTGAGAGCATTCCTCCCAGGCCATAGTTGGCAAGTCTAGAACCACCGGATCCACATAGCTCACCAGTGTGAGTTCTACCATTGCCAAACACTGCCGGAGAAGTCAGTCTTTTCAGATTCAAACCTGAGGAGAAAAGTTGAAGAACATGAAAGTATTTAATAGACTACAATAAAGAAGGCCAGTGCGTCAGTGCCCGGTTTTCCACGTAAGTCTAATATAGCAAGGTTTGGGTTACTGATTTTTTTTTTAACCAAGATAATGTCTAATGTTTTTACTTCTAAAAGTGCAAACATTCAAAAATAAAAATTTTTTCTTCAATTTATAAAATTGGTATAACTTCCATGGGTTCAGTAAAGGCTGGATGAAACCAGGCCTTTGATACCCAACTGAGCAGAATAACACCTGCAGCTCACGGTAACTACAGTCACCATGCAAATATGATTTCTTACTTTAGCAATAAGTCACAGCTAAGAAACATATCCTGATGCTGAATATACACTTCAGACAAGTTTATACTACTGACCTGGCCATCTTGTAAGACATGCTGATAATCAGAAAATAACTACTTCAGAAAAGACCAAGAGGTCAGGCGTGTTTTCACAGTCTGGCCAGCTCCTCATATAGGGCAGAATATTGCATGGTGATCCATATAAATGGCACTACAGTAAGCAGAGAACAGTATATTTTCTTCCAAGGTACAAATTAATTGGTAAAATCAATTATATAATTTTTATGCTGTGCATACCTGACAATATTACTCTAGTATAGAGAACATATTGATTAAAGGGAACCTGTCATGTTGTACGTACAGTCCAATCTATGGGCAACATGGTATTGGGAAGGAACTTAGCAGAATGATATACAGGTTTGTTGTAGTTTGCATTTATTGTTGCGTCAATCACTGTCTAGGATCACCCACTGGACTCATGTATACACGAGTCCAATGGGTGGTCCTAGGGGTGGACATTTCATTAGTGCAACCTGTGCGGCCGCACAAGAGCCCAAGAGGTAATGGGGCCCATTTCCATCTCCAAAGTAGGTGAAGTTTAGAATTTTTAGGAGGTCATGGGCTGCAAAGGGCCCATATGTTGTTCTGGCACAGGGCTCCTGTTCTGTCTGTGTCCAGCAGTGGGTGGGCCTACTCAGTGATTGACAGCTACACTCACTGGCCACTTTATTAGGTACACCTGTCCAACTGTGTGTTAAGACTTAATTTCTAATCAGCCAATCACATGGCGGCAACTCAGTGCATTTAGGCATGTAGACATGGTCAAGACAATCTCCTGCAGTTCAAACCGAGCATCAGTATGGGGAAGAAAGGTGATTTGAGTGCCTTTGAACGTGGCATGATTGTTGGTGCCAGAAGGGCTGGTCTGAGTATTTCAGAAACTGCTGATCTACTGGGATTTTCACGCACAACCATCTCTAGGGTTTACAGAGAATGGTCCGAAAAAGAAAAAAAATCCAGTGAGCGGCAGTTCTGTGGCCGGAAATGCCTTGTTGATGCCAGAGGTCAAAGGAGAATGGGCATACTGGTTCGAGCTGGTAGAAAGGCAACAGTGACTCAAATTGCCACCCGTTACAACCAAGGTAGGCAGAAGAGCATCTCTGAACGCACAGTGCGTCGAACTTTGAGGCAGATGGGCTACAGCAGCAGAAGACCACACTGGGTACCACTCCTCTCAGCTAAGAACAGGCATCTGATGGCTACTTTCAGCAGGATAATGCGCCATGTCATAAAGCTCGAATCATCTCAGATTGGTTTCTTGAACATGACAATGAGTTCACTGTACTCAAATGGCCTCCTCAGTCACCAGATCTCAATCCAATAGAGCATCTTTGGGATGTGGTGGAACGGGAGATTCGCATCAGGGATGTGCAGCCGACAAATCTGCGCCAACTGTGTGATGCCATCATGTCAATATGGTCCAAAATCTCTGAGGAATGCTTCCAGCACCTTGTTGAATCTCTGCCACGAAGAATTGAGGCAGTTCTGAAGGCAAAAGGGGGTCCAACCCGTTACTAGCATGGTGTACCTAATAAAGTGGCCAGTGAGTGTATATCTACACAGTCACTGGATAGAACTGCCCAATTGCCTCATATGTATGCAAACACCAGGGATGTCATTGAATAAAATGCAAATTTTACTGAAACTTTTTTTTACAAAATGTCTTTTAATCTGATCAGCTCCTCCTGCTCTATAACATCCATCCTGCAGACCAGATACTATCTTCAACACGACAGGTTTCCTTTGAGCACTTGAATAGAAATCTGTTTTTTACAATATTACAATATTGTATAAGAGAACAATAATTAGAGACCTTGAAACAATATAAACCTTGCCTTTCTCCTCCAATGTCACTTCTTAAATTCAACTCTAAGAATGACTCAAGTGACCCCTCAGCACATTTGCAGCCAGGAGACTTCCATTAGCTTTCACTTCACTGATCTGTGGTTCCATTTCTTGTGGTGAGAAGCTCTAATCTAATGAAATGCACGGGCCAGACATCAGTGGAAGTGGCACAGACAGATATGGGATGGCCTTACTGCCTCCACTGGATGGAAAATGACTCAATGTCCAAACCGTATTATTGATGAGAGCATAGTGCTTAGCTCTGAAATCATTTTGAGCCATTTTAAATGCATTCCCTGACCTCTTTAATGACATCTATACATTAACGAGAAAACAAATTTGGAATATTATGTTCACCTGCGCTATTGAGATGATTGGACTGAGTCTCTTCCTATAAGGCTAGCTCTTGTCAGATCTCTTAAAGACGTCACTACATTACCTAGTGTTTTGATAGTCATAACTAAGTTACAACATTAACGGATCAAACTCGATGAATATTGTGGACTGGCCTGCTGAACAAACTGGCAAATACTCACATCTATTTTGGATTACTTATAGGAGTTTTTTGGAAAGTCCCTTTAAAAAGCAAATACAAAAAACATTCTGAGTAAGCATTTTGTGGGTTTACTATCCCTAGAGTAGAAGATCATAGGAGTGTCCCACATCTATCGCATTGTGTAAACTATACCAACTCCACACTATATGAAGACAATTCTGACTGCGTCTGACATAATAATTGTCTGACTTGGTAGACTATAGAATATATCTATTTTCTCTATGTGCCTTGCAGTCTTTGGTCTGTAATGTGTCTCTACTGTCTGTAAATATCCAGTTAAAGGATGACATACTGTGTGATATATTCCCATATTTAATTGAGGGCCTGTCGCTTTCCTGATAGGACGTTTAATAAAACCATACATGTCATGTCCTATAGCTCGGTGTTGTGCTGTTTCTCTCTTCCTAGAAACCTGTGAATAAATTGACAAGTGGGCCTTACCAACTGGGGATGTGTCCTTACATAGTTCCTTTCCAAACAGCCATTAGGCTTTGTAGTGACAAACTCTTTTGAAAAACAGAATATTGACACCCACTTGTCAATTTAAACATTTCACAAGAAAAGATGCTTCTGGATTCTTATTGTGCAGATAAAACCAGTATTCATATAAATAGTCATGACACAACAGCTGACAGATGCTCTTTAAGCACAATCATTTGGGATACACACATTAAATACACTACTTCAACCCTTTTTTAAATGCTATAGTCCCCATATAAAATAAAGAAAGCTTAGACTTGCCTCCTAAACCGATGCCATTCCAGCGACTATGGCAATGGGTCTCCCAGCGCTCGTGTTGACATTATGTCTTGTTAGCACTGCAGCCAATCAACGGCATATACTTGGCTGCCATGCTCACATCTCCCTCAGTCGTGTGACGGAAGTGTAAGTGAAGCTGCCTTATTAGCAGCCGCCGGTGATTGGCTGACATGCTGACAAGACATAGCAATGTCACAAGAGCGTTGGGAGACCTGGTGCCAACATTCCTGGGATAGTGAAGGGACAGAAGGCGAGAATAAACTTTTTTTATTTTACTTGGGGGCTACAGCGTTTTAGAAGAGGTTGTACAAGTAGTGAAGAATCATTTTAAATTGCTCAACTAAAACCTCCAGGTTGTACTGATCTTCTTGAAGAGGTTATCTGAAGTTCTTAAATGGGTAAAATTGCAAATTGCTTTTATTTAAATCATCTGCATTCTAAATAATGGAGGAATTTTTAATTTTATAGTGAACAGAATCTTTGTCTAGGCTTTCGGCCACCCTGATGCCTCAAATTCGCCAGATACCTAAGTAAGGGGCATGTGCTACTTGTAGGCTTTACGAGTCTACTCATGGCACTCCGAAGCTGGCCGGATCATTAAAGGGAACCTGTCACCAGGTTTCGCCGATATAAGATATGGCCACCGCCTTTCAGGGTTTATCTACAACATTCTGCAAGAGAAAAAAATAACTTTTATTATACTCACCCGGGGGCGGTCTGGTCCGACGGGTGTCACAGGTTCGGGTCCGGCGCCTCCCATCTTCTTCCGATGCCGTCCTCCTGCTTGGTCCATAGCTCCCCGGCATTGCGCTCCTGCGCAGGTGTACTTATCCTGCAGTGAGCAGGCGCTAGGCCTTTCTGACCTTTCCCAGCGCCTTCGCACTGCAGTACTTTGCTCTGCCCTCAACAGGGCAGAGAAATACGCCTGCGCAGTAGCGCGATGCTGGGGAGCCATGAAGCAAGCAGGAGGATGGCTATCATAAGAAGATGGGAGGCGCCTGACCTGGACCTGCGACACCCATCAGACCGGACCGCCCCCCGGGTGAGTATAATAACACTTATTTTTCTTATCTTTCTGGTCGGATCAGGGGCTTACCTACAGCATTTTAGAATGCTGTAGATAAGCCCTAAAAGGCAGTAGCCGCATCTTAGATCGGCCAAAACTGCTGACAAGTTCGGTTTAACTCCAGCTAGCTTCAGTCTACCTACGCTTGTCCCATGTTACAGAAGCAAAGTTGCCTCTTCTAGCATCCTGGGAGAGAGCTCAGTTCGGATCAATGGCATGGCTAAGCCACTGGTCCAAACTATCAATCTTCAGGCGGGCACTGTTTCTGGCAAACGGTCAGCCAAGAAGCAGAGGAGGCGGTACACTATCTGAAAAGGGAGCATTAGGTTCCCGTCACGCTAGCGAGATCGCTGATTTTGTGACACATCAGCGATCTCGCCAGCGAGATCGCTGTGTGTGACGGGGATCAGCGACCGGCCCCCCTGCCGGTTGTCGCTGATCGTGCTCGAGCGCCCTGGGCTGTTTTTCCATCGCTGGTCTCCCGCTTACCAGCATGCATTGCTGCGTGTGGCAGCGAGAGACCAGCGATCAGCGAGGCTGGACGCTAGTTTCTAATGTAAACGTCGGGTATCCAGGAGCCGCGGCTCCTGAATACCCGACGTTTACATTAGAAACCAGCGTCCAGCCTCACTGGTCCTGATCGCTGGGGCTGTCTATGTGACAGCTCACCAGCGATCAGCCTAACGATGTCCCAGCGATCCCATCCATGTCGGATCGTTGGTGGGATCGCTGGGACATCGTTATATGTGACGGGGGCTTTAGAACATCCCTTTAACTGATGATAAGACAAATCAAATTAGTGAAATATCTTCTACCATCAAGTGCAATGTCAAAAGGCCCCATATTCATTAAAGTCAGACAAATCTTCCAATTTAGGCGGCTTCCCAACTCTCCCCAACATCATGTTTGAATTTGAATATTCTCCAGGAGATAACACACAGAAAAGACACTGCAAGAATGAGTCTCGCAGCACCTTAAGGTCGGTTTACACAGGCCGAAAGGCGGCACGATACTGCTGTCATTCACTAAACTTTTACCAGATGTCGGTTATTTGAATGCCTGTTTACACAGGCAGACCAAAGCAAATTATTCAAACTATCAGTGTCCAGAGGCTGTCATAGTTCAGCAGTGCGAGTCATGTTTACTCAGAATGATGCACCACTAAGAACAATTATCTTTTATGCTGCATAAAAAATAATTTCACCATATGAACGATTGTTTTACTTGTTCATTAGTTGATCAGCAGCCTGTTTACAAGGCAAGATAATCATCTGCAGTGTAAATGTCCCTTTAGTCTGCTCTGGCCAGAGAGAGCACAAAAATTCTCAGCTGAACCAAGCTCATGTGTATCTGGTAGTGGGGAGTGATAGCTACTAGTCAACAGATATCCAAGCACAGGCTTGGACTAGCCCACAGGATCACAGGAGAATCCTCCGGTGGGCCCCATTGCAGCCACCACCCTCTTATATGAGCAGTACTTGGCAGAATACACTTTTTTCACTATATACAAACAAAGGCTGCATCTTATTTAACAATCAGCTCACTTTATTGCTATAGAAATCTATGAATGAGGATAAAGTCATATTTGCATGTAGCTGAAAAGTGGGACCCTAGAATTGGATACTGATGTTACAGTCCACGACTATCCAAGCTGTACAAGTGCCTTTAGCTTGTTTCTGGAGTGATGTAATAATTGGTCAAAATGAATTACTTCCAGGAGAACGGTCTGCAATATCGTCACATTTATTTATTTTTTAAAAAAGGTCTTCATTGACATTTAGTGATCAAATTGAATATTTTTTCAACTTATCAGAAAAATTAGGACACATTAATTACTTCATAAATCTATTGATGTTCCGGTGCTCCAAACCAATCTGTCCTGCAGTGATGCCATCCTTGAGAGACTGACTGGAAGCACTGGAGATGGGACTGTGGCAGATTTATCAGGTAAGGGCAGAGTTTGTCGATATGTATTTCGCTTGCCCATGAAAACTCCTTTAAGTGATTAAGACAAATCAGCCTAGCATTAGAGTTGAGCAACTTTGGTCTGATCGGGTTTCGTGAAACCTGAATGAAACAAAATTTGAGTCGGATGAAACTAGTCCGACTAGGGCAAAAAAAGGTCGGAGTTTCGTCCGAAACCCGACCCCAATGCAATTCAATGGGAAATAAAAGTCGGCATTGATCGGATGACATTCATCCGCTCAATGCCGACTTTTATTTCCCATTGACTTGCATTGGGGTCGAGTTTCGGATGAAACTCCAACTTTTTTTTGCCCTAGTCGGACCAGTTTCATCTGAAACAAATTTTGTTTCATGAAACCCGATCAGACCAAAGTCGCTCAACTCTAATAAGAACACACAGTTGACAGGTCTTCTTGACACTCGCTGTACTGAACGAGTGACTGCAGGAGGTCTTAAAGGTAAAAGTTATGAGTTATGTGTACTGGCTTTCAAGGTTACCAAGATGTTTCACCAAGAGCATGAAACGTCGCATGGCTGATTAGAGTCTGCTGAAAGACTTTTCTTCTGTGATATATTTGGAATGCTAGTTTAAAATTCCAATATAGTTGGTGACATCAGGATGAATTCAGCATCGCAACTAATAGCTTGAGTGATCCACAATTCAGTTGTAGTCTATTCTACACTGTCCTATATTGGCACTACACATAATTGCTCAAAGTAGATGTACAAAAGCAAAAATGTGCTAGTGCCAAAGTAGGCCAGGTAGAGTCATCTTCCAGTGGTGGAGACTAAGACAAAGTAATAAAAATAGAACAGAAGAAGAGACAGCCATACAAACCACCTAATGTCATGATCATGAAAATGCCAAGTAAAAACGGAGTACAGCCTTGAGAATAAATTTGTCTATACTAGTGACATAAGAATACCAATGTAATCATTGGTGGAACTTTGGCCCTTTCAGATCACTCGTCTTTAAAAGTATTACTCTCCCCATCAAGGACCTTTTATGCCCCTAACCCCCAGGAGCAACTGCAACCCCTGAATCTTCACTAATTACACCCCTGATGGTATCTTTTTAATTCTATTTTCTTCCTGTAAATAGTGGTATCTGCTTTGGTACAGAGTAAAAAAATATAGCTTAGGCTACCATTACACCTCCTTCAGGGACTGCCAAGAACGAAAAACCTAACAATAATCTGGGAAAAAAATATATAATATTTATGAGGAAAAAATAAAAACTGCCAAGAACGAAAAACCTAACAATAATCTGGGAAAAAAATATATAATATTTTTGAAGAAAAAATAAAACTGGGTGACAACTAGCATACACTACCAGGTATAAATGTAAAAAAAAAATAACTGTAATATCCTGACCACAAAAATATAACGGCAATCCAATGACATTTTTACGGGTGACTTTGTAAATGTAAAATGTATAGCATTAATAATCTTGTTACAACAGCACTTCTAAGTTGATGTGGAAATAGGAAAAATGGGCAAGCAAGGTTAAGAAGGGTTAAGTTGTGGTGGATAGATAACTGGGTCAGATGGGGTTTTCCCAGTATGTAGTGATAGTACCTACAAAGAGTGTCTAATGGACAATGGGTGAACTGGTAACAGGTTCTTGATGGTCCAAGACTCACTGATGTGTATGGAGGGCAAATGGCTGCTCTGGTCCAATACCACAGTAGCACAAATTGCTGAAAAAGTTAAATGCTTGCTTTTATAGAAAGATGTCAGAACATACCGGTCATTTCAGCATATGGAGCTGTGTAACCACAAACTGGTATGGGTGTGTGCCAATGGGGATGCCTGTCCATTGCCAAAGGTGCATACAATGGGCATGTGAGCATCAAGACTACATTATGACCTTTTTTCCTACACCACTGTACATTTTTCATTGTGAGACTACAAGCTAGGAGGAAAAAGGTTTGATCCCCATGGTCAGATACAGCTGAGGACCCTGGGGAGAAGACAGAAGTGAGTTATTACCTTCTCTTTTGCTGACAAAATATCACTGAATGAGCACTATGCAGTGAATGAAAGCATTATTAATGCAATGCTTCTATAAGGCTTGGCAATCACATGATCATGGGGTCTGCTGGTCCAGCAATGCTGCAGGGTTATGGTAAAAGAAAAAAAAAAGTGTCTCCACTGAACAAAAAAAAATAAAAATAATTTCATAAAAAATACATTTCATTACATAAATATAGCATAAAAACATAAACCCTACACATAGTAGGCATGTACAATACTGCAATAATTAAGAGAATTCATTCAACACAGGTTATTTGGTATGAAATGTAAACAGTAAAAAAAATATACAAAAAAACTAAACCAATAATATTTTTTTCTGTATGTGTGTTGTTGAGAAATAATTCATATAAATTACTTGCTATTTATGTGTGCACTGAAACATTGTAAAAACATAATGCAACTTGACCCATATAAAACCAATTTTCATACCTCCACGTCAGGAAAAAAAAAAGAAAAATGTATATATATATTATTTTTTATTTATTTTATTTACGTTATGCCTGTCATAAAACAGAAACGCAAAAATGAAAAAAAAATGGCAGGCTTGGTAATTCCCAGGTTAAAATAACGGAAACGCTTCACTATTCTATTTATCCATCTATGTGAGCTCTAAGGACAAAAGCAAATGTCTGAATCTTCTGACTCATGATGGTTTCATGCAGATTCTGCAATTAATGAGTGAATGAATGAATGACTGAATGGATGGATGGATGAATGGATGGCTGGATGAATGGATGAATGGATGGATGGATGGATGGATGGATGGATGGATGGATGGATGGCTGGATGGATGGATGGATGGATGGTTGATCAGAGCAGAAGTCTCATAGCACAGTTTACTGATAAATTGATATAGTTGGTAATATTTTGACACAGAAAAAAAAATCATTCCTGCCTGGGTTGCATGATGTAGCTGGGACTAATATTGGGAAGAGGGAAGCTTAGCATCATGTTATTATTCTTAGAGCATGAGTTGACATAGGTTTCCTCACTGAAGCTTCCTGTGGTTATTTCTCTGCTCTGTTTATGGCCCTATGGTAATTCACTGATTGTGTGTTTTACAGTGAATTCTACCAGTGCCATACACAGAACAGGAGGGATGCTCAGCCAGCAGCAGCCTGGAAAGAAAACAGTTATTACTTTGGGACACTACAATACATGAGGATTGGAAGTAGAGATGTACACAACCTGGTAAGGACCGCCATAACAGCACAAGTAGAAACTGGAAAAAGGATCAAAAGTTGAATTTTTGCAGATTACAAAAATATTCTTGCTGTAATCAGACCTCAGTATGATACATAGGGTGATATATAGGTGCCTTATGATGAATGGAAAATGCTGACCTGCCAACCGAACCACTTCATGATGTGTGAGTGTATGAGCTGAACAATATCAGGTTATTATGTTCCATCTACTAGTTGTTAACAGTAAAAAGCAATTCATTTAAACCACTAGATCAAATTTTAAAATTGTTGGATCTGATGGTAAAAAAAAAACTTGTGTTTTAATATGGAAATGTAGCTGCCCAGTCTTATTTAACATTAACTCTATCCTATTTACATTTTACATTCCAACAGCTGTAAAATTAGGTTTCTATATGTCAAGAGATTTACTATGTGCACATGTTCATATACACTTCAGCATATAACCTGCCCCACTAATTAAAAAGAACAAGTTAGCGCTATTGGAGATAAAAATGAGAAAAATAAAAAGTAATTATGGTTTCTAAATTATTCATCTTATGTTGTGCAATATTTACCCCCATTTACACATTACTATCTATAAAGCCAATTAATAATGGCCATCAAAATGGATTCTCCTATAACATTTCTACACCTTGCTGCTGTATAAACTATCAAAGTTTTGTAAAAAAAATAAAAAATAAAATAAAAAATCTGCGCATTACTCCCTGGCAGGGCATTACCAGTAACTACAGGGATGCTTCTGTTTAAATTACATTGTGAGGACATTATTGCCCCACGCCTGGATGCTTAAATGCCAGAATTTCAGGCAAGATGGGCAAATCAGGTATTTTGGTAAAAATGGCACAGACATAAATTAAGAAATAAGCAATAAGACATCATTCCAGATCTAGAGAATTGTATACAGGTCAGTGGTGATGCCCAGTGCTGTCCTACTTGTGTCTGTGCAGTATAGAAATCAGAAAGCCTCATCTCTGCTATTAGAGCAGGTAAAGGCATAAAGGTGAGGAGCTTACATAAGGAGTGTTCACACAGGAGTGGGTGTAATACATGATGAAAGGGATGCAGCATTATTGGGTACACTCATAGTTTATAGCTCTGCATCCAGCTTCCTTTAGATCTGCTGAGATCATTTATCTATGAGTAACATAACAAGTAAGCTTTGATGGTGCAGCTAAAATAAAGCCTGGACTCCAAGGCTGCACATCAGATGGTACAGTGAGTGGATCTGCAGGTAGCACTGGGGGGTCTGTGATCTGTCATGCAGGGAGCATTGGATCTCCTAGAATCAGATCCAGGAGGAATACTGCACACAGAGATGACATGCACAGTCTCTGAAGGTTACTCGATTATCAATAATGCCCCATCTATCCAACGCCCTAGAAAATACTCGAGTATTTCTAGCTCTGGAGCTTCACTCTTACCACAAAGGATAAGAATCTATTTAGAAGAAAATATTAAGAAAAAAGAATCTACCGGGAAGGGAATTACCTTCTTTAATTCTAGATTCTTATTTACTCTATTTTGGATTAAATTCGTTTTCCTGCACTGCATTTCCCCCCAATCATCTTGTAGGGAGACATGTTTTACAGCAAGTCTTGCAGTATATAAATTGTTAATAGGAATATTCCAGAATACTAGGATTCCCAGTTATCATTATTTCTGTTTGTTTGTAAACGATATTTATTTGTTCATATATCTGCAAGATGTTTCTTGAGTTTTTTTCTGTGCTACAGCAACCTTAGTAACAACCAAACTGGAGAACCTGAACGAATATTCAAAATGAATGAGCCTTCTGCCATTGTTAATGTGAATAATACCATAAGGTGTACTGGAGGGTCTGATTAATCGCTTCCAATCTAATGGAAAATGTCATTCTGAATATCATCAACAATGAGACTTTAGTATAGTCAGGTAGTGTGTACATTGTAGAAAAAATCGTTTGTATGTATCTATGTATATATTACCTTATGAGATTATATGGCCATACCCATATCAATACCATGAAAATTGCATAACCGTTTACAAATTACCTCTCCGACTCGACCACACTTTAATATATATATATATACTGTTCCAAAAAATAAAGGGAACATTAAACAATGCAATGTATTGCTTAGTGTTCCTTTTATTTTTTTGAGCATCGTGTACATATATATATATATATATATATATATATATATATATTCAAACAATGTAAAAAACATATAGCCAGCTCACCATAAAGGAGTTCCTCTTAATGCAATAGTCGGTGTTCACCTTATATTCTGCACGGATCCAGGCAGGGAGTATGCCCCAACAAATAAGAATAAGAGAGAATTGGGATCCAGCAAAAAGATGAAAGTTCACCAGAATTATAAAATCTTCTTCTTTATTTATCCATTAAATCATATAAAAACTATATGAGGAACTCCGAACAATTGGTAACATTCCAGCAATGGAATGCTGGAATGTTACCAATTGTTTGGAGTTCCTCATATATTTTTTATATGATTTAATGGATAAATAAAGAAGAAGATTTTATAATTCTGGTGAACTTTCATCTTTTTGCTGGATCCCAATTCTCTCTTATCCATATATATATATATATATATATATATATATATATATATATATATATATATATATATATATGGATAAGAGAGAATTGGGATCCAGCAAAATGATATATATGAAAATAAAATTACAATATTGCCAAAAGTCATTTTGCAATTATTGCTGTTTGGATAAATACAAGTATACAAGTATATAAGTGAATGGCAATGAAGGCAATGAAATTGGATATAGTATTTACATCAAGCACTATGATTTGCAATATCAGTTGATATAAATTATATTATAGCAAGTACTGCAGAATATGTATGGATTATATGGGGCGGGTTATTAGAATTCCCCTATTGTGCTGCATCTGTTTCATTACTTAGTACCGCTATAAATTACATGTTAATGACAGTGTGGATTTTAGACGTTTTTATCATATAATATTCTGAATAAAAATGCATATAGATTGTATATTATATTGCATTGTTCAGAAAGTTATCAAGACAACCTGAAATGCTCGTGAACGAAAAGAAGAAATCCTTAGAATACTTATAAATTGCAACAGCCATATAACACTCTACCAAAATATTAAATAATATAAAATAAAAATTATCTAAAAAAAATTATGATACTATGCTAGCCCTAGCTACAAAAGTGAGCAAGCAATGTTTGTTAATAGGACCTTTAGCAGCGTCCTCTGACTGACCTTGGGAAGCATGACGCCAGGCATGAAAGTTAAGAGATGGTCGCCATCATGTACAATGCGCAGGATGACGAACTATATATAATGTGAACACGGGTCTACAAACATTAGCTGCTTCACTGTATCCAAGGTTGAAAACTGCTCCATATTTATCAAACATCAGAGACATTTGAATGAAATAAAAGACTATCTGGAGCACAACAGAGGAAAGCGGTGTCCGATTCCAGTCTGTGGTTTGCTGTCATTCCTGATCGGTGCTGCGGAGCCTGCCCTGCTCTGCCGCATTATTTCCAAGCCCTATTCTACACTCACATCTCTACATTTATACCGAATCTTGGTGCTCTTCAATAGTCTTCCATCGGTAAACGACCTGATTGCATCAATTCATTTTTATCTAAAAATCTCTTTACTTATCTCCACTGACAGCAAATTTACACATCTAGTCACTGAGACTTCAGGTTTATGGGTCATCCACTGCAGTGTGCTGCCCTGCCCTGTTAGACTGGGCTTGGCTCAGATTTGGGGGGCTCGATCAGGCTGGAGGTATTCCATCTTTATAATAATATGGAGGAGATCAAATCTTTATAATAATAAGGGGGCATAGATTCTTTATAATAATATATGGGATATAAAATCTGTATAATAATATGGAGGATTTAAAATATTTATAATAATATTTAAGACTTCAAAACGTTCTAATAATTTGGAGGACAGAGAATGTTCCTTTCTAATAATATGGAATATAGAAAAGCTTTCTAATATTAGCCTCATTAGCAAGAAGGTGAAGCCTGTCTGCTCAGTGCTATGGGCAGCACAGATATTTTCAGGCCATGTCAGCTTGTTTTCGTTTTAGATTAGGGTTGAAGGTCTTTTCTTTGTTAGCTCTGCTACATCTGTGCACACCACATGCGCTTCTCCTTGCCCACCTAGGGCACTTACCACCTTTTCCAGAGAAATGACGTCATGACTTCATTCATTCATTGTCGCATATGCAGTGTCCATCACTGCCCACCCTCATTTCATGCTGCCACTTTTTCACTTGACTGAAGACCCCAAGCGACCCCTCTCTCTCCTTTGATCCATACTGGATAGTAGGCAGGTAAATGGCCCCTGGAGCAGAACATCTCCTTCTACACATTTCCTGCAAAGATCAATAGCCCCTAAAAGTACTCAGGGTCGCAAGGATGGAAAGAAGCCCCCATCCCCCATAAAGACCCCCAGCTTCTGCCCCTGTCCTGCTCGTGGCAGCAATTAGGATCACTTAGGAAGATCAGAGATGATTAATATTTAAAGATGTGGGAGAAGCACGATGCTCCTTCTGCTGCCCCCTCCCCTTCCCCAGTACTGCGCCTTCTGTGCCCATTATCTACCATCCCAACTAATGCAGCAATGCAATAATGACACTTCTCTGCCCTACTTTATACCACTATGCATAGAAATTCTAGATCCTAACTCAAGTAATGGAAACGTATAATCTGTCCTCCCATTATATGATTCTGTAGATGTATCCATCGTTTCACTCCTGCCTTTGCCATATGTAACATTGGCCTTCTGCTGCATCCTCTATCATCACTTAACATCTAAAGCTTTCTTCACATTGCTGCCATGATGTCTGACTACGAAAATAACTCAGATCTGTTATGAGAGCCACATCCTGCATGGAGCAAATGTCCTATTTCTGTCAAATTGTCATCAAAACTCATTACTGCTACATTACATAGGAAAAATGGTTTATAGAGAGCTGAATGGTCTACAGGGGCACATAGAGCGTCACTTATATCACAATAGCCATACCATATAATGCAGTCTCGTTTTTATTATATCAAATGTATAACTTCTGAACTCGCAATTATTTTTATTCGCTTTAATTTCAGTTTTAAGCTACAGAAAAAGAACAACAACACTGCATCTGTAAATTTATATATATAAATATATACACACATACACAGTGCACTACAGTGGCATTGTAATGGTTAATAGTAATAGACGATTATTGCGGGGGGCTGAAGACAGGGAAATGGCAGTAGTCATTAATATCTCCTGATAAATCAGTCTCCCTCCATTCTGCAGTATTCCTCCAACGCCCTGAGAATAACTATATCCGACCCAGCAGCCTGAGCTCATGCAGATAAATATGCCAGCTTCACCTTGCCTTTCCCACCTACGGGCTATAAGGGTACTTAGTACTCATTTCCTGCAGAATATCGTGCGACCGTTGCGCTGCGGAACACTTTGGATCTCGCTACATCTCAGACTGGGACCTTAACCTAAAGACTGGCTACTATACGATGCTGATTAGTAATCCCCCAATCTTCTGTATGTGCCAACCCATTATTAGTCTAGAGCAGCTAGGGTACCTGTGCCAGCTGGCCATCTCCATGTCAGGGAAGGTAGACTGTACAGAGGCGTCCAGCATGGTGAAGAGGACATGGCTGATCATGCAGCCTTCACAGAGAATTGCAACAGATCATTTCATCAGCCGGCACAAAACCTTCTCCCTGTGCTCCACGGATTACATGACACCCCCTGTGGGCATAGGATTAATGATGCCTCAGTAGCCGGCTTCTCTGCCACTCCCAAGCACACAGTCTGCTCTAATCGCACCTGCTTGCAGGAGGGCATCATCTATACCCCTACTATAGGACCCTGATGTGCCTCCCTGTATGTAGGGCATCATCTATACCCCCACTATAGGACCCTGATGTCCCTCTCTGTATGTAGGGCATCCATCTATACCCCCACTATAGGACCCTGATGTGCCTCCCTGTATGTAGGGCATCCATCTATACCCCCACTATAGGACCCTGATGTGCCTCCCTGTATGTAGGGCATCCATCTATACCCCCACTATAGGACCCTGATGTGCCTCCCTGTATGTAGGGCATCCATCTATACCCCCACTATAGGACCCTGATGTGCCTCCCTGTATGTAGGGCATCCATCTATACCCCCACTATAGGACCCTGATGTGCCTCCCTGTATGTAGGGCATCCATCTATACCCCCACTATAGGACCCTGATGTGCCTCCCTGTATGTAGGGCATCCATCTATACCCCCACTATAGGACCTTGATGTGCCTCCCTGTATGTAGGGCATCCATCTATACCCCTACTATAGGACCCTGATGTCCCTCCCTGTCTGGACATACAGGGCTTCCAACATGACAGCTCCTTCTAGACATGTGGGATGTATAGGAGCCAGCACACCACACACCTGGATCACCTGCCTCCATCCCTCTCTCCACCTTACATTCTATGGCTACATCTAATCTATAGAGGCCTCTGCGGATTCAATCTGGAGATAATGATCACATCAGACCCAAAGTCCCACGACCCCCCAAAGGCTGTCACATGTCCAGCTTCCCTACAGATGAGGGGAGGGGGATTCCGGCAGAGGTCACCGGGAAGGTGATGACAGGTGTTTCCCATTGTCTTCTCTTCATAGTTTGTGTTATTATTTCAGCACAGCTTTCATAATCCAAACTATAACCAGACTGCCCCCCCCCCCCCCCCGTGTAATCTGCTGTGGATTAACCCCTGCAGCACCAGGTGCCATGGCGAAGGTTGCACCTGCACAGCCTTTCCTGCACCTTCCAGGCTGCTGATTTGAATCCCTTTTCTGTGGCAGACACAGGGGAAATGGGCCAAACAAATGAGAGATTTATTTCACTGGCTATGCAAAGTGTATGGTTTTTACAGAATGCAATTGTCGGCTTTTGTAAAGCAGTTTCTTTCGTTCAGTTATTGGACTAGTGATCCCCATCGTGTCTGATGTGTGAGCGAATGCGCCATAGAATAGAGCTTCAATGTTCCCCTAATAACAAGGACCCGATGCTCCATTCATTGGAACACGGCGTCTCAATACGAGGAAACACCAGAGCGGCCTTATCAATACACCTCAGAGCAGAAAACAATTATTAACGACCAAACTGCAAAGAATCTAGACTTCATATATTTCCAGAAATCATTACCACATGCGGATATAAGCGATGGAGGTTTGGTGCCTATAACCTGGTAGGTTACATTGCTGAGAATTAGCGGATACATGCAGGGGCTGGGGATGAGGATGGGGATGAGGATGGGGATGGGGATGAGGATGGGGATTGGGATGAGGATGAGGAGGATGCTATTCTATATGTTACCAGAGAAGCTGAAACCCTGCACTCGCTGATAAGAGTCTGGATCTAGAATTCTGGTTATAGAAAAGGTGTTGGACATAAGGAGACTTTTAACCCCTGTCAAACCGGCATCTTCTGCCATGTGCAAGGCGACATATTAAATTCTCAGCAGGCTGCACAGTTTAGCTCAATGGAAACCAGTGGAACGAAGATATGTTATTTCTAAAGATATCTAACGAATAATTGATCTAAACTCAACAATTGCCATCTAAAGCAATTGGAAAGCGTGCAGGATAGTGACCAGACCCGGGAATACACATTGCCTCCTCCCTGCACAGACTGGCTGGAGAGCTTCAGGTGGAACCTGTCCATTCCTCACACTGAGCCTTTCATGCCTACATCCCCTCTATGAACAGACCCTGAGCCTCCAGCCTGCCCCCTCCTTCCAGTCTGTGTAAAAGGCAGATCTGTAAGAACATCAGAGAGACCCAGCGGAGCTCAGAGCACCCACCCTGCTCTCAGATGTCAGCCCCGGGCAGTGTCTGCTCCCTGATGATGGGAACTCTTCCTTACCTGAGATCAGGCAGTGGAGCCATCCTCCCCTCACCCTGGTGCCAGCCTGTGCCCTGATTCTGCCTGCCCCAGGGACAGATAATACCCCCATAATCCCCTTACCTCTACAGACGGGACATAATCCACACACAGCCTGTGCCTGGAGGAGCCTCTCATTTTCCAATGTCACCGGCCCAGGTGCCTTTTAAGGTGGAAGTGAAGGAGGCTGGCTCACCTTGAGAGTCACATGCTAATTACCAAGAAGCTGCCCCTGGATTGGCTGCTGGGGGCGTATCTGTCTGTAACCCCCTGCCCCCTGTCTGATGTAATTTCCAAAGCCTTTTGATGGAGATTTGTTTGTCCATCTGAGCATCCCTCGGATACCTTTAAAGCACTTAACCCTTTCTAGGACAGCCCAGATAGGCCTGCTCAACTAATACATGTACAGAAAAACTGCTACTACTATTACCTCTACTGCTATACTGCTGCACTACTACAGCTACTATTATTACCTATACTACTATACTGCTGCACTACTACAGCTACTATTATTACCTATACTACTATACTGCTGCACTACTACAGCTACTATTATTACCTCTACTACTATACTGCTGCACTACTACAGCTACTATTATTACCTATACTACTATACTGCTGCACTACTACAGCTACTATTATTACCTATACTACTATACTGCTGCACTACTACAGCTACTATTATTACCTATACTACTGCACTACTACAGCTACTATTACTACCTCTACTACTATACTGCTGCACTACTACAGCTACTATTATTACCTATACTACTATACTGCTGCACTACTACAGCTACTATTATTACCTATACTACTATACTGCTGCACTACTACAGCTACTATTATTACCTCTACTACTATACTGCTGCACTACTACAGCTACTATTATTACCTATACTACTATACTGCTGCACTACTACAGCTACTATTATTACCTATACTACTATACTGCTGCACTACTGCAGCTACTATTATTACCTCTACTACTATACTGCTGCACTACTACAGCTACTATTATTACCTATACTAATATACTGCTGCACTACTACAGCTACTATTATTACCTATACTACTATACTGCTGCACTACTACAGCTACTATTATTACCTCTACTACTATACTGCTGCACTACTACATCTACTATTATTACCTCTACTACTATACTGCTGCACTACTACAGCTACTATTATTACCTCTACTACTATACTGCTGCACTACTACAGCTACTATTATTACCTCTACTACTATACTGCTGCACTACTACAGCTACTATTATTACCTGTACTACTATACTGCTGCACTACTACAGCTACTATTATTACCTCTACTACTATACTGCTGCACTACTACAGCTACTATTATTACCTCTACTACTATACTGCTGCACTACTACATCTACTATTATTACCTCTACTACTATACTGTTGCACTACTACATCTACTATTCTTACCTCTACTACTATACTGCTGCACTACTACAGCTACTATTATTACCTCTACTACTATACTGCTGCACTACTACAGCTACTATTATTACCTCTACTACTATACTGCTGCACTACTACAGCTACTATTATTACCTCTACTACTATACTGCTGCACTACTACAGCTACTATATTACCTCTACTACTATACTGTTGCACTACTACAGCTATTATTATTACCTCTACTACTATACTGCTGCACTACTACAGCTACTATTATTACTTCTACTACTATACTGCTGCACTACTACAGTTACTATTATTACCTCTACTACTGTATACTGCTGCACTACTACAGCTACTATTATTACCTCAATTACTATACTGCTGCACTACTACAGCTACTATTATTACCTCTACTACTATACTGTTGCACTACTACAGCTATTATTATTACCTCTACTACTATACTGCTGCACTACTACAGCTACTATTATTAACTCTACTACTATACTGCTGCACTACTACAGCTACTATTATTAACTGTACTACTATACTGCTGCACTACTACAGCTACTATTATTAACTGTACTACTATTCTGCTGCACTACCATAGCTACTATTATTAACTCTACTACTATACTGCTGCACTACTACAGCTACTATTATTACCTCTACTACTATACTGCTGCACTTTTACAGCTACTATTATTACCTCTACTACTATACTGCTGCACTACTACAGCTACTATTATTAACTCTATTACTATACTGCTGCACTACCACAGCTACTATTATTAACTCTACTACTATACTGCTGCACTACTACAGCTACTATTATTACCTCTACTACTATACTGCTGCACTTCTACAGCTACTATTATTACCTCTACAACTATACTGCTGCACTACTACAGCTACTATTATTACCTCTACTACTATACTGCTGCATTACTACAGCTACTATTATTACCTCTTCTACTATACTGCTGCACTACTACAGCTACTATTATTAACTGTACTACTATACTGCTGCACTACTACAGCTACTATTATTAACTGTACTACTATTCTGCTGCACTACCATAGCTACTATTATTACCTCTACTACTATACTGCTGCACTTCTACAGCTACTATTATTACCTTTACTACTATACTGCTGCACAACCACAGCTACTATTATTACCTCTACTACTATACTGTTGCACTAATACAGCTACTATTATTACCTCTACTACTAGACTGCTGCACTACTACAGCTACTATTATTACCTCTACTACTATACTGCTGCACTACTACAGCTACTATTATTACCTTTACTACTATACTGCTGCACAACCACAGCTACTATTATTACCTCTACTACTATACTGCTGCACTACTACAGCTACTATTATTACCTCTACTACTATACTGCTGCACTACTACAGCTACTATTATTACCTCTACTACTATACTGCTGCACTACTACAGCTACTATTATTACCTCTACTACTATACTGCTGCCTCTGGAGCCCATTGTGAGAAAAAATCAATACAAATGTCTCATTACTACCCTGCACAGCTCAAAGCTTTGCATTTATGATTTATATTTACTGCACGAATTGGAAACATCGAGTTATTAATCTTTATATGTTGTGTATAGGAATACATTGTATGAGATTGTTTTTGAAATGTACAATATGATGCATACTTTATCCAGCTAGATGCAACTAGATGCACATACAGACATGCGGATAGATGGATGATGGATGGATGATAGCTGATGCATGAATGATTGAATGCATAAATAAAGATAAAAAATATAGATGATAGATATATAGATATGAAATAGCTAGATATGAGATAGATAGAGATAGATAAATATATAATGGATAGATAGATAGATAATTAGATAATCGATGGATAGATAGATAAATAGATAAATAGATAGATAGATATGGGATAGATAGATAGATAATGAGATAGATATGGGATAGATAGATAGATAGATAGATATATACAAAGATAGATCATTGATGGATGATAAATGTATACATAGATAAATAAATAGATTATATGATAGAAAAAGTGTTTAGTTAACGAATTTTCCAGTGAGATAATACGTAGGAATGACTCCTGTGAAGCACAGGTGATGGGAGTGATGGAAATGCCCTCTAATCTATATTTCAGGGGGACTGCATGGTGTCTGTGAGGGGCAGTGGTGTATCCAGGTAGTATAACAGCTGTGTCTGGCCCTGTCCCCAGCAGTGTTGGCTGCTCTGTCTTATTAGTGAGATTCCCCTGTACAGCCCACCTTTACCTGTTCTGCTCTAGTAAAGTAGGGGCAGCTCTGTGCTGAGGACAATGGGGGATTGTGTGCACAGGCTTCCATGCCAGTCTGCTGCCTGCAGGACACTCACTTGCCTTATTGTACAATGTTGCTAAGCAGACATCCCGCTGCTGATCATGCATAATATAGGGTCTAGGGACCTTGTAGTGTAGGACACAAGCAGGTACATGGAGATAAGCGGCGGAGTGGAGCACACTGCAATGTATTGTGCTGGGGTGGAAGGCTCTGCACATCTGTCATCTCCCCCACCCTCCCTCCTTCCTTTCCTCTTCCCACCGAAATATCAGTAGCTGCAAAACAACTCCAACTTCATTCAGAAATGTCTGCCCTGGGGGTGAACGGCTCTCAGTAGTAACGGTACACACGGTGCGGCCAGCGCTGAAGAAGCCCTCAGCACCATCTGTCCGTATGGCTGAATGGGAGCTCACCGTGGAGTGGGGGGACGCGACACATAGAGGCTGCTGCTCTGCCCTATTAATAATGCGGTCTGCAACTGATGTGGAAAGATTGGTAATGAGTGATCGTGGAAAACGGGGTTAAGCAAAGGCGGTTACCACGTGTTATAAAAGCAATAAGGACAATCCATGGTTAACAAATAGATAAAAAATAGCTGGAATAGTTTAGTGTTATCTAGCTATCTATCCATTCATCTACCTATTTATCTCTTATCTATCTATCTATCTATCTATCTATCTATCTATCTATCTATCTATCTATTTATTTATGAAGAATTACATCTTTCCTATAAGTCTGCTGTTCTATGTTCCTCCCAGTTAAATGGTCACATATAAAACCTACGTCTACATGACTTACTTAATTGTTCCGATGTTTGTAATTTTTGACAATATTTTCCTGCATCCTACAAGCTTTAATATCAGTTCTAATTAATCTTACTATTGTATCACGTTCTATATTACCCAATACATACGTGGCTGGTGTTAAGTGATTGTGTTATATTATAACTCTGCCATATAGTAAATATTTCAATGGTGTTTTATTCCTTCTGTCTTTTTTTGTTGGTTTGTTTCTTTCTATCTTGGGCTTACCATCTGTATAATATAAAATGTATTAGTTGGTATACAACATCCAGCAATGCTAGATGTAAGAGGGGCTAAGTGGACTATTGCTGCCTGCCGATGGTCACTGAAACAGAAGTGAAGCTTTTGGTCCAGCCATCGAAATAACCATTTACTTGCTGCTGCAGTGATCTCTGCTCCTCCATACACAGATTTGGTGCTAGATTTGTATAAAGGACACGGGGCTTGAATTGGGTCAACGAACAATTTAAAGGGACCGAGATATATAGAATAACGCGATCTTCTGATCAGACTATGTAATTAAGTGTAGCAATGTTTTATTTCTATACTTTATTAATAATCTCAACCAATGCATTTCTGTCTAATTTATTGTTGCTTCCAAAGTATCTTTATTTTACAGCAAATCATGACAAATCACGAGGATATAATATTATAGATAAATGATCATAGCATAGCCCAGCTGAGCTCATATAATATATAGAATCTTCCAGTCACATTGCTTCAAGGCTTTAATTTAGTCAATTCAATAGTAATTTTGAAACTGGGGGAGGGCTCCTCCCTGAGCAGCATATGTACATGGCATACAGAGCTCTGTTTCTTTAAGAGAAGCTTCCTGCATTCAGCAATTTAGGAGGATCAAGTGTCTGTATCCAGATGGTCATCAGGACATTCTCATCCAGTGGGTACATACACCCCAGCAGCTCTGAGACCACTCCACCCCCAGCCCACCACACCAAGTATTAGCAAGCCTCCATTTCCCATGTATTCTGTGACTCACTTATTACAGAGTTATATATATATAAAACACAGTGACATGCAAGCTTATGACAGTAGCACGTTTTCCCAGCTCTCATACCTGCTGTCATTATTTCAAGTGCATCCAGTCCCATTGAGGTCCACAGAGAAGGAAGAGACATCCAAAGGAGAGTGGGCTATGCTATGCTGAGGGGTCCTACTGGAGGAATTTATACAAGTGTGGCAGCAGCCTGGCTCCTCCCTGCCCACTGCCCCATGTACCTGCTGTTAATCATTCAGAAGAATGATCCATGCTGCCCACCTCCTCCTACCCGATCCAGCTGTGGCAGGAGTCTGGGGGATCCAGTTACCAGCAAGTGAAAAGAAATCCTGTAAGGGGATCCTATTGCCTTCATTAGGCAGGTTAACATTCGATCAGGAACAATCAGATAAGTAGCCCCTCACCCTCACACCCCCAGTCATCACTGCCATCTTTTGCCACATCCCTTGTTTATAGCTGATTACATTTAGGAGAAGATGAAACTTCATCTGAGTTTCAGATCTCAATGAAAGAACAGGAGAGCAGCAAAGCCCCTTGTGAATATTTCATGTGCTCCATGCTTGTGTGCCTAGCCTGGCTTGTTCCACATGACGTCTGCCATTGTGCTGCCTGTCTGTCAGGCTAGGTGGGGGCATGTAACACTAGCACACCGGTGGCATCAGGTCTCCTTTGTTGCTGCTGTTGTGTGATACCTGTAGAAGAAGCTATTGAATGGGGCAGACACAGCAGAATATTGCACTGGTCAAAACTAGGGCCCTGCTCAGTTCTCTAATACACAGACATGTTACTAGGGTGGTGATGGCAGAGAGCTATGAAGTAGATGAAGGATGGAAAGATGCATATACATACATAGATTATGATATGAAATATATAACTATTAAATGGAGCATGGCTGGATAGATAGATATGAAATAGATAAATATTAAATAGATGGATAGATACATATATACATACACAGATACATAGATATGAAATATATGAATATTAGATGGATGATGGATAGATATGAAATATATAAATATTAGAACATATTAAATGGAGCATGGCTGGATAGATAGATATGAAATAGATAAATATTAAATAGATGGATGGATACATATATACATGCACAGACACATAGATATGAAATATATGAATATTAGATAGATGATGGATGAATATGAAATGTATAAATATTAGAACATATTAGATGGAGCTTGTCTGGATAGATAGATATGAAATAGATAAATATTAAATGGTTGGATAGATTCATATATACATAGACAGATACATATATATGAAATAGATAAATATTAAATGGAGCATGGGTGGATAGATATTAAATAGATAAATATTAAATAGATGGATGATAGGTACATATATACATACACAGATACAGTACATAGATATGAAATATATGAGTATTAGATGGATGATGGATGGATATGAAATAGATAAATATTAGAACATATTAGATGGAGCTTGTCTGGATAGATAGATATGAAATAGATAAATATTAAATGGTTGGATAGATTCATATATACATAGACAGATACATATATATGAAATAGATAAATATTAAATGGAGCATGGGTGGATAGATATTAAATAGATAAATATTAAATAGATGGATGATAGGTACATATATACATACACAGATACAGTACATAGATATGAAATATATGAATATTAGATGGATGATGGATGAATATGAAATGTATAAATATTAGAACATATTAGATGGAGCTTGTCTGGATAGATAGATATGAAATAGATAAATATTAAATGGTTGGATAGATTCATATATACATAGACAGATACATATATATATGAAATAGATAAATATTAAATGGAGCATGGGTGGATAGATATTAAATAGATAAATATTAAATAGATGGATGATAGGTACATATATACATACACAGATACAGTACATAGATATGAAATATATGAATATTAGATGGATGATGGATGGATATGAAATAGATAAATATTAGAACATATTAGATGGAGCATGGCAGGATAGATAGATATGAAATAGATAAATATTAAATAGATGAATGGATAGATCAATTTAAACATACACAGATACATAGATATTAAATATATAAATATTAGATGGAGCATGGCTGGATAGATAGATATGAAATAGATAAATATTAAATAGATGATCGCTGGATAGATAGAGTGATTGATTGATGCTATCAGAATGTATACACTGATAGCTTAGATCTGGCTTCTACATTTCATTTTTTTTTCCTTTGGCATTTTCCTTCCATAGTTTGCTATGGGATTGTTCACATTCATCTGACAGATCTGACAAATCAGTTGTTGCAGCCTTCAAGGAGCCAGATAAAAAAAAATTGCTAGGTGTTTTGCCAATTTTTGATCAGGCTTGCCAGTTCTGCAGTAGAAACTGGTGAAAAAGACAAATGACAACTGATGCCATTTTGAGGCACAAAAAATAATATTGATGGCACAGATGTATGAAAATCTGGACTGAAATCCATTTGTCTTTTTAAATGAATAAGCAAATATTTATTTGTCCTCATGATTTGTCTTCACAGCTGCTGTAAAATAAAGATAGTTTTATTAGATAAAGTAGATAGAATGCATTGATTGATCTTACCAATAAAGTATAGAAATAAAACTGTATAGTATAGGAATATGCTTAATTAAAGTCAACTAAGTAGCCTGATCAGGATAATTACGTCCTTTACATGAACACTATAGATGATCATATTATTCTATATTTCTTGATTCCTTTAATTTAATTTCTTTTACAATTTTGTGACCTAATTGAACCTTAGTACCCTTCATATAAATATAGATCAAAATATCTAGATGTGTACGACCCTAGAACACTGCAGCAGCAGTTAAATAGCCATTTTGATGGACTGACACATTAAAAATTACATAAAAAAACCAAAAACCCATAGCATTCAATGTTACCTCCAAGAAGCTTCAAAGTAAATGGTGGAAATTTTTGTGTGGGAAAAATGGTATTTTTATGTCATCAGTTGACCTTCAATTTTTTATTTTATTTGTTTAAATAGCTATAAGGATTTTAGATTCCATACATCTGTGCCATCCACATACTCTCCTGTGCCTCAACTGATGACAAATGATCACAAAAAGGAGAAAGTCAGACTTATCATCAAACTTCTTCTCCAGTTTGTAGTGCAAAACTGGTGAGTAAGAACCAAAAGTGCAACATGTAGAGTTTTGTGATCTGGTTCCCTGAATAGTCCAGATGACTGTGACAGCAAATTATGGGATCAGTTCTTGCATCGATTTCCCTGCAGCATTTTCTGCCAAGCTGGAAAGAGATACATTACTAAGATAGATAGATAGATAGATAGATAGATAGATATGGGATAGATAGATACATAGATAATAGATAGATAGATAGATAGATAGATAGATAGATATGGGATAGATAGATAGATAATGAGATAGATAGATAGATAGATAGATAGATATGGGATATATAGATAGATATGGGATGGATAGATATAGATAGATAGATAGATATAGATATATAGATAGATAGATATGGGATAGATAGATAGATAGATAGATAGATAGATAGATAATGAGATAGATAGATAGACAGATAGATAGATAGATATGGGATATATAGATAGATATGGGATGGATAGATAGATATAGATAGATAGATAGATAGATAGATAGACAGATAGATAGATAGATAGATAGATAGATATGGGATAGATAGATAGATATGGGATAGATAGATTTATAGATATAGATAGATATAGATATATAGATAGATAGATAAATAATAGATAATGAATAGAAAGATAATAGATAAATAGGTAGATAGATAGATACATAGATAGATAGATAGATAGATAGATAGATAGATATGGGATAGATTGATATATAGATATAGATAGATATAGATAGATAAATAATAGATAAATAAATAATGGATAGAAAGATAATAGATAGATAAATTGGTAGATAGATAGATATAGATAGATATAGATATATATATATATATATATAGATAGATAGATAGATAGATAGATAAATAATAGATAAATAGATAATGGATAGAAAGATAATAGATAAATAGGTAGATAGATACATAGATAGATAGATAATAGATAGATAGATAATAGATAGATCAGTATATCACTGTGACTGTGGCTACAAATCTACTGGGTAAAGTTTTTGGCTGACGATTAAGACAATTAAAGGTACTGTCACACCTAGCGATGCACCAGCGATCCCGACCAGCGATATGACGCGGTCAGGATCGCTGGTGCATCGCTAAGTGGTCGCTAGTGAGCTGCCACACAGGCAGATCTCACCAGCGACATAGCAGGGGACGGGGGTCGTTACTTACCTGTCAGACGCGGCGATCCTGACGTCCTCCCGCCCGGCTCTACGCGTCGCTTGTCTCCACAGCAAGAAGCGCCGCAGGAAGCTGATGACAAGAAACGGTCCAGGACGATCTCGCGCGATCAGCGATAACCAGCGGGGGAGCGGTCGGAGGTAAGTATCACACATAGCAATATCGCTGCTACGTCACAAAAACCAGTGAGGTTATAGCGATATCGCTATGTGTGACAGGCCCTTAAGACTTACAATTGCATTTGGTTGTTTGCTGATTGCTCATTGTTGCTCATTTTGTTCAGTTAGTTTGTTAGTTATGTTCATATTTCTGATTTTTATTTATCTCAGCACTATTATAAGCTTTTTTTTTCTTGCTGGGAGTTGCAGCTGTTTTTTTTTGTGTCCTGTGAAGATCTGCTTGCTTGTCTACCTGTTTCTAACCTTGTGCAAGTTATAGTATGGCCATGAATACTTTTGCTTTTGTCTGTTTCCTCTTTGTCTGACACAGGGTTTGAAAAGGAAAAATAATTATCTGTATAATGAATGAATGAAACATTGAAGTAAGCAGTTTATAGCATTTGAAGGTACTCACAGAGGTTTACACAGTTTATTTGATGTGTACTTTGGTGGCTGAAAGAATCAAAGTAAAAAAAAGTTCTTAAGAAAGCGAAGTTTTCTGGAGCATTTTTTTTGTTTTTGTTTTGTTACTTTTTTGTGTGTGTATTGGAGTGCTATTGCTATTTCACTTGATACAGATGTCAAGTTTGAAGAATTTTCTTTCAAGGAAAAATGTTCCAGGAATTGACGTTGCTTATTTTTACACATATAAAGGTGGACAAACAGCACCATGTGCTCTGTAAGTATGTTTTTCCATGGAAATGAATAAGAAGTTTATTTAAAGAATCCCACTAACCTTGTCTTATATATTAGGTATAATTCTAGTATCTGTATTATTCTGTATTAGTATATGTAGAGTAATAAACATAGTGAGAATTACAGTACACCCAGTCTGCAGGACATGGGGAGTGGTACTGTGGAGTGTATATACACAGCTCAAAAAAATAAAGGGAACACTCAAATAGCACATCCTAGATCTGAGTGAATGAAATATCATTGAATACTTTGTTCTGTACAAAGTTGAATGTGCTGACAAGAAAATCACACAAAAATTATCAATGGAAATCAAATTTATTAACCAATTGAGGCCTGGATTTGGAGTCACACACAAAATTAAAGTGGAATGTAATGTCCTTAAAACATGTGAAGGATGTTGCAGGCAGCAGATCGCTCTCCACAGCGTCTCCAGACTCTGTCATGTCTGTCACATGTGCTCAGTGTGAACCTGCTTTCATCTGTGAAGAGCACACGGCACCAGTGGCGAATTTGCCATTCCTGGTGTTCTGTGGCAAATGCCAAGCGTCCTGTGCGGTGTTGGGCTGTGAGCAAACCCCCATCTGTGGACGACGGGCCCTCAGACCATCCTCATGGAATGGGTTTCTAACCATTTGTGTAGACACATGCACATTTGAGGCCTGCTGGAGGTCATTTTGCAGGGCTCTGGCAGTGTTCCTCCTTTTCCTCCTTGCACAAAGGAGGAGATAGCGGTCCTGCTGCTGGGTTGTTGCCCTCCTATGACCACCTCCACATCTTCTGGTGTACTGGCCTGTCTCCTGGTAGCACCTCCAGCCTCTGGACACTACGCTGACAGACACAGCAAACCTTCTTGCCACAGCTCGCATTGAGGTGCCATCTTGGATGAGCTGCACTACCTGAGCCACTTGTGTGGCCTCCCTGACTCATGGGCCCAATAGCGTGTCAGTGTCCCCAATGGCGAGAGGGCCCCCATTTGTCTAGGGCCCCAGCACTTGCATGGGTGCACCAGGTGCTGATGCTGACCCTGCTTACACTTCTAGCAATGTGTATTGGATTTATAGGAACCTCATGACCACTGTCGTTTTATTTTTACTCAGGTTGCGTATTTCTAATTTGCAACATGTCAGCTTCTCCTGCGGATGCGCTGAGTTTTATGGCCACATTTTCCACATAGAATTACATTAGATGCATAAAATCCACAAGTTATAAACACATGTGCATTTCTGGTGCAGAATCCAAAGGGTATTGTTTCTCCTTGTGGAGAGCAACATGCCAAGTCTGGCATGTCAATGTGAGATGACTTTTGAGTCTTTAAATGCTGATGGGAGTAGTAGTGCCAACTCTCAACATTCTGCCCTGCTAGCGCTGATCGCAGTGCGAGCAGCTGAGAATGATGAGAGCAGTCTTCAACACCCAGCGCCAGGGAACAGCATTAACAGTACCACTGCTTCCCAGGCATCGGTACGTGTCACACCAATGACACACGGATGTCATCTGTGTGTCATCAGTGTGCGGGACATTTTGCGGCCCATGCTGCTGTTAAAAAACAGGAAACACACTGATATGTGCACAGACCCATTCACTTGAATGACTCTACATGTGTAAGTGTCTCTGGTACATGTGAAAACTGTCACCTCATGTACTGGACATACTGACATGTGAATAAGTCCTTAAAGTGGGCAGGTCAGGGAAGGATCAGTGACCTGTCATAGGCCCATACAGATGACTATGTAAGCAGAGCACCACATGAAGCCCCGCCCCAGAACACGAGCATATCATGAACTGAAATCTGCAAATAAAGATTAAACAACAACCACAAGTCGGATTTCATCAACCAAGGTATCATTTTATTCAGAATAATGGCGCCAACCTGACACTATCTGTAGGTTACTGTGCACTATCTTACTGACAGGTTCGCTTTAAGGAGGTGCTGATCAGCTATTTGTAGCATACTCTAAATGGAAACAGTCCCATCAAATGTAAAGTCAAACGCAATGTCAATTTATACCTAGGCTGTAATAACATATGCGATTTTTAATGCACTATTTCAGCCAAAAGAAAATGAATCCAAAAAGATGGGTAAGCAATAAAAGAAAATCTATTCTACTTTCTTTATCCACAGCCATAAACACTACATATGTGATTTCAAGTCAATATTACATTTACATATTTTTCTTACTGTGAATCGCTGAAGTTTTTCAATTATGTGGCTTGTCGTGCATTATCTGTTCTTGTCATGCAACCACGAAAAATAGCTGAAAAGTACCATACATTTTTTTCTTGTTCAGTTAGGGTATGTGTTTTTATGGTGCCTTTGTAATGCGTTTTTAATGCAAATTTTAGCTGCGTTTTACAGTACCGGCTTTGCCTATGAGACGTCAGAATTCTCATGCACATAGCTTGTTTTTTTTGTCCTCAGTATTTTGTGCAAAACCTGAGGTTTTGCAGAATGTAGCATGTCACTTCTTTCAGCGTATTTCACCGATGGAAAGCAATGGGTGCCCATTTATGAGCAGCAAGTTAATTTCATAGCTTAATACCAGTAATAACCATTAGAGGTCATTAGGTACCCATTTGTCCTGTTCCTGGATACAGAAACATTTCTCCTTTAACAAGTAATGTGTTCTGATTAGGACTGCCCCCTCAGTTTCCAGGGCAAGAAGGCTTGCAGACATTTTCCCCCTGGCTTTTGAGTCTTACACACGTGTTCCTGGCTCTCTCCCTACAAATCACTGCTCCTGACAAGCGGATTCCGGTGAGGGTCAAATGTACCTACATGTTTGTGTTAGAACAGTTATGCAGCCACCGTGTAGCATACTGTGTAGTTAGGCATGCTGTGCTTTGTATCATATTGCTTTTTTCTCTGTATGCAGATAGATACATGTCTGAATAAGTAGTACAATGCTGGAAGCCTGAACTCGCTCTAGATTGCCATAACTGTATCTCTGTGTTAGGCTGGAGTCACACTAGCGAGAAAAACAGACGAGTGCAATGCGATAAAACATCGCATTGCACTCGGGCCAATGTTATGTTATGGGGCAACTCCCATCATCCGATTTTTTCTCAGCTGTTTTAATCGGGCTGAGAAGATTGGCACTGATTATCGGACACAACTCGCCAATGCAAGTCTATGGGTGCAAGAAATAATCGGATTAGGCTGGTTTCACATTAGCGCTTTTTAAGTGCACGCACGGCCGGGGGTAGCTCCGCCCCCGAGCCGGCTCTCTGCCCGGCGTGCCCGCCCCTTGCTTGTAGCGCCGCCTCCTAGCGGACAGCGGCGCCTGCGATCGGCGCACCCTATCTTTAGCATAGGGTGCGCAGATCGTGCGCAGGCCGTGCGCTAGTTGCGCTTTGACCTGCGCTGCGCACTCTTGACGGTGCGCCGCGCGCGCCAAAATCGAACTTTTCGGATTTTGGCGCGCACGGCGCACCGTCAAAAGTGCGCAGCGCAGGTCAAAGCGCAACTAGCGCACGGCCTGCGCACGATCTGCGCACCCTATGCTAAAGATAGGGTGCGCCGATCGCAGGCGCCGCTGTCCGCTAGGAGGCGGCGCTACAAGCAAGGGGCGGGCACGCCGGGCAGAGAGCCGGCTCGGGGGCGGAGCTACCCCCGGCCGTGCGTGCGCTTAAAAAGCGCTAATGTGAAACCACCCTTACACATGGACCACAAGTGTGACTTGCGAGAAATACGCACCGGTGTCCTTTAACAAAAGCCGGCAATTCATTTTGCGATACAGTAAAAGCACACTGACATGTTTAGTAAAGAATCGAAAGAATAGATATATACACAGAGAATTTTTTTCAACGAATTAACCCCTTAATTTAACATTTATATGTCCCAAATTTTACACACATACCCTAATCTAATTATTAGTCAAAGACATATAAAAAACTAAGTTAAATGAAATGGTTTACTGTAGGTAAACCATGTGTCATTTCATGTTGGGTTTTGTATTGATTTAACAGAAGCTGGCAATTGATTTAGCAGTTATTATGCGATGTAGAACTCTATGATATATATATATATATATATATACAGTTGTGGCCAAAAGTATTGACACCCCTGCAATTCTGTCAGATAATACTCAGTTTCTTTCTGAAAATGATTGCAAACACAAATTCTTTGGTATTATTATCTTCATTTAATTTGTCTTAAATGAAAAAACACAAAAGAGAATGAAGCAAAATGCAAAGCATTGATCATTTCACACAAAACTCAAAAAATGGGCCAGACAAAAGTATTGGCACCCTCAGCCTAATACTTGGTTGCACAACCTTTAGCCAAAATAACTGCGACCAACCGCTTCCGTTAACCATCAATGAGTTTCTTACAATGCTCTGCTGGAATTTTAGACCATTCTTCTTTGGCAATCTGCTCCAGGTCCCTGATATTTGAAGGGTGCCTTCTCCAAACTGCCATTTTTAGATCACTCCACAGGTGTTCTATGGGATTCAGGTCTGGACTCATTGCTGGCCACCTTAGAAGTCTCCAGGCTTTCTCTCAATCCATTTTCTAGTTCTTTTTGAAGTGTGTTTTGGGTCATTGTCCTGCTGGAAGACCCATGACCTCTGAGGGAGACCCAGCTTTCTCACACTGGGCCCTACATTATGCTGCAAAATTTGTTGGTAGTCTTCAGACTTCATAATGCCATGCACACGGTCAAGCAGTCCAGTGCCAGAGGCAGCAAAGCAACCCCAAAACATCAGGGAACCTCCACCATGTTTGACTGTAGGGACCGTGTTCTTTTCTTTGAATGCCTCTTTTTTTCTCCTGTAAACTCTATGTTGATGCCTTTGCCCAAAAAGCTCTACTTTTGTCTCATGTGACCAGAGAACATTCTTCCAAAATGTTTTAGGCTTTTTCAGGTAAGTTTTGGCAAACTCAAACCTGGCTTTTTTATGTTTCGGGGTAAGAAGTGGGGTCTTCCTGGGTCTCCTACCATACAGTCCCTTTTCATTCAGATGCCAACGGATAGTACGGGTTGACACTGTTGTACCCTCGGACTGCAGGGCAGCTTGAACTTGTTTGGATGCTAGTCGAGGTTCTTTATCCAACATCCGCACAATCTTGCATTGAAATCTCTTGTCAATTTTTCTTTTCCGTCCACATCTAGGGAGGTTAGCCACAGTGCCATGGGCTTTAAACTTCTTGATGACACTGCGCACGGTAGACATAGGAACATTCAGGTCTTTGGAGATGGACTTGTAGCCTTGAGATTGCTCATGCTTCCTCACAAGTTGGTTTCTCAAGTCCTCAGACAGTCTTTGGTCTTCTTTCTTTTCTCCATGCTCAATGTGGTACACACAAGGACACAGGACAGAGGTTGAGTCAACTTTAATCCATGTCAACTGGCTGCAAGTGTGATTTAGTTATTGCCAACACCTGTTAGGTGCCACAGGTAAGTTACAGGTGCTGTTAATTACACAAATTAGAGAAGCATCACATGATTTTTCGAACAGTGCCAATACTTTTGTCCACCTTCTTTTTTATGTTTGGTGTGGATTTATATCCAATTTGGCTTTAGGACAATTCCTTTTGTGTTTTTTCATTTACGACAAATTAAATGAAGATAATAATACCAAAGAATTTATGTTTGCAATCATTTTCAGGAAGAAACTGAGTATTATCTGACAGAATTGCAGGGGTGGCAATACTTTTGGCCACAACTGTATATGTGTGTGTGTGTGTCTCAATGACATACATATATATACTGTATATATATCTGTATTCTATGTGTCTATATCTATTATTTCGTTTGTGCCCTGTCATTGGGCTCCATTATATATCCATTTTGCAAGCCGGCGAGAAAATCTCGTCATACGGATACCATACAGATGTCACACAGATGCTTAGATGCGAGAAAATTGCATACTCGCATTGCACACGGATGACATATGGATCAGTGTTCATGAAACATTTGTGCGATTCTGGTCCATTAAAAGCAGTCCGATTTTTTTGTACGTTGTGTGTGACTCCAGCCTTATGCTGTGTTCTGTGCTATCTCTGTAATGTCCCTGTTATTCATGTTATTGCATCCTGTATCATGCTGTAATGTGCCAAATACTGATACACTGTTATTTCTTGTAGCTTTTACCCTTTATTGTCCACTGTCATCGTTCACTACTACCAAGTTCACATCATCACCTCAATAAATAAAGACTTAAGAATCCATGCAGTCTGTTTACTGGGGAAGTGACGAGGGTTTAGCTGTATGCTGAAATCCACACAACACCATACGTGGAGGAAGGCAGAACAGGTGGTGAAAAAAGTGGTGGAAAAGTGCTGAAAAAACGCAGGTATCAGGTTCCGCTGCGTTTTTTTTGGGGGGGGGGGGGGTAGGCACGAAACTTTCTCAGTGTGCACAAAAGACAAATGTAGCATGATAAAATCCCTGCAAAAAAGCAACTAATCCTGAGCAAAACTTGCTTTTTTTGCAGCAAGTTTCTTACTGTTATGAGAGCAGGTTTTGCCTTTGCCTGCAGAAAACAAGCAACTTGTGAATGTAGCCTTATAATTTATCGCTGGACTTATTTTAATAATTGATTTGATGTGAGAGATATCATAAAAAAAATTCTTTTCTGTGCTTTAGGCTGCAATAGACCCCAGCTAGTGTGTAGGGCTTAGATGACACTATACAGGACTCTGATTCTGCACCTGTATAGTTGATATAATCTTCCGCTGATGTTTCACAAGATACATCCCTAGGGCGCGACAGACGCATGTTTGTTACAGCTGAGCTTATAGCAACCAGAGGAGATCATTAATGGAATCCATCAGCAGCATCTACTGTACAAGGCATCACTCCCACTTCTGTACGCTGCAACTGGAATTTTAGTCACCTTCCAACCTAGCATCCTACAAGCATAGGATAAACTGTGATACAGTAGAAAGAGAAAACCATTTACACTCACAGCAACATATTCACTTTCCAGGCAGAATATAAAAAAAACAAGAAATCTCATTTCTGATTTTTTCAGCCAGGGCCCTGCAGACAAAATGTGTCCAGAAGGGAATTTGGGATGTGGGATAATAAAACCAGTTTGACCAGTTTTTGCAAGGTCTGGCAGCGCTAGGATCATATTGCTAAAAGCCAGCAACCTGGGATTACTACCAAGTCTTCCCAACCCCCTCATAGTGCAATCACTATCCTAGAGTCCCTCTGCAAGGCTGCTCCTGTTTTAGGTTTCTAGATCACAGCCGAGCTGACATGGATAATCCTACAAGCTGGGAAAAGAGGTCAGGGAATCATGGACACTGCAGTATTGTTCTTAACCCTTGTCATGGCACAAGAGGAAGTAACAGGTTACCAAACACATGGCAGACAACAGGATTTAATTCTTATGCATCTATATACAACTTGAAAAAATGGCGCATATGTAATATATACTAGATCAGTCATAGAGGCATAAAAGATTGCACATCATTGTAACAATATATGTTAGATATTGTACAAATAAATCTACTACTGATACATCGGATGCATCAACTTATATGCAATGGCATTTCGACATAGAGAATATTCTAAGTAGCAAGAATTACAGATAACAGATATTAATAGAACTCATCAATGTCATAGCCTCCATCACAGTATTTTGGTACGATATTAAATGACTATATGGTTAAATAATAATGTTTAGGCCGGGATCACATTTGCAAGTGTGATACGTGAAACTCGCACATCAATAACCGGCACTGCTGCCAACACCCGGTACCGGAGTGTGCGGCTGCATATATTTCTATGCACCCACACACTCCGGTCCCGAGTGCCGGCGGCAGTGACCAGTACAGATGTGAGAGACTCGTGCGAGTTTCTCGCAAGTGTGACCCTGGCCTTATATGAAGATACATACGAGTAACCAAATAGCGTCATATCGCTGGTCGGGATCGCTGGTACATCGCTAAGTGTGACAGTACCTTAAGAGTTTAAAAAGGTTCCTTAGTCCATTTCAGTAGGCTCCACAATCATGAGGAAGATTGCCGACTTGACAGATGGCCAAATGGCAGTCATTGACACACTATACAAGGAGGGTAAGCCACAAAAGGTCATTGCTAAAGAAGTTGGCTGTTCACAAAGTGCTGTATCCAAGCATATTAATGGAAAGTTGAGTGGAAGGAAAAAGTGTGGTAGAAAAAGGTGCACAAGCAACTTGGATAGCTGCAGAAAGGATTGTTAAGAAAAGGCCATTCAAAAATTTTGGGGAGATTCACAAGCAGTGGACTGCTGCTGGAGTCATTGCTTCAAGAGCCACCACACACAGACATATCCAGGACATGGGCTACAAGTGTCACATTCCTTGTCTCAAGCCACTCATGACCAATAGGCAATGCCAGAAGTGTCTTACCTGGGCTTAGGAGAAAAAGAACTGGGCTGTTGCTCAGTGGTCCAAGGTTTTGTTTTCAGATGAAAGTAAATTTTGCATTTCATTAGGAAATCGAGGTCCCAAAGTTTGTAGGAAGAGTGGAGAGGCACATAATCCAAGCTGCTTGAGGTCTAGTGTAAAGTTTCCACACTAAGTGATTGTTTGGGGAGCCATGTCATCTGCTGGTGTAGGTCCACTGTGTTTTATCAAGACCAAAGTCAGCACAGCCATCTACCAGGAAATTTTAAAGCATTTCATGCTTCCCTCTGCCAACAAGCTTTTTGGAGATGGAAATTTCATTCTCCAGCAGGACTTGGCACCTGTTCACACTGCCAAAAGTACCAATACCTGGTTTAACAACAATAGTATCACTGTATCTCTGAGGAAGGAATCCGGTGATTCCGAAACGCGTAAGACAGCTTTTTGGTCTAATTTGCGCTCACTAGCCAGTCACGTGGCTCTCCACGTGACCGTGACGTCACGCAAGGTCCTGCAGGTTTTGCTACCTTGCTGGCTTTGAATCTATTCGCGCGGTTATATTCGCCGGGTAGCGGCGGCAGTCACGCGATTAGACGGACGTCTGTTACCGGCCGGAACAGCGTCCAATACCTGCGGTTCCCACCCGAGCCTCAACAATCTGAAGTTTGGCACCCTCATCGCTACCACTGTTTGAACTGCCATTCCTGTACTGGGATTCCGCTTGAGGAAGGATCCCTCCATCAGCTCATAACCTATTGGAACGAAGGTATCGCTATGCACGTTTTGTGAACTAGCTCTATTGCGGTCAATTCCTAATTATTGCTGAACGGTATTACCCTTTGTGTGAGAAGGGGAGAGTGTACTTAGTTTACATACATATTTCTTGTCCAGCATTTATCCTGCTAGCGCAAATAACTTATTTTTATTTATTGATTCTTATTGTAGGACAAATTGGGTGGTTTTTGTCCATATTTGCAGCTGCAGGTATTAGAACGTAGCAATTTGCGCCTTTGTGCATATGTTTTTATAATAGTATCACTGTGCTTGACTGGCCAGCAAACTCGCCTGCCATTAACCCCATAGAGAATCTATGGGGTATTGTCAAGAGGAAGATGAGAGACACTAGACCCAACAATGCAAACGAGCTGAAGGCTGTGATGAAAGCAACCTGGGCTTCCATAACACCTCAGCAGTGCCACAGACTGATCACCTCTGTAATAAGGGGAACGACCAGATCGCGGGTACCTGCTTCCCGGGTCCAGAACTGTTAGGACTGCATCCCCTGTTCCCTTGGGCAACAAATAGCATGCCAGACCAACCTCTTGACAGCGGGGAGATAAAAAGCAAAGGCGCGTGCAGCAGCGCGAAGTTTGGCGCAAACAGAGGGCAGCGTGCAGTTAGGTGAGCAGCGCACTCTGCTTTCCCTCCCCACACCGACGCCGCAACAGGCCACACTGAGAGGGTCCCCCGAATCTGCAGAGGGACCACTGTGCTGAGCGGAGCCGTGCATCCAGCAGCAGCCAGGCAGAGGAGTGCTCCGTCCTTGGAACATCAGCAGCGTGCAGTCCAGTGTACGCCGTCTCTCGCCACCAACAGCGGGGATCAGAGAGAGAGCGAGGAATGTGCAGTATGTGCCTGGTGACTACAGAGAGAGGTGCAGTGTGCCGGCGACTACAGAGAACAAGGTTCCAAACGCTTTGGGCCCGTGAGTATAGCGCATGTGCCACATTAGAGAGACTGAGTACAGGACTAACACTTGTGCCCTGAGTTTTGCCAGTTTATATTTGCTGAGCCACATTGGGCTCATACAGGACTGTGGCCCACACCCTTGTCAGCCACTGCAGCATATGGACTAGGCTCAGTGGAAAGTACCGGAGACTGACCGCTGCCGCCAGAAGACGGGGCATTGATGTCCACAGGACCCCACCGGAAAAGACACTGCGCCAACCGTTGCCGGTGCCATTGACTTCCCAGCAGGAGTCACAGTTTGAGTAACTTCTGACACAAGTGTTTCATAAGAACCGCCACTACCTGATCCTTTATTCTTGAACTTTGCATATCCTTTTGCAATAATACTGTTTATTCCCCTGTTTAACCCATTACCTCCCTGTGTTTAGTATTCACTGTTCATTAAAAATTGTTAACCCTTGCTCTGCCTCCTGTCCGTCACTGCATCCTGCAACCTGTTCACACCTCCATGCCATGCTGTATTGGTGCAGTAATTGATGCAAATGGAGCCCCAACCAAGTATTGAGTGCATTTAATGAACATACATTTCCATAGGCCAACATTTCGGATTTTAAAATCATTTTTAAAACTGCTGTTATAAAGTATTCTAATTTACTAAGATAATGACTTTTGGCTTTTCATTGGCTGTAAGCACTAATCATCAACATTTACAGAAATCAACACTTGAAATAGATCACTCTGCTTGTAATGACTCTGTAATATATGAGTTTCACTTTTTGTATTGAAGAACTGAAATAAATTAACTTTGTGATGATATTCTAATTTTGTGATAAGCACCTGTATATGGCTTCAGTGACCTTCCCCTTATTTTACATAATGAATATATATATTGTAAAAAATAAATAATCTGCAGCAGGCAGGCTGCAGCGCTGCAGCATGATCGCATGTGTAATGTGCATTAAATTGTTTTATATGATGATATAAGTAAATTCATTAAAAATAGCTTCCTCCAAGATCCAATAGATGCTACCGCGCTGGCGCCGGCGGCCCCATCTTTGAGGAGGCAATTTTTTCTTACTCTAACAAGATGCCTGCACCTGCGCAGTAGCATCTATCGGTGATCGCTAATAGCTGCTACTGCACAGGTGCCGGCAGCGGCATCTTGGAGGAGGAATTTTTTTTAATGAATTTACTTATATCATTAAATATAACAGGCACCTGCCCGCTGCAGGTGATTTTTTTTTACGATATATATAATATTCATTATGTAACCTAGGGGGCAGGTCAGTGAGGGATCAGTGACCTGTCAGCAGTCTGCATTATGAATATCTAATCAGAGAACCACATACACCATCCTTCCCTTAGGGCATGAGCACATCATTAACTCAAAACTGAAAATATAGATTAAACAACAACCACAAGACGGATTTCATCAGCCCAGGTATAATTATATTCAGTATACAGTGCCGACCTGACACTCTCTGTAGGATACTGTGCACAATCCTGCTGACAGGTTCCCTTTAAAAGGGTTGTCCCCTTTCAAAAAACTTTCTTTCATAGGCTGGGATAGCTATTAAAAAACAAATCTTGAATACCCACCACCAGATCATGTAAGCCTTCTCTGGCTGATGCAATCTTCCATTTTCGATAATTTGCACAAATCAAATAAGCAAATTGCCAGGTTCAGCAAATTGGTAAAAATTCAACACAAATTTGATTCACATGAAATTGAATTGCACATCTTTAGATGAAAACCTAACACAGAACTTTACATTAAAACAGAAAAAAGCATTGAGCAAATACAATGCTCTTCCTATCCTGACCAATCATTCTTGTTGATTGAAACTAAAACTGCCAATACATGTTAGATTAATATCAGTCGACAATATAATGTGTATGACAGCAGTAGTCATCAGAGGGAAATAAGGATTGGGAATGTTTAATTTAGTTATCCCTATGACATTGAATTAAATATACACAATTTATAAAACCAAACATGTATTTTTAACGGTATGTAAAATCAGATCTCGTTCTTTGCCATACACCAGCTATTATACGAATATTAAAGGTCTCCTAGAAGCTAGAGCAATGAACACTTTCAGGTATGCTATAGATATAAAATACTTTGAAATTAGCTAGACCAAACAGTGAACACACTAGACTAAGTAGTGTACATAATAGGGAAGAGGGCAGGTGAGGAGAAATAAAGAAAAAAAGGGAGAGGGGCAAGGGGGGAAATGGAAGTTTGAGTTGCCAACTTCTGAATTTCAGGAACATATTGATGGCAAACCCAGGAAATGGCTGGCGAACCACGATCACTGACATTTCTAATGTAGTATCTCAAAGATCTTGAGCTACATAAAAGTCCCAATGAGCTGGACACATTTCTAAAAGTGGCATCTCCTTAATTTGGGGAATTTAGAAATCCCAGCTTATTTTTGCATTCATTGTTTTAGGCCATATTTGTAATGATTGCATTTTATAGCAGTTCTAAACTATTGAGCTAATTGCTATGAATGGGTCACCGAGGAGGATGGCAGGAACAGGCTAAGCCACCAGAAGACCAGAGAGGTTGGTATCTAAGCGGATTGCAGACCCCTGATCCTATCCGCACAACTAGCAGTAGCCGTGGAGCGTGCCTACGATGATCTTAGACGCCTCGTCACAGCCGGAGGACTAACTAAGCCTAAAGACAGAAAGATGAAATCTAAACTGCCCCGGAGCAGATCCCCAAAGGAATAGACAGCCCCCAAACATATATTGTCAGTGAGACAAGATGAGACACAAACACAGGCAGAGAACAGACAGAGCAAACGGTGGGCCCAAGCTGTCTAGACAGGACAGAAAAAGATACTGTCTGCAATCACACACAAAACCCTGAAAAAGTTCAACACTTCTGATATACAAGAAAACCTGAGATCACACTATCTCACCCCCGCTAGATCAGCACTCTGGTATAAACTGGCAGCAAGCAAAAAGATACTAACATAACAGGGGACTGAACAAGCTGCAACATATGAAGCAGGGCCCAGCGCTGCCCCCAGCAGGGAGCACGCTGAACCCTAGCAGCAAAGCAAAAAAAGACACAACCAGATTAGATGCAAAGGATTAGCAATAGAATCACTTAGCTGAACATGCAGATCAGGCAGGGGACAAAAGAGCTCCAAATGCACACAGAGCAGCCAGCTCCATTATATGCTCCCAGCCAGCAATCCCAGATTCCCAATTATCATCGTCAGGTGGAGAACCTCCATTCACCTGGCCAGCTCCACCACTCTTAGTAACCACTAGAGGGAGCAGAGGGAGCTTCGGCGCAGAAATCCGAGCAAGGGAGTTCCCAACAGCTAATATCAGTCATTGTAGCTATATACTTGTACAGTAAATCTTTCCAATATATAGAATGTTCTATCATTGTCTCTATAATTAATATAGCAATTTTCACACATTTTGATTCTGTTCCAAAATGGCAGCCTCCACTACGTTTAGATGACAGGTGCTCTTTAACTCCTAGCAACTCTCTTTCAGCACACTGAATATCTCTCCTGGGCATTTCCCTTTACTTTCTCATGGGTGTAGAGTGATGCAAATGTTGCACTTATCAAATGTATTTGTTTGAACAGTAAACAATGTCAATTGGAAAAATATATATTTATTTTTGATCAAATGAAATAAATCTTTGTCACAAATGAAACCTAGATGTGAACACGTGCACACATGAATATTGATGTATGCAGTAACATTCTTATGCTGCCAGACCAGAATACTTATGTATGTTACATATAAGAAATCTGAATTTGATTGAGTGTCACTCACTGGATAAAAATGTCAATATGCAGTATCCTTTTGCATACCCATTTTAGTAAAAAAAAAAAAAAGCCATTTAAGTATTTTTTTTCTCCATTTTAGCAAGTCTTTACTTATACAATAACTTTGCAAAAAGTACCCTGATTGGACTATAGAGGACTGGAGAAAAGTTTTTTCTCTGATGAAGAGTCTGGGCTGCCTGGGGAGGAATACAGTGTGAAAGGAGTGTGACGAGGTGGCCTCTCAGTATGGAAAGGAGAAGACAGTGTGGAGACCACAGACCCCTGGCTTCAACAGTGGCTAAGACTGTAGTCTAGCTGGTGAAAGGGAGGCCTAGGAACTTATTTTATTAGCGAGTCAGTGTGGCTTATGGGTCAATTCAAGTTGATGATATAGCTAGCGGCAGCGCCAATAAATATTCACCCTAAAATATACTGCTATTGGGACAAGGACTATAAATATAGAATCATAGAATCATAGAATCGTAGAGTTGGAAGGGACCTCCTGGGTCATCTGGTCCAACCCCCTGCTCAAAGCAGGATTCGCTAAATCATCCCAGTCAGATGTCTGTCCAGCCTCTGTTTGAAGGCTTCCATTGAAGGAGAACTCACCACCTCTCATGGCAGCCTGTTCCACTCATTGATCACTCTAACTGTCAAAAAGTTTTTTCTAATATCTAATCTGTGTCTCCTCCCATTCAGTTTCATCCCATTGCTTCTAGTCTTTCCTTGTGCAAATGAGAATAAAGTTGATCCTTCTACAATGTGACAGCCCTTTAGATATTTGTAGACAGCTATTAAGTCTCCTCTCAGTCTTCTCTTTTGCAAACTAAGCATTCCCAAATCCTGCAACCTTTCCTCATAAGACAGGGTTTGCAGACCAGTCACCATTCTGGTCACTCTTTTCTGAACTTGCTCCAGTTTGTTGATGTCTTTTTTTAAAATGTGGTGCCCAAAACTGGACACAATATTCCAGATGAGGTCTGACCAAATAGGAGTAGAGGGCAATAATGACTTCACGTGATCTAGACTGTATGCTTCTGTTAATACATCCTAGAATTGCATTTGCCTTTTTTGCTGCTGCATCACACTGTTGACTCATATTCAATCTGTGATCTATTAGTATACCCAAGTCTTTTTCACATGTGCTGTTGCTTAGCCCTATTCCTCCCATTCTGTATATGCTTTTTTCATTTTTATTGCCCAGATGTAGTACTTTGCATTTTTCCTTGTTAAAAACCATTCTGTTAGTTGCTGCCCACTTCTCCAGTTTATTTATATCTTTTTGAATCCTCTCTCTCTCTTCTCTAATATTAGCTATCCCTCTTAGCTTTGTGTCATCAGCAAATTTAATCAGTTTACCCTCAATTCCTTAATCTAAATCGCTGATAAAGATGTTGAACAATACAGGTCCCAGGACAGAGCCCTGTGGTACCCCACTTGAGACATTCTTCCAACTGGATGTGCAGCCATTTACGACCACTCTTTAGGTCCGATCACTAAGCCAGTTATGAATCCACCTAACAGTTGCCTTGTCCATTCCATACTTAGTCATTTTTTCAATAAGGATTGTATGAGATACTTTCTCAAATGCTTTGCTGAAGTCAAGATATACTATATCTACAGCATTTCCTTGATCAACCCAATCAGTGATTCCGTCATAGAAGGAAATTAAGTTAGTCTGACATGACTTATTAGTTACAAACCCATGCTGACTCTGTTTAATCACTTCATTCTTATCTAGGTACTGACATACATGTTGTTTAATAATTTGTTCAAAGATCTTTCCTGCTATAGAAGTCAGACTCACCGGCCTATAGTTGCCTGGGTCCATCTTCTTCCCCTTTTTGAAGATAGGAACAACATTTGCTCTTCTCCAGTCTTCTGGGACTTCTCCTGTTCTCCAAGAATTTTCAAAGATTATGGAGAGGGGTTCAAAAATTTCTTCTGCTATCTCCTTCAGTACTCTGGGGTGTAATTCATCTGGACCTGGAGACTTGAATTCATTTAGGTTAGCTAAGTGTTTCCTCACAATCTTTCTGTTTATAGATATCCTGGATTCTTCTATTCCCTTAATAGGACAGTGAAGAACAGTTGATGTTACATTTCCTTTCTGAGAGAAAACAGATGTAAAATAGGAATTTAAAAGTTCGGCCTTCTCAACATCCTGTCTTACCATTTCATCATTTTCATCCTGTAAAAATCCTATTGCATCTTTGACTTTTCTTTTACTTTTGACATATCCCCAAAATCCTTTATTATTGCTTTTGACATCTCTTGCAAGCCTCAATTCATTGTCAGCTTTAGTTAATCTGATTTGTGCCCTGCAGGTTCTGCAGACAGCATTATATTCTTCTTTAGATATGCCTCCCTCTTTCCATTTTATAAACATTTTTTTCTTCCTTTTTAGCATGTGCTTAAGTTCTGTGTTCATCCATCCTGGTTTCCTTAAATGCTTCCTATTCTTCCCTCTTTTCAGAATTGTTAACAATTGTGCTTTGAGAATTTCATTTTTCAAGATTTCCCATCCTTCCTGGACATTTTTGTCTTTAAGGATATCCAGCCATTGGATCCCTCCAATTCTCTTTCTGAATCCCTTAAAATCTGCCTTTCTGAAATCTAACCTTGACGTCTGAGTCTTCACAGGTCTTCCTCCTCTAGTTATCCAAAATAGGGTCCCAGCCACTTTTATCTCCTCAACCATTTCCTCCCTGTTTATAAGGATTAGATCCAAGGTAGCAGTTCCCCTTGTTTTCTCCCCTACCTTTTGGAAGATAAAGTTGTCAGCAAGAGAAGATAAGAATTTCCTTGACCTGTTAGTTTTGCCTGAGAGAGATTCCCAACAAATGTCTGGATAGTTGAAATCTCCCATGACAACTATGTCATATTTTTTGGAGAACTTGGCCATTTGATGCATAAAGAGTTCATCCATATCTTCAGCTTGCACAGGCGGCCTGTAGTAAATGCCTACAATGGTGTCCTTTCCATTGTTCTGTCCTTGTATTCTTACCCAAACAGTTTCCACAGAACTCCCAGTCTCTGAAGCTTCAATCTCTGTGCAGATATACGCGTTTCTAACATACCATGCAACACCTCCTCCTTGTTTATCAAGTCTGTTTCTTGAAAATAAGTTGTATCCTTCTAGTCTTGTATTCTAATCATGTGTATTGTCCCACCAAGTTTCAGTGATTCCAACGACATCATATTTCTTTTCCTGTGTTAGTAGTTCCAATTCTCCTTGTTTGTTGCCCATGCTTTGTGCATTTGTATAGAAACATTTTAGTTTGTGATTGGTTTCTCTTTCTCCAATGTTTTTATTAATTAGATTCTTTTGTCTTTGTTCTTCCTTTCCACTTCTGATAGCAGAGTTCTCAATAGCATTTGTCAGGTGTACGGCTTTTTATGGTCTTTTGCTTCCCTTCCCATGTTGTTCTAGTTTAAAGCTCTCCTTACAAGTGTAGCAAGGCGACTTCCAAATACATGTTTTCCAGTCTTTGTAAGGTGCACCCCATCTCTAGCAAGTAGTCCATCGTATAGGTAATTCACTCCGTGATCCAGAAATCCAAATCGTTGCTGACGGCACCATCGACATAGCCAGTTGTTCACCTACAGAATCTTATTCCACCTCCCTGTTCCATGGCCATCCACTGGGAGGATGGAAGAGAAGACCACCTGCGCTCCCAGTTCTTTCACTTTCTTGCCTAAGTCTTCAAAGTCTCTGCAGATGGTTTCCAGGTCGTTTCTTGCGGTGTCATTTGTCCCCACATATAGTAGCAGGAATGGGTAGTCATCTGTAGGTCTGAAGAGTACTGATATTCTGTCAGACACATCTTTAATTTTTGCACCTGGAAGACAGCACTTTTTTCTTGAAGTGATATCCGGTCTGCAGATAGTGGCCTCTGTTCCTCTCAACAGGGAATCCCCCATGACCACCACTCTCCGTTTCTTCTTCACAACATTTTTCTTTCTCCATCCAGGAGGACTCTGGATGGAGGTTGCTGTTTGTGGGCAAAGTCTTATCCTGATGTATTTCTTCATCGTTTTCCTGCGTGAGAGCCTGGTACTGGTTCCTGAGAAGTATGGGTGCTGACTGCCTCCTGATCCTCCTGCTTCTCTGGGTCACATGTCTCCATTCCTCTGTTTCTTCAGGAACACTTCGAATTTCTTCTCTTTCTGTAACATGAAGAGATAATTCTGCTCTGTCTAAGAACTCTTCACCTTCCTTAATGATCTTCAACGTAGCTAACCTTTCTTCGAGATTTTGCAACATTTCCTCCAACAGGGACACAAGCTTGCATTTGTGGCATATGAAGTTTGGCTTTTCCACTGGTAAGTCTGTGAACATGTAGCAAGAAATGCAGCTCACCAAATGGCTCCTGCCTCTTCCATATTGAGATTTCTTAAAAACGATGAAAGATGAGCCAAAATTGCCTGTCGGCATGCGGTTTTCCGATTTCCTCTTTTCAGCTGCAACTGCCAAAACCCAGTGATCGTTGAGCTTGTGGAGACTCTTCACTTATCCCAGAAGGCACTGGGAATATGCAAATGATCTCCTCAAGACTCTTCCCCTTGTTTTCCGATTTCCTCTTTTCAGCTGCAATGGCCAAAACCCAGTGATCGTTGAGCTCGCGGAGACTCTTCACTTACCCCAGAAGGCACTGGGAATATGCAAATGATCTCCTCAAGACTCTTCCCCTGGTTTTCCGATTTCCTCTTTTCAGCTGCAACGTCCAAAACCAAGTGATCGTTGAGCTCGCGGAGACTCTTCACTTATCCCAGAAGGCACTGGGAATATGCAAATGATCTCCTCAAGACTCTATATCACATATCAGGAAGCACTAGATCAATTCCAATATAGGGTCACTTGTGGGGGGTTTCCACTGTTTAGGCACATCGGATGTTTTCTAAATGCGACATGACGCCCGTAGACAATTCCATCAAAGTCTGCATTCAAAAACGTCACTCCTTCATTTCCGAGCCCTGCTGTACGCCCAAACAGTAGCTTTCCATCACAAATGGGGTTTCAGCGTACTCAGGAGAAATTGCACAACACATTTTTGGGTCCATTTTCTCCTGTTACCCTTGTGAAAATAAAAACATTTGGGACTAGAGGAACATTTTTGTCAACAAAAAAATGAGCTTTTTTGCTTTCTATTTTCACTGCTTAACGTTACAAATTTCTGTAAAGCACCTGGGGATTCAAGGTGCTCACCACACATTTAGATAAGTTTTTTTAAGGGTCTAGTTTCCAAAATGGGGTCACTTATGGGGTTTTTTACTATTTAGGCACATCAGGGGCTCTTTGAAAGTGACATAGCATCATCTTGGGTATCGGCGTACTTAGGAGAAATTGCACAACAATTTTGGCATCCACTTTTTCCTGTTACCTGTCACGCAGTGACAAGGGACTGTGGGTGCTTAGCTGATCTCTCAAACTAGTCTATCTCTGTCTCTTGGATTGCCCCGGATGGTAGAGGTGCTGGGGGTCACGTACCTTGCCATGCTCCTATTTTAGCCCTTATCTGTTCCCTCCCCCAATCAGGGAGGTGTGAGGCTGAAGTGTATAGGATTACACTAACCAGGCAGACAGGGTTAAAAGAAAACTACAATCATACAAATACACTCACAAAACAACAGAGTGAAACACAGTGGAGGGATAAGTAGGAGAAATAAAATAGGTTAGGATAAGGATAAGCACTCAAACCAACTGTATGAACAAATCTTCAGAACAACTCTGCAAATGCCTACTCCAAACACAAATTTACTCCTCCAACTCCAAACGAGGCAGGATGAACTATCACTCTCAATTTCAGAAGCAAGGAGCATGTTTCTTTATACCTGCTGGGATGATGAATGCAGAACAGCTGATACCACCCAAGACAGAGAACTCCAGGAGTCCAACTAAGCAGTTTAACCCTTGCAGCGCCAGAGCTGCTAATAGGACGGTGAAGCCATTCTAATTACCGCAGGTTTATGTATCACTAGACGCTGCACTCGTGTGACCCTACTCTGTCGTAGTATCTCAGAGACATTACCCTTGTGAAAATAAAAAAAATTGTGTCTAAAGTAGAATTTTTGTTAAAAAAAAATTGACCCCTTTATGACCTTGAACGTACAGGTACGTTTTATCAATGTCTCACCATTACTAACCTCCGGGCTTGATTCCAGTTGCAAATACAAAGTTGACATCAACCTCAATACTATTACCCCACTTGCCACTGCACTAGGGCAAGTGGGAAGAGCGGCAGAAGATAAGCAACAGAATTGGCGCATCTTATCGATGCACCATTTGTGAGGTGGCAGAGAACTGATGTTTTTAGTCTGGGAGAAGGCCAATATCCATGGCTTCTTTCTAACCTATTAATATCAGTCGTAGCTGTCTTCCTAGCCTTTGCTGGTTATTAATTATAAGGGGGCCACACATCACTTTTTTTGAGGGGGTCCCACATTTTGCTAACCAGTAAAGGCTAAGTATACAGCTGTGAGCTGATATTAGTAGCTTGTGAAGCTCCATAATTATTACCCCCTTCCCGGGCTGTAAACATTGTCCCCCAACCGTCAGCTTTCCCTGTGCTGTTTATAAAAATTTCAGGGGACCCCACACCATTTTTTTTCTTTAAGTTATTTAATTATTAGCTAAATAAATGAACATTAAACTACACATGCACTGCACTAACTATATATGAGACTGATATCTTTCTATCTACAGTATCTATTCTATGTATGTATCTATTCTATTCTGATGGGTCATACAGTGAATTTACTGTACTCGGCTGATGAAAGGTTTTCTAGGAGATGGGTCCATGTGCCAGGCGATTTTTTTTTTTCTCATACCTATTGACTTTCATTGACGAGTCTCGTCCGATATACACAGCAAATCCAAGCATGCTGCGATTTGTTATCAGTCCGGTCTGAGCTGAGAAAAAAAATTGTAGATGAGAAGGGAATCACAGAAAACATTAGTCAGTGTGCAATCTGATTTTTAGTCAGATTGCACTGTTCCGTTTTTGACTCAGATGAGTGTGAGCCCTTAGAAAACCATCAAAAGTGATACCATTTTAAAAAACTGGACTTCCAAAAATAACCAGAATTGCTTTTAGGTAATTTGTCTTTGGAATTAGTGCAAACTGGAATGAAAAAATTAAATATTGATTAGCCCCAATTTGTTTCATTTTCAGTGAGGTAATAGCAGAAAACTGACCCCTAAATCTGTTACACAATTTCTCCTCATGTGTGGTTATAAATTGCTGTTTATGAAAATGGTAGGGCTCGCAAAGGAAGGAGAGTTATTTGATTTTAGAATCCTAAGTATGGCTGGAATTGTGGAATTGTGAGCACAAAAATGTTCTTCAGGGATCCACGCATTTTTTGGTCTTAGGCTGGGGTGAACATTAGGGGGCTCAGATGGTGACAAGAGGCTTATAGTGAACAGTATTCATCACTGACTCCCAGTGTCTCAATTAATTAACAAGTGGTAGCAATTGCATTGGTGGTAGAAAGTTTGTAAACCCTTTAGTATTTTCCATATTTCTGCCAAAAATTTCTGCCTAAATCAGTCCTAAAAGTAGTTAAACAACTAAATCAAACAATAGTAAAAATATTTGACTATGGTATTTGTTAAATTGATCTAATATTACATGTCTGTGAGTGGCAAAAGTATTTGAATCTTTGCTTTTAGTATCTGGTGTGAACCCTTTATGTTGCAACACCTGCATCTAAACATTTCTGATAAATGTTGGATAGTCCTGCACATGGACTTGGGGGAAGTTTAGACTTTTAGCCCATTCCTCCCTACAAAACAACTTCAACTCTTTTATGAAGGTGGGTTTTTCCCATGAACTGTTTGCTTCAGGTCCTTCCACAACATTTCCATAGCTTTAGTGAGAACTTTGACTTCACCATTCCATAGCTTAAACGTTACTCTTCTTTAATAGAACGACTTGTGTGCCATGGGATGTTATCTTGGTGCATGACCCACGTTACCTTGAGATTCAGCTGATAGAGAGATGTCCTTACATTTTCCTTTAGAATTTGCTGGTACAATTCAGAATTCATTGTTTTGTAAATGATGGCCCAGATGCATGAAAACAAGCCTAAACCATGACACTGCTTTTGTTTTTCAGTGATTGTATGAGCTTTATATACTCTAATACCGTGTTTTTCGGTCTCCACACATATCACTTCTCGTTTAAACCTAAAAGCTCTATTTTGGTCTCTAATGTGAGACCGGCCTTGACTTTACTTTAGTTGCTTAGGGGTTACCTTGGGTTCCTTTGTGGCCTCACATAATTTTATGTGCTTTGCTCTTTGCTGATCTTTGTTGGTTGACCACTCCCAGGGAAGGCAATAATGGTTTTGAAATTCCTCTATTCATATACAATCTAACTGACTGTGGATGATTGGAATCCAAACTCTTTGGAGATGGTTTTGTAACCTTTTCTAGTCTGATGAATATCCAGAAATCTTCTCAGGTCCTTAGAATTTTTTTTTTCGTTCCATGATACACTTCCATAAATGTGTAGACTTTGAAATGTCCTTATTCTTCAAATAAAGTACATCTGATTTTCATCTGAGTGATTGAAAACACCAGACTCTACTATCATCTTCAAATTATTTGTTAATCCTATGGGGTCACATACTTTTGCTACTCACAGACATGTGATGTTAGATGATTTTCATCATATTACAAAGTCTAATATTTTTGACTAATTTGTTTTATTTTGTTCTCTTTATCTACTTTTAGGACTTGTGTGATAATCTATTGTATTTTAGGTCAAATTTATACTCTAATATTTAGAGTTCTGAAAGGTTCACAAACTTTCACGCATTACTGCATGATATACTGGATCTCTGAACAATACTATCAAACTCTAGTACACATGGCAGAAAATATCTTTATAACAATTTACTTTGAAAAAATATGAAAGGTAGATGGGCAATGTGGCAAACAGCTGCCATTTAGGTCATCATGGTCTTTTGAAATCATTCAATTTGTAGTCAACTACAAGACAGCTGTCAGCATGCAGCCAAAGGGCACCAATATGCTACTGATTATTTCCTCTTACACATATATGTTACGCATCTTGTAGACGAAGTCATGTTCTCACCTTTTCTGTTAACTTCTAGAGCTACTTTTTATATATCTGCAGAAACATGAGCTGCTTTTGTGCTTTACTGATAATAAGAACAACAGTCACAAATGACAAAGTACGGTAGTATCAATACATCATGACAGTTACAATATCCTTCTACCTTCTAGATTGTTCAACCCCTTTCTGACATATGACGCACTATCCCATTCATGTGCCCTTGGCCTTATTGCCCATGGACGGGATAGTACGTCATACGAGATCAGCCGCGCTCACTGGGGGAGCGCGGCTGATCGCGGTGGGGTGTTAGCTGATTATCACAGCTGACACCTGGCACTAAGTGCCAGGAGCAGTCACGGACCGCTCCCTGCACTTTAGCCCCTGGCACACTGCAGTCAAACATGATTGTAGCATTCTGGTGGCATAGGGAAGCATCGCGCAGGGAGGGGGCTCCCTGCATGCTTCCCTGAGACCCTCAGAACAACATGATATGATCACGTTGTTCCGAGGACCTTCTCCCTGCAGGCCCCTGGATCCAAGAAGGCCACGGGGTCCTTCCAGGTATTGCACGGAGGTGGCTTGTCAGTGTCTGCTGAGAGCAGGCACCGGCAAGCCTCCTGCACTGCCTGTTAGATCACTGATCTGACACAGTGCTCTGCAAAGTGTCAGATCAGCGATCTGACACTATATAGTGATGTCCCACCCTGGGACAAAGTAAAAGAGAAGAAAAAAAAATTAACATGTGTAAAAATATTTTTTTTAAAATTCCTAAATAAAGAAAAAATAAATAAATATTTTTCCAATATTTACATTTCTTTATGTAAATAAAAAAATAAACAATAAAAGTATACATATTTAGTATTGCCGCCTCCGTAACGACCCGACCTATAAAAATGTAATTTTGTCCCACAAAAAATGAGCTGCCTTACAGCGTCATCAGGAAAAAAAAGTAATAGCTCTCAGAATAAAGCGATGCAAAAATAATTATTTATTATATAAAAATATTTTTTATTGTATAAAAGCGTCAAAACATAAAAAAATTATATAGATGAGGTATCACTGTAATCGTACTGACCCGAAGAATAAAACTGCTTTATCAATTTTACCACACATGAAATGGTATAAACGCCCCACCCAAAAGAAATTCATGAATTGCTGGCTTTTGTTCATTCTGCCTCCCAAAAATCGTAATAAAAAGTGATCAAAAAATGTCATGTGCCCAAAAATGGTACCAATAAAAATGTCTTGTCCCGCAAAAAACAAGACCTCACATGACTCTGTGGGCCAAAATATGGAAAAATTATAGCTCTCAAAATGTGATGATGCAAAAAACTATTTTTTACAATGAAAAGCATCTTTTAGCGTGTGACATCGGCCAAACATAAAACCCCCCTTAGTTTTGGGAAAATAACAAAATAGAAAAATGTATTTCTTTCCTTTTTCCCATTAGGATTAGGGTTAGAGCTGAAGTTAGGGTTAGGGACAGGGTTGGGGCTAAAGTTAGGGTTAGGGTTGGCGCTAAAGTTAGGGTTACGGTTGGGGCTAAAGTTAGGGTTGGGGTTGGGGCTAAGGTTAGAGGTAGGGTTAGGGTTGGGGCTAAGGTTAGAGGTAGGGTTGTGGCAAAAGTAAGGGATAGGGTTATGGCTAAAGTTAGGGTTTGGATTAAGGTTAGGGTTGGGGTTAGGGTTGGGATTAGGGTTAGGGGTGTGTTAGAGTTAGGTTTGTGGTTAGGGTTATGGTTAGGGTTGGGATTAGGGTTAGGGGTGTGTTGGGGTTAGGATTGGAGTTATAATTGGGGGATTTCCACTGTTTAAGCACATCAGGGGCTATCCAAACGCAACATTGCGTCCAATCTCAATTCCAGCCAATTCTGCACTGAAAAAGTCAAACGGTGCTCCTTTTCTTCCGAGCTCTGCTGTGCGCCCAAACAGTGATATACTTCCACATATAGGGTATCGGCGTACTCGGGACAAATTGGAAAACATCTTTTGGGGTCCAATTTCTCCTTTTACCCTTGTGAAAATAAAAAATTTGGGGCGAAAAGATCATTTTTGTGAAAAAATATGATTTATTCTTTTTCCGGCTATACGTTATAAACTTCTGTGAAGCACTTGGGGGGTTCAAAGTGGTCACTGCACATCTAGATAAGTTCCTTAGGGGGTATAGTTTCCAAAATGTTGTCACTTGTGGGGGGTTTCCACTGTTTAGGCACATTAGGGGCTCGCCAAACGCGACATGGCGTCCGATCTCAATTCCAGCCAGTTTTAGTTTGAAAAAGTCAAACGACGCTCCTTACCTTCCAAGCTCTGCCATGCACCCAAACAGTGGTTCCCCCCCACATATATGGTATCTGCGTACTCAGGACAAATTGGATAGCAACTTTTGGAGTCCAATTTCTCCTGTTACCCTTGGTAAAATAACAAAATTGGATCTGAAGTACATTTTTTGTGAAAAAAAGTTAAATGTTCATTTTTTTAAACATTCCGAAAATTCCTGTGAAGCACCTGAAGGGTTAATAAACTTCTTAAATGTGGTTTTGAATACCTTGAGGGGTTCAGTTTTTAGAATTGTGTCACTTTGGTGTATTTTCTATCATATAGACCAGGGGTCCCCAACCGCCGGTCCTCGGCCCAGCACCGGGCCGCTGCAGTGCCCTTGCCGGTCCGCGGACACAAGGGGAGCCAGGGGCGGTCAGTGGCGTAGCGGGGGCTGCGGCGGCGCGCAGCAGTTCTTAGACTGCCCTCATGTGTAGCGGCGGCCAGGGAGCGATCCAAGCAGCTCCGCTGCCTGCAAGAGGGAATAGCAGGAGCGGAGCTGCAAGGACCCGTCCAGCTTCCTGCCCGCCGCCCGCGCTTCCTGTCTCTGACTGACACAGAGAGGAGCGCGCCGCTGCTGTGTCAGAGCGAGGAAGCGCGGGCGATGCTGTGACAGGTGAGAGGAGAGAGGTGGTGTGTGTGTATGTATGTCTGTCTGTGTGTGTACATGTATGTCTGTGTGTGTGTGTGTGTGTATGTATGTCTCTGTGTGTGGACATGTATGTCTGTGTGTGTGTGTGTGTGTGTATGTCTGTCTGTGTGTGTACATGTATGTCTGTGTGTGTGTGTATGTATGTCTGTCTGTGTGTGTACGTGTGTGTGTGTGTGTATGTCTGTCTGTGTGTGTACGTGTGTGTGTGTGTATGTATGTCTGTCTGTGTGTGTACGTGTGTGTGTGTGTGTGTGTGTGTGTGTATGTCTGTCTGTGTGTGTACATGTATGTCTGTGTGTGTGTGTGTATGTATGTCTGTCTGTGTGTGTACGTGTGTGTGTGTGTGTGTGTGTGTGTGTAGCCTGGCCCTGGAGGAGATGGGGACATGAGGAGAAGGCCATGAGGGGAGTGATGGGGTGAAGGCAATGATGGGGAGAGGGGAGTGATGGGGTGAAGGCAATGATGGGGAGAAGGGAGTGATGGGGTGAAGGCAATGATGGGGAGAAGGGAGTGATGGGGTGAAGGCAATGATGGAGAGATGGCAGTGATGGGGTGAAGGCAATGATGGGGAGAAGGGAGTGATGGGGTGAAGGCAATGATGGGGAGACAGCAGTGATGGGGTGAAGGCAATGATGGGGAGAAGGGAGTGATGGGGTGAAGGCAATGATGGGAAGAAGGGAGTGATGGGGTGAAGGCAATGATGGGGAGAGGGGAGTGATGGGGTGAAGGCAATGATGGGGAGACAGCAGTGATGGGGTGAAGGCAATGATGGGGAGAAGGGAGTGATGGGGTGAAGGCAATGATGGGGAGACAGCAGTGATGGGGTGAAGGCAATGATGGGGAGAAGGGAGTGATGGGGTGAAGGCAATGATGGGGAGAGGGGAGTGATGGGGTGAAGGCAATGATGGGGAGACAGCAGTGATGGGGTGAAGGCAATGATGGGGAGAAGGGAGTGATGGGGTGAAGGCAATGATGGGGAGAAGGGAGTGATGGGGTGAAGGCAATGATGGAGAGATGGCAGTGATGGGGTGAAGGCAATGATGGGGAGAAGGGAGTGATGGGGTGAAGGCAATGATGGGGAGAAGGCAATGATGGGGTGAAGGCAATGATGGGGAGACAGCAGTGATGGGGTGAAGGCAATGATGGGGAGAAGGGAGTGATGGGGTGAAGGCAATGATGGAGAGATGGCAGTGATGGGGTGAAGGCAATGATGGGGAGAAGGGAGTGATGGGGTGAAGGCAATGATGGGGAGAAGGGAGTGATGGGGTGAAGGCAATGATGGAGAGATGGCAGTGATGGGGTGAAGGCAATGATGGGGAGAGGGGAGTGATGGGGTGAAGGCAATGATGGGGAGAAGGGAGTGATGGGGTGAAGGCAATGATGGGGAGAAGGGGGTGATGGAGCACTTATTCAAAACCTATGGTGAGTTGAGTCACATTATAAATGTTATTTAATTATAAGTATGCACTGCTACACTACAACCGTGTCCATAGCCCCGCCCCCTTATGACCAAAGCCCCACCCCTGCCACACCTCCATCCCCGCCCTGCCGGGCCATGGAAGAATGGTCTTGCTTGAAACCGGTCCCTGGTGCAAAAAAGGTTGGGGACCACTGATATAGACCCCTCAAAGTGACTTTAAATGTGATGTGGTCCCTAAAAAAAAAAAATGGTGTTGTAAAAATGAGAAATCGCTGGTCAACTTTTAACCATTATAACTTCCTAACAAAAAAAATTTTGGTTTCAAAATTGTGCTGATGTAAAGTAAACATGTGGGAAATGTTACTTATTTAGTATTTTGTGTGACATATCTCTGTGATTTAAGGGCATAAACATTCAAATTTGGAAAAATTTTTTAACAAATAAATGCAAGTCATATCAAAGAAATTTTAGCATTAACATGAAGTAAGATATGTCACGAGAAAAAAAATGTCAGAATCCATGGAAGCGTTCCAGAGTTATTACCTTATAAAGGGACAGTGGTCAGAATTGTAAAAATTGGCGGCGTCATTTTACATGCAAACCACCCTTGAGGGTAAAGGGGTTAAAGGGCCAAGTGTATTTGCAAAAATTTCGAATCAGGGTGCTATCACATTGCTTACCAGCACTCATTCAGTGGCTCCGTAGTGGTTAACGTCCAAAACCCCTGCGAAGAGGGGTTCAGACGTATGCGCCGATAGGGCCATAGACTGAAATGATGCCGGCAAAGTGAATGTGGGCTCTGACATGCATCATTTTCGGGAGTGTTCACATGCTAGAAGCGGACACTCTGACACAGTCCATTACATCTAAGTGTCTGCCTACGGTAGGCATGCACTTCCAAAAATTATGCACGTCAAAGTGCACGTTCGCTTTGCTGGCACCATTGCAGTCTATGGCCCTGTTCATGCATACGTCTGAATGACCATTTTGCGGGGGGTTCGGACGTAAGCCCCTATGGGGCCACTGAACGGGTGCTGGAATGCAATGTGAAAGCACTCTTTTGGGGTACTGTATAATGCATCTACATCTTGTTGGAAATTTGTATCAAAGTCTCTGACTGGATCTGATCTCACCCAAGCAGAATAGATGAGAACATCTCTAAAGGATCCTTTCCAAATGTCCATTTAAGCTAGACGCTAGGCAGAGTACATAACGCCCTAAACATTGGACATGATTGTGGTATAGTAGGAGATCTTAAGGGCCCTTTACCGATTTTGTGACGCAGCAGCGATATCACTAGCGATATCGCTACATGTGATACTCACCTCCGACCGGCTCCCCCGCTGGCTATCGCTGATGGCGCGAGATTGGCCTGGTCCATTTCTCGTCGTCGGCTTCCTGCTGATGCCGACGAACGAGCCATGTACGCAGGCGGAAGACGGTCACCCTCGTCGCGTCTGACAGGTAAGTACGATCGCCGACGGGCTGCTGCGTTACTGGTTTGATCTGCCTGTTTGGCAGCTCACTAGCGACCATTTAGCGATGCACCAGCGATCCTGACTGGGTCATGTCGTGGTCGAGATCGCTGGTGCATCGCTAAATGTAACGGGGCCTTTAGAAGCCACTATGTTTTTTATCAGCTTTTTCACTCTGTCAACATTAGCATTTAAAAAGAATTCATCAGGTCCACCAAGATTCCCAAATGGCCACCAAAAGGATTAATTGGCCAATTACAACAAATTGCCTGATGTCCAACACAAATGTTTCTTTATTGTAAAAAAATAGCTTTAAAAGTTTGTCTTGTCTTATGCTAATAAGCCATAATTAGTACAGCAAACAAAATTTAAAAAAAGTTGCAAATCACATATCTGTATGAAAAATATCATGGTGCTCAAACTATGCGTACAGTGTAAAAAATGACAAGAAAGGCAGAAAACAAAAAATAATAATAATAATTTTTATTTCATATTGCCAACTTATTCTGCCACACTTTACAATTTAGACAGTACTTGTACAAATCAGATAAGACATTACAGAGAATGGGCTCATCAGGCGAGCTATAAATTGGGCGTGTTGTATCTGCTTTTTAATTAGATAGCACACGGATAGCACACTGACCCATGTTATTCAATAGTGCTGTACAGATGAACAATATTTTTCTTGTTTCTACTCGCCGTGAGAAAAAAATGGCAGCATGCATTATTTTCTTCTGAGTCTCTGGTGAAACTCACCCATTCAAGCCTATGGGTGCATACAAAAAATAAGATCGCACACAGACTATCTGAGTGGCATCCAAATTTTACGGATAGATTTTTTTTTTTATAAACCTAGGAAATTGTATTTGATCGTGTAAATTTTTAATGCAGTTGTGTGAAAACGGATCACATATGGATAGCACACATGTCACATAGATGTAAGAAACGGACACTCGGATGGCACATGGATGAAAATCAGATGAAAATTAAAAAAAATCGTCTGAGTTTTTTGGATGAAACGTGAACAATTTTCCGTACGCCTGTCTTCAGGCACCAAAACACATAGTTCAAAACAGACCAAGAGGAGTGAGATCCCTGCTCACAGGCTTATAATATAGTAAATTGAAAGCCTGTGTAAAAGCTTGTAAAAAAAAAAAATAAGGTGCCAAATAAAAATACATTTGTAACTACAAAAGCATAAAGCACCAAATGTAAGTGCAAGACAAAGAGATCCCTCGCTTTGTGCTCACTACACAGATTGTTACAAATTTCAATATAATAACTTGTTAAATACCCACGTTACCTACCTAAATAATAACTAATATGTGAGTGGCATTAATTCTTACCAACGGATAAAAGTAGATTTAAGTAAAACATGGAAATATATGGGAGATGAGCAATCTTGTCTAGTTTAACATGTTGTTTAACCGTTAGACTGCTTGACAGGGACATAAATGTTTTACAATGAAACACTGTGCTGTCCTAATTACAAAATGTCATATAAAATATTCAAGAAAATTAATTTTTTGCAGTATTTTGTGTGTTTTTGCAGAAACACATAGGGTTAAAACAGGTGATCATGTCACCCCTCCCCCATGAACATGTGCTTTGGGATAGATTTGAATCTTTAGAAACTCAGCCATCCATACATTCAGAACAAGATCATTTCCATGACTGTGTTTATACTTGTGTGCAGGAGGCATGACCTCCCTTGGGTGTTGTGCTGATTCAGAGGTGTATGCAAAGGACCATTCCAGACCAAAGGCGGCTTCTCATGCAACATCTGCTCTCGGGCAAGACCGGCTGTGGAGCACCAGGCTAGCGCAACCCTCGCAACACTACAGGTGTTACAGCCTCCAGGCATTGGTGGCATGAATTATAAAACCTACTGCTCTGTAGAAATCAGTCATATCTATTTTATCTTCCAAGTTTTGCCACATGCAAAGTGTTTGGCAAGGGAAGCCAAATTTTGAGGAAATGTAAAAATCTCCAATTATCCGCAATAAAATGTTTATATACATACACTAATAAAATGATATGCATATCCTCTATAATTGTTCTTTCCTCCTTCCATGGTAGATTTATTACATGTTATTACACCACACTATTTGTGCAGTAGATATGATACCCCAAGAGACCAATCGCTTCTTCTATGATGATACCCTTAGGGGAACAAAAACTGCCAATGCCAAGAGGAGTACTTTAGGGCACCTTTATGAGATGTCAGTATGTTACGCCATGTAACCACTAAAAGTCTAAAATATACACACAGTGCAAAAAAGTAGCTAGTTACAGTATTGCTCTATGCACAGATGGGTTCAGTATCGGACTGGGGTGCCAAGGGCCCACCAGTAACATTGACTTTGGGGGGGCCCACTTTTCATCTGCATACAAATATTACCCTACCCTTGTTCACAAATTTACCTATATTTCTATATAACTAGATTATGGCCCGATGCTATCGCATCGGGAGGATGCGATAGCATCACACCTCTTGCCATGTTAACCCTCAACACACACATTCCTCTCACCTTTCACCATCTCCACTCACTCTTTCACTCCACATACGACCCTTTCTCTCACTCTGTCTCTCATACTCACGCCGTCATCGCCGCTGCTCCACGATTCCCGACATCTTCTTCCGCCGGCGCTATCCTGGATCCAGAAGTTGTCCACGCCGGCGACATGTTCTTGCGTCGACGCCATCTTGAGTATCGTGAAATCCCGCGATACTCAAGATGGCGTCGCCGGAAGAACATGTCGCCGGCGTGGACGACGTCGGGATCCAAAATGGCATCGGCGAAATCTCGCGAGTTTTCGCCGATGCCATTTTGGATCCCGACGTCGTCCTCGCCGGCGACATGTTCTTGCGGCGACGCCATCTTGAGTATCACGGGATTTCGCCGATCCAAAATAGCATCGCCGCAGGAACATGTCGCCGGTGTGGATGCCGTCGGGAACCAAAATAGCGTCGCCGCAGGAACATGTCGCCGGCGTGGAGGACGTCTGGATCCAGGATGGCGCCGGCGGAAGAAGATGTCGGGGATCGTGGATCAGCGGCGATGACGGCGTGAGTATGAGAGACGGAGTGAGAGAAAGGGTCGTATGGGGAGTGAAAGAGTGAGTGGACGTGAGTGGAGATGGTGAAAGGTGAGAGGAGTGTGTGTTGAGGAGTGTGTGTGTTGAGGAGGAGTGGTGTGTTGAGGGTTAACATGGAAAGAGGTGTGCGGTGACGTCACCGGTTACAACTGGACGGAAGTTGTTACAACTGGAAGCTGCTTAGGGCATTTATTATTATAGATAATAAACTAGATAGCTTGGTTACTGAATGATGAGATGCTGCCTTTTTTCTGTACAGAGTGAGTCAAGTGAATTATGCCAAGTACTGCCCATACAGTGGGGTTGGGGGCCCAGATCTGCACAGGGGCCCACCGGGAGATTCCCCTGTTACCCTGTGGGCCAATCCGAGCCTGGATGGGTTGTTAAAGAAGTTCTCAGGGAACATGATATTGATGATTAACTTATCTTCATAATAGGTCATCGATATCAGATTGATGAGATTTCGGCACTTGGCACCCTCTGACCAAAAAGGTTCCCTGTGCAAGAACAATATATAAGCACCTGCTTTGGAAGTAGAAGTGGGCCTCGCTACGTCCTGGGCCAATGTGCGACTCACCCAATGATATGTCCGCCCCTGGATCAGCTGTTATTAGCTCTGTATAATGAGTAGTGTCTGCTTCCGAGTACTGAAGATTATCTCCTATTCTCATGAATAAGAGCTGATATGCATTACTCGGCAGCAGGCACTACACATTAAACAGAATTGTGCAATGCAGCTCCATTCTGTGTTTACATCTGGAAAGTATCTGAACTAATAACATCTGATGGGTTCAGGTGCCAGGTGTCGGACTCCCACTAATTTAAATCATCTGATAATCCCATTAAGTGAAGGTATGTTTAGGTTTACACTATATTTGCAGAATGCGTTGTGTGTACAGTTGTGGCCAAAAGTATTGACACCTCCTGCAATTCTGTCAGATAATACTCAGTTTCTTCCTGAAAAAGATTGCAAACACAAATTCTTTGATATTATTATCTTCATTTAATTTGTCTTAAATGAAAAAAACACAAAAAAAATTGTCCTAAAGCCACATTGGATATAATTCCACACCAAACATAAAAAAGAGGGTGGACAAAAGTATTGGCACTGTTCGAAAAATCATGTGATGCTTCTCTAATTTGTGTAATTAACAGCACCTGTAACTTACCTGTGGCACCTAACAGGTGTTGGCAATAACTAAATCACACTTGCAGTTGACATGGATTAAAGTTGACTCAACCTCTGTCCTGTGTCCTTGTGTGTACCACATTGAGCATGGAGAAAAGAAAGAAGACCAAAGAACTGTCTGAGGACTTGAGAAACCAACTTGTGAGGAAGCATGAGCAATCTCAAGGCTACAAGTCCATCTCCAAAGACCTGAATGTTCCTGTGTCTACCATGCGCAGTGTCATCAAGAAGTTTAAAGCCCATGGCACTGTGGCTAACCTCCCTAGATGTGGACGGAAAAGAAAAATTGACAAGAGATTTCAACGCAAGATTGTGTGGATGTTGGATAAAGAACCTCGACTAACATCCAAACAAGTTCAAGCTGCCCTGCAGTCCGAGGGTACAACAGTGTGAACCCGTACTATACGTCGGCGTCTGAATGAAAAGGGACTGTATGGTAGGAGACCCAGGAAGACCCCACTTCTTACCCCGAGACATAAAAAAGCCAGGCTGAAGTTTGCCAAAACTTACCTGAAAAAGCCTAAAACGTTTTGGAAGAATGTTCTCTGGTCAGATGAGACAAAAGTAGAGCTTTTTGGGCAAAGGCATTAACATAGAGTTTACAGGAGAAAAAAAGAGGTATTCAAAGAAAAGAACACGGTCCCTACAGTCAAACATGGCGGAGGTTCCCTGATGTTTTGGGGTTGCTTTGCTGCCTCTGGCACTGGACTGCTTGACCGTGTGCATGGCGTTATGAAGTCTGAAGACTGCCAACAAATTTTGCCTCATAATGTAGGGCCCAGTGTGAGAAAACTGGGTCTCCCTCAGAGGTCATGGGTCTTCCAGCAGGACAATGACCCAAAACACACTTCAAAAAGCACTAGAAAATGGTTTGAGAGAAAGCACTGGAGACTTCTAAGGTGGTCAGCAATGAGTCCAGACCCGAATCCCAAAGAATACCTGTGGAGAGATCTAAAAATGGCAGTTTGGAGAAGGCACCCTTCAAATATTAGGGACCTGGAGCAGTTTGCCAAAGAAGAATGGTCTAAAATTCCAGCAGAGCATTGTAAGAAACTCATTGATGGTTACCGGAAGCGGTTGGTCGCAGTTATTTTGGCTAAAGGTTGTGCAACCAAGTATTAGGCTGAGGGTGCCAATACTTTTGTCTGACCCATTTTTGGAGTTTTGTGTGAAATGATCAATGTTTTGCTTTTTGCTTCATTTGTGTTTTTTCATTTAAGACAAATTAAATGAAGATAACAATACCAAAGAATTTGTGTTTGCAATCATTTTCAGGAAGAAACTGAGTATTATCTGACAGAATTGCAGGGGTGTCAATACTTTTGGCCACAACTGTATATTTGTGGGAAAATGTTACATAAATGTTTCATGTCAATAGATTTGTATTATCCAAATTTATGGTAATAGAATGATACTTGACTGGCATATGTTGGCATAAAGTGGCCTATATGGGCACATAGGTCACAGGAAGCTGAATAAAATGATACTTTTATATCTTCACACAGATGTCTTATTCCAGAGAAATCAATGTTTATCTAATATGTAAATGAGCCGTTAATATCTATGGTCCGGACACTGATCTCCCCGAGAATCTGCCTCAGGAGCTTATTTTAAATGAAGGGGGAGTTACCAACGTGAGACATGTAATGACTGACTGTCACAATCCATTTTTGGATGCGTGGCAGCTCTGGTTCCACTATGATTTAAATGTAGATTTTTTTCCCCTCAGGCCAGCAGGGGTTAATGTCAGTTTCCCTTGCTGAAACTGCAGAGTTGCTAGGACAGCCGATGTGGGTGGTGACCACTCCCTGTCAGTGATAAAGCATTCTATGCTGCCCAAGCCTGGATTAAGTAGCTCTCTGGTTGCAGTGGTAAATCTGCTGGTTTTGTGGAGTTCGTGATCCTGGTGCCTTTCTTCTGCTGTGTGGTGCTTTGCAGCAGAGAAAGTTGTTTAAGCTAAGTTTTGTGTTTTTACCTCATCTGTCTCGTGCTTGTCTCCCCCCTTTGTGTTGTACCATCTGCAGTGGTGATGTTAGCACCCTTTCCGGCCAGTACACTAGCCAGAGCATTGTGAGGTGACAGTGAGGGACGAGGTTCGTGACTGCGGCAGTGGGAATGACCTGCATAGGTCATTAGGGGAGTGCAGGGACAGGCTCAGGTTCGAGCTCAGGAGGTGTCCATCCCTCATAGCCTATCGGCAGGGCCTTCCTCTCCTCATTACCTTCCCGTTGTGAGTGTGTGTGTTGTGCCCTCCACTGGACCGACCACTGTTGGGTCATGACATATCGTGACACTGACAGTCTGATCTCCTAATTGATTTGTCTCATGCTGGTAATTCCCCCTTTAATTTAAAATAAACCCTGGAGGCAGATTCTCATCGAGATCTGTGTCTGGCCCATGGATCTTAACAGTTCATTTACATATTAAGAAAAACATAGATTTCTCTGGAATAAGACATCAGATTGCAGATATCATTGATTTTATTCAGCTTCCTATGACCTGCATGCCCATATAGATGACTTAGGAGGGTTGATCCTACTGACAGATTCCTTTTAACAAATCTAGTGTGTGCCTGTCGTTAGTTTGTAAGACTTATTCAGATTTCATAGAATTGTATATGCAACACTGTTCAGGGACTGTGCACTGAATACACAATATGCAGGGGCAGAGATACAATTGCTGCAACCTGTGCAGCCGAACAGGGGACAAAGAAACAAAGGGCCCACGTCAACCTCTGAAACAGCAAGAAGCTTCCATCCCTGGCACATAAAGGGGTGAATTATGATGAGCTATTGGAGGCAGAGAGAAGAGCGGAGCGCCAGGGAGTGGGACCGAGGTGAGTATGTGGTGGTCTTTTTTTTTTCTTTCATGTCTATGAGGATTCTATGGGGGTGAATATGGGGATTATATGGGGCTGAACAAGGGGATTACATGGGGCTGAACATGGGGATTCTATGGGGCTGAACATGGGGATTATATGCGGCTGGCCATGGGGATTCTATGGGGATGAACATGGGGACTATATGGGGGTGAACATGGGGATTCTATGGGGCTGAACATGGGGATTATATGGGGCTGAACATGGGGATTATATGGGGCTGAACATGAGGATTCTACGGGGCTGAACATGGGGATTCTATGGAGCTGAACATGGGGATTCTATGGGGCTGAACATGGGGATTCTATGGGGCTGAACTTGAGGATTCTATGGGGGTGTCATGCTGCACACTCGGAGGCTATGGGAAGGCTGTAAACTGTCATGCAATATATGGGGAGGCTGTGTGGGGCTCATGCTGTACATGAGGAGGCTGTGTGGGGCTCATGCTGTATATGGCGAGGCTGTGTGGGGCTCATGCTGTTAATGGGGAGGCTGTGTGGGGCACATGCTGTATATGGGGAGGCTGTGTGGGGCTCATGCTGTATATAGGGAAGCTGTGTGAGGCTCATGCTGTATATAAGGGGCTGTGGGGGGGTTCAAAGATATATAGGGGGTGTCAGCATACTTGATTCTGCTCAATATTAAGTGATACAATTAATATTAATAAATTAATATTGAGTAGAATTAATTTCAAGCTATTATTTCCTCCCCCCTCCACAACAGTCATGGTCTCTCATGTGGCGCCTCAGGAAAATTATTTGCCCATCCCTGACATAGACTGGCTTTATTTACTACTGTATACTAATGTTTTCTCACTGGCTTTAACCCCTTCACCCCCAAGGGTGGTTTGCACGTTCATGACCGGGCCAATTTTTACAATTCTGACCACTGTACCTTTATGAGGTCATAACTCTGGAACGCTTCCATGGATCCCGGTGATTCTGACATTGTTTTCTCGTGACATATTGTACTTCATGTTAGTGGTAAAATTTCATTCAAATAACTTGCGTTTATTTGTGAGAAAAACGGAAATTTGGCGAAAATTTTGAAAATTTCGCAATTTTCCAACTTTGAATTTTTATGCCCTTAAATCACAGAGATACAGCACACAAAAAACTTGATAACTAACATTTCCCACATGTTTACTTTACATCAGCACAATTTTGGAACCAAAATTTTTTTTTGTTAGGAAGTTATAAGGGTTAAAAGTTGACCAGCGATTTCTCATTTTTACAACACCATTTTATTTTTAGGACCACATCACATTTGAGGTCACTTTGAGGGGTCTATATGATAGAAAATACCCAAAAGTGACACCATTCTAAAAACTGCACCCCTTAAGGTGCTCAAAACCACATTCAGGAAGTTTATTAACCCTTTAGGTGCATCACAGGAATTTTTTTGAATATTTAAAAAAAAATGAACATCTAACTTTTTTCACAAAAAAAATACTTCAGGTTCAATTTTTTTTAGTTTACCAAGGGTAACAGGATAAATTGCACAATAACTTTTGCAGTCCACTGTTTCGGCGCATGGCAGAGCTCAGAATGGAAGGAGCGCCGTTTGACTTTTTCAATGCAAAATTGGCTGGAATTCAGATCGGACGCCATGTCACGTTTGGAGAGTCCCTGATGTACCTAAACAGTGGAAACCCCCTACAAGTGACCCCATTTTGGAAACTAGACCCCCCCAAGGAACTTATCTAGATATGTGGTGAGAAATTTGAACCCACAAGGGCTTTACAGAAGTTTATAACGTACAGCGGTACAATTAAAAAATCATATTTTTTCCACAAAAATGATCTTTTCACCCCAATTTTTATTTTTTCAAGGGTAACAGGACCCTAAAAGTTATTGTGCAATTTGTCCTGAGTACGCTGATACCCCACATGTGGGGGTAAACCACTATTTGGGCGCATGGCAGAGCTCGGAAGGGAAGCAGCGCCATTTGACATTTTTGGCTGGAATTGAGATCGGATATCATGTCGCGATTGGAAAACCCCTGATGTACCAAAACAGTGGAAACCCCCCACAAATGACACCATTTTGGAAACTAGACCCCCTAAGGAACTTATCTAGATGTGTGGTGAGCACTTTGAACCCCCCAGTGCTTCACAGAAGTTTATAACGCCCGGGCGTGAAAATAAAAAATTCGTATTTTTTCCACAAACATGATCTTTAAGTCACCATTTTTTTATTTTCCCAAGGGTAACAGGAGAAATTGGACCCCAAAAGTTGTTGTCCAATTTGTCCTGAGTATGCTGATACTCCATATGTTGGAGAAAACTACTGTATGGGCACACGTCGGGGATCGGAAGGGAAGTAGTGACGTTTTGGAATGCAGACTTTGATGGAATGGTCTGCGGGTGTCATGTGCGTTTGGAGAGCCCCTGATGTACCTAAACTATTGAAACTCCCCACAAGTGACCACATTTTCGATACTAGGCCCCCCACGGAACTTATCTAGATGTGTGGTGTACACTTTGAACCCCCAAGTGCTTCACAGAAGTTTATAACGCTCGGGCGTGAAAATAAAAAAATAATTTTTTTCCACAAAAATGATGTTTTTGCCCCCAATTTTTTATTTTCCTAAGGGTAACAGGAGAAATTGGACCCCAAAAATTGTTTGGCAATTTGACCTGAGTAGGCTGATACCCTACATGTTGGGGTAAAACACTGTTTGGGCGCATGGCAGAGCTTGGAAGGGAAGGAGCACCATTTGACTTTTTCAACTCAGAATTGGCTGGAATTGAGATCAGACGCCATGTTGCATTTGGAGAGCCCCTGATGTGCCCAAACAGTGGAAACCCCCAATTCTAACTCCAACCCGAACCCCAACACAACCCTAACCCTAATCTCAGCCCTAACCCTAGCCCTAACTCTAACCCTAGCCCTAACCCTAACCCTAACCCTAACCCTAACCCTAGCCCTAACCCTAGCCCTAACCCTAATGGAAAAATGGAAATAAATACATTTTTTTTATTTTATTATTTTTCCCTATCTAAGGGGGTGATAACTGGGGGTTTGATTTACTATTTATGGCGGTTTTTATGTTTGGCGGCTGTCACACGCTAAAAGACGCTTTTTATTGTAAAAATAGTTTTTGCATCACCACATATTGAGAGCTCTAATTTTTCCGTATTTTGACCCACCGAGTCATGTGAGGTCATATTTTTTGCGGGACGAGTTGACGTTTTTATTGGTACCATTTTCGGGCACGTGACATTTTTTGATCGCTTTTTATTCCGATTTTTGGGACGCAGAATGAACAAAAACCAGCGTTTCATGAATTTCTTTTGGGGGGGTGCGTTTACACCGTTCCGCGTGCGATAAAATTGATAAAGCAGTTTTATTCTTCGGGTCAGTACGCTTACAGAGATACCTTATTTAGGTCTTTTTTTATGTTTTGTCGGTTTTATGCAATGAAAACTGTTTTATATAAAAAATAATTATTTTTGCATCGCTTTATTCTGCGAGCTATAACTTTTCTATTTTTTTGCGGATGATGCTGTGTGGTGGCTCGTTTTTTGCGGGACAAGATGAAGTTTTCAGTGGTACCATGGATATTTATATGCGTCTTTTTGATCGTGCGTTATTACCCTTTTTGTTTGGCGGTATGATAATAAATCATTATTTTTTGCTTCGTTTTTTATTTTTATTTTTTAAGGGGTTCGCTAAAGGGGTTAACTAATGGGACAGTTTTATAGGGCGGGTCATTACGGATGCGGCGATATCTAATATGTGTACTTTTATTGGTTTTTGTTTTTTTATTTCTAAAAAATGGATTTATTTGGAGGAATATTTTTTTTTTTTTCTAATTTATTTGGCGATTTGTTTTAATTTATTTTAACACTTTTTTTTATTTTTTTTTTACTTTATTAAATAGTCCCAGGTGGGACATCACTGTCCTGTGACAGATCGCTGATCTGTCACATCACAGATCACTGTGACAGATCAGCAATCTGTCACAGGCACTGCAGAAGGCTTCCTCATGCCTGTGCTTTGCAGGCACTGAGGAAGCCAGCTTCCTGCAGGCCCCCGAAGGCCCCCGTCGCCATCTTGGATTCGGGGGCCTGCAGGAAAGGAGCCCCCGGCAGCAGCGCTGCACATTGCGCTGCCGTGGGGGGCTCAGGGAAGCACGGAGGGAGCCCCCTCCCTGCCGATGCTTCCCTTTAACCCCCGGTACACCGCGATCATGTTTGATCGTGGTGTGCAAGGGGTTAACGTGTCGGGGGCGGTCCGTGACCGCCCCTGACACATTGTGCCGGGTGTCAGCTGTGATAATCAGCTGACACCCGGCCGCGATCAGCGGCGCTCACCACGTGGGCGCCGCTGATCGCGGTAGACGTACTATCCTGTCCATGGGCATAGGGGCCCGGGTCCCATGGATGGGATAGTACGTCTCATGTCAGGAAGGGGTTAAAAGTGTGTGCTTCTTTAACAGAAATGTCCAAATTTATTCATATTCTGTAACTTTTTCCCAGTTCTACGCAAAACATTATATGTTATTATAGTAGATAAGTCCCCAATGTAACCTGAAAGATAAGAAAAACGAGTTAGATTATACTCACCCGGGGGTCCTGTCTAGTCCGATGAGTGTCATGGTCCGGTCCGGCGCCTCCCATCTTCTAGCGACGGCCTCATCCTTCTTACTTCTGCCTCGGCTCCTGCGCAGGCGTACTATGTCTGCCCTATTGAGGACAGAGCAGAGTACTGCAGTGCGCAGGCGCCGGACCTCTCTGACCTATCCCGGCGCCTGCACACTGCAGTACTCTGCTCTGCCCTCAATAGGGCAGTCATAGTATGCCTGCGCAGGAGCCCCGGCGGAAGAAGGAGGACGTCATCGCTAGAAGATGGGAGGCACCGGACCGCGACACCTATCGGACCGGACCCCCGGGTGAGTATAATCTACTCGTTTTTCTTATCTTTCAGGTTACATCGGGGGCTTATCTACAGCATTACAGAATGCTGTAGATAAGTCCCTGATGGCGGTGCCTGCAGCTCATAGGGCAAAAAATAGGTGACAGATTCCCTTTAATGCTATTATTGTGAATTGAAGGCACTGAGGAGTAGAAATCATCCACCCAAGCTCACAGAATGGAAGACTAAAGAACCAAAGCATGTAAAACAGGGATTGACATTGACTGTACCCCATGAACAAGAGATGGATATTAATATATGGAATTGCAAAAATAATACACACACTGAGCATGTGCTATACACATGCTGTATATATGCCACCCATACAATGAACAAATTCTGCATATGGAACCCATACAACCATGCACAAATGACAAGCTGTACCAATTCTGCTCATGTGCTACTCAATCCATGGACACAAGTCGTTCACTTACTTGAGCCATGTGTATGTGCTCCACTCACACCCTAGACTCATGCCAGGAGTGACTGGGTGACAGTGTGAACAGGAGTTACAAGGATGATCAGAATGATCATTGCCTTTTTTGGGTCTTAGATATTTTTAATATTATTTTTATTCTAAAAAAAAACGCTCTATAAACCATACCCCTTCTGATATTATTTAATTAGAGGCAATCCTAGAGATAATCGTGTCAAGTCTCCAGTTCCTTCTGTTAGTGTCTACAATGTAAACTTACTGTGGCAAATATAGTTCTCCCAAAAGCTTCAAGTATACCTTTACCGAAGACTAGAGTGCTGCAAAAGAGATCCTAAACTACTCTACAGTGAAGGAAATAATTATTTGATGCCTTGCTGATTTTGTAAGTTTGCCCGCTGACAAAGACATAATCAGTCTATAATTTTAAGGATAGGTTAATTTTAACATTGAGAGATAGAATATCAAAAATAAAATCCTGAAAATCACATTGTATAAATTATATAAATTTATTTGCATTTTGCAGTGAGAAATAAGTATTTGATAAGAAAATGGAAGAAATACAAAATGACAGTCAATCGACATCGATCTGGGGCACAATATCTCACCTCGTGGGGTATCCTTGATCATGAGGAAGGTGAGAGGTCAGCCTAAAACTACACGGGGGGAACTTGTTAATGATCTCAAGGCAGCTGGTAACACAGTTATTAACACATTACACCGTAAAGGCTTAAAATCCTGCAATGCCCACAAGGTCCCCCTGCTCAAGAAGGCACATGTGCAGGCCCTTCTGAAGTTTGCCAATGAACACCTGGATGATTCTGTGAGTGATTGAGAGAAGGTGCTGTGGTCAGACAAATGGCTTACATGAATTGGCCAATTTGTGCACTAAGAACCTTCATTTTCATCTATTACTGTAACTTTGAAAAAAAATTTTGAAAAAAATATTTTTGAGGATTATCTAAATTGAATGGTTTCGATGTTTTTCTGTGTTTTCACATGGCCTAGATTCATGCACATGTGCTGCTGTATTCTTTTTGTCTATAATGTGCAGATTTTGCAGCTTGCACGTGTTCACACTAGGAGGTGCTGGTCGTTCTTTTTGTCTATTTAGTTACTGGATGCTAACTGCCTCCAGTCTGATCTTGCACCCCTCCAATTGGCCTTGCAGGTGGCTGCAATCAGCTCTACCTGCCCATAAATTGTAGGCTTAGCCCTGTAGTGACATGTTTGTCCAAAATTGTAGGCTGGTGGCCCAGAAGTGGCTTATGTACGGTAGAGCAGGGACCCATCAGAGGGATGTCACCTTGCCGTTGTTGATGGGCTTACATGAATTGGCCAATTTGTGAACCTTCATTTTCATCTATTACTGTAAGTTTTAAAAAAAATTTTGAAAAAAATATTTTTGAGGATTATTATCTAAATTAAATGGTTTTAATGTTTTTCTGTGTTTTCACATGGCCTAGATCCATGCACATGTGCTGCTGTATTCTTTTTGTCTGTATATATATATATATATATATATATATATATATATATATGCAGTATGAGTGAGTTACCCACTAACTTTATAGACAATTTTTTATCATTGTCTTTAAAGTAAAAACTGAATAGTCTCCAAAGCAGAAATTTACCAAGGTACAGTAATGATACCGCTTAGGCTCACTCTATACTCAGCCTTTATCTATCTGCATAGACAACCAGGTAACAATATACTTGAGAACTGGCATTATCACAGACGGATAATATAACACAGGCTCCGTCTCATGTTAAGCCCTTACTGCAACATTTATAAGTTGCATGGTTTCAGGTTGGCATGTTTCATATGAGACAATGTAACCAAAGAACAAGGACTAAATTATAGTTAAAAGCAAATTAAAGGTATTTCTAGTTGTCAATACGACTGCTGCAGTTCATAATTCATTTTCCACATAAGAATGAGTAAAAGTTCAACCAAAAGTTAATCTATGTACGTAAAACTGAAAAATGTAGTTTTGTGCAGGGTGTGTTTGCTCCTCACTGCTATTAATCTTATCGCTATGGCTTGCCATGATTCTGAATGGGTACATAACAAAACAGTGTATTTTTGGGCTGATTGGGATAATATCTGGCAGAAAAACTGATCCGTCAGACATAACATTTTCTCAATAAGAAACTAAATCGGTCAGTGTTAACAGATTACAAATCGCCCAAATGACAAGCAAAACACTCGTTCATTGAGTGAAAAACTATTTTTAAGCTTGTTTAGTTGTCATAGTTCTTGGCAGCTCATCTTCTTGTGTAAATAGGACATGTGCTGCTGAGAACATTTGCACAGAACCGTCTATTACTGATCAGTCTAGGCGCATCAGAAGTGCTGTTGGCTTGTTTAAACCAGCTATTAAAGCACCACTCCAGCAATTTTTTTTATTGCAGTGCTGGAGTAGTGCTAGTAATTTAAGGTCTCAGGCCCTAGTCTCATAGATACCAGTCACCATCTTTGACTTCTATCCACGCTGCTCTAGTCGGTCTCCAGCAGTTTGTGACCTGCTAGATCAACTCCAGTGTTGTTGGAGCTCATTTTAGAATGTGAGTCTATGGGACCCAAAACGAGGCCAGAACAAGGCTCTCATAGACTTAGACTAAGAGCTTCTGACCGTTACTTCTGACTTCCAATCAGTCAGAATCTGCAGTCACAAGATGGCAGCGCCGGACTGGAGCAGTGCCGGAAAGAGATGTGGACTGTGGGTGGTTAGTATAATATTAGGTGCATGGACTTTGTTAGTATCACCACGCAATAAAAAAATCCACTGGTGTGGTGCTTGAAACGGCTGCTGATCAGCAAACATGTAGCCAATCAGTGGTTGTAATGTAAATGCACCTTTAATTATGTTATTAGTTTCATTTAAGTGTTTTGTACTACTCTTATGAGAAAAAGGACTGAAGGGCTGATATATATTTAAAGACATCCTAAGATTATTTTCAAGCATTGTGTTTGGCAGCAGAAATGCTTATTTACTGGAAGTCGCCGTGAGTCTGAAGATCTTTCAGTATAGCTGGATCAAGCTGCTTGAAGAAAATCATCAAACTAGGAATTGAAGCTCGAGCAAAGTCATTTGTATATTTCCGGTGTATTCTGGGAATAGTGAAGAGTTGTCGCGAGTCTGAAGATCTTTGGGTGTAGCTGGATCATACATTATACCTGGAAGATCATTTGCATATTTCTGGTGCATTCTGGGAAGAGTGAAGAGTGGTCGCAAGTCTGAAGATCTTTGGGTGTAGCTGGATCGAGCTGATTGAAGGAAATAATCAAACCAGAAATTGAAGCTCGAGGAAGGTAATTTGCATATTTATGGTGCATTCTTTACAGCAGTTCAATAACAATTCATTTTGTTGAATATGGAGAAGGAGATTACCCATATGGTGAGCTGCAATGTGCGCTATATGTTTACAGACTTGCCAAAGGAAAAGACAAACTTTACTTCCCAAAAATGCAAGCTTATGACTCTATTAGAAGAAAAGGTGCAAAGCTTTAAGGAGAGTTCATCAAAGAAGATGACGATTTCCTTGACATAGAAGAAGAATCTCATCAGAATGTTGCAAGAGAAGAACTTTTCAGCATTCCTGCAGAAGCTAATGACAGAATAGAAATAACTATTCAGAATGTTCGAAGAGAAGCATTTTTCAATGTACCTGCAGAAGAAGAGACATGGAAGCATGTCACCCAAAGAAACAGGAGGATGAGGAGACAGTCAGCACCAATACCACTGGAGACCCGCTACGCTACCAGGCTCTCATGCAGGAAAACTACAAAGATGTACTTCAAAAAAGTGCTTTGGCCACCAAGAACACTCCAGTAAGCAATCACAAGCCTCTTGAAGGGAGAAAAAGAAGCACTGTGGTGAAAAAGAAAAGGAAAGTGGTGGTTGTGAGGGATTCCCTACTGAAAGGAACAAAAGCCGCTATCTGCTGACCGGACATCACCTCACGAGAAGTGTGCTGTCTTCCTGGTGCTCAAATCAAAGATGTATTTGATGGGGTTGCAAGATCTTAGTGCTACAGACAACTACCTATGTCTACTAATACAAGTAGGAACAAATGACACAGCAAAAAGGGATCTGGAAACTATATGCAGAGACTATGAAGACAAATTTTTCCATACAAATGCACAGAGCATGGGATACAAACAAGGAGATTTGGAGATGCTAACACAGGATTATAGATATGATGTCATAGGCATCACTGAAACTTGGTGGGATGATACACATGATTGGAATACAAACCTTGAAGGCTAAAACTTATAAGAAACAGGTTTAAAAAGAGAGGAGTAGGTGTGGCATTGTATGTTAGAAAAGCATATATTTCCACAGAGATACAAGCTTCAGAAATTGGTAGCTCTGTATAAACTGTTTTTGTAAGAATACAAGGAGAGAAGAACAGAAAGGACACTATCATGTCCTCATTATATCTGAAACTGCACCTGTCAAAGACTGAACTCCTTGTGTTTCCTCCCTCTACTAATGTACCTATACCCGACATTGCCATTTCTGTGTGTGGTTCCACTATTACTCCCCTGTCTTGGGGTCATACTTGATTCCGAGCTTTCCTTTGCCCCCACATTTGATCACTGGCTCCCTCTTGTCATCTGCACCTCAAAAACATTTTTAGAATTCAACCTTTTCTTACTTTTGACTCTGCAAAAACTCTTACTGTTTCTCTTATTCATTCTCGTCTCGACTATTGTAACTCTCTTCTAATCGGTCTCCCTCTTACCAAACTCTCCCCTCTCCAATCTGTCTTGAATGCTGCAGCCAGCATCATATTCCTCACCAATCGTTACACCGATGCCTCTACCTTGTGCCAGTCATTGCACTGGCTACCCATCCTCTCCAGAATTCAGTATAAACTTATTACTCTCACCCACAAAGCCCTCCATGGCTCAGCACCACCCTACATCTCCTCCCTTGTTACAGTATACCACCTTACCCGCGCCCTCCATTCTGCTGATGACCTGAGGTTAGCATCCTCAATAATCAGAACCTCTCACTCCTGTCTCCAAGACTTTACACGTGCTGCGCCAATTCTTTGGAATGCACTTCCCAGGTCAATACGATTAGTCCCCAATCCCCACAATTTTAAGCGTGTCCTGAAAACTCATTTATTCAGACTGGCCTACCGCCTCAACACATTAATCTAATCTATCCTTGTGTGGCACAGCCAAAAGTTTTACCATAACCAGGTTCCCCACATCATGTTCCCACATGCTTTATGCATCCATTAGCCCTCTGTGTCTGTACTGTCACACACTTAACATTATGGCTGGTCCATACAATCAGGGCAACTGTTACCACCCACCTTTCGTGTCTACCTCTTTCCTCATAGACTGTAAGCTTGCGAGCAGGGCCCTCATTCCTCTTGGTATTTGTTATAATCTATGTGATTATTGTTATGCTGTAATGTCTATTGTCTGTACAAATCCCCTCTGAAATGTAAAGTGCTGCGGAATATATCGGCGCTATAGAAATAAAATTTATTATTATTATTATTTTAGGTGTTTACTATAGGCCACCTGGACAGACTGAAGCTATAGATGGACTCTTTTTACATCAGATGTCTGCTCAAAAAAGTACGACATAGTGATCATGGGAGATTGTAATTATCTGGATATTTGTTGGGAATCTCTCTCAAGCAAAAGTAATGGGTCCAGAGAATTCTTATCTTCTCTAGCTGACAACTTTATCTTTCAAATGTTAGAATAGAGAACAAGATAATCTGTAATCTTGAACTTAATTCTTACCAACAAGGAGGAAATGGTTGAGGAACTAAAGGTGGCTGGGAATTTAGGAAGCAGCGATCATGCTATCCTAGAATTTTGAATTACAAGGGGAGGAAGACCTGAGAGGACCCAGACTTTAATGTTGGACTTCAGAAAGAATGTAGGAAAGGTCCAATGGTTGGATGTTCTAAAGGATGGAAATGTCCAAGAAGGATGGGAGATTTTGATAATTTAAATTCTTACTGCACAATCAGTAACAATCCTGAAAAGAAATAAGAATTTGAAGCATTTAACCCCTTCCTGACATGCGACGTACTATCCCGTCCACGGTACCCGGGCCCGTATGACCGTGGACGGGATAGTACGTCTACCGTGATCAGCGGCGCCCACGTGGTGAGCGCCGCTGATCGCGGCCGGGTGTCAGCTGATTATCACAGCTGACACCCGGCACTATGTGTCAGGGGCGGTAACGGACTGCCCCCGACACGTTAACCCCTTGCACACCGCGATCAAACATGATCGCGGTGTACCGGGAGTTAAAGGGAAGCATCGGCAGGGAGGGGGCTCCCTCCGTGCTTCCCTGAGCCCCCCACGGCAGCGCAATGTGGAGCGCTGCTGCGGGGGGGCTCCTATCCTCCAGGCCCCCGAATCCAAGATGGCGACGGGGGCCTTCGGGGACCTGAGGAAGCTGACTTCCTCAGTGCCTGCAAAGCGCAGGCAAGAGGAAGTCTTCTTCAATGCCTGTGACAGATTGCTGATCTGTCACAGTGATCTGTGATGTGACAGATCAGCGATCTGTCACAGGACAGTGATGTCCCACCTGGGACTATGTAATAAAGTAAAAAAAAAATTAAAAAAAAATGTAAAAATAAATTTAAAAAAATCGCCAAATAAATTAGAAAAAAAAAAAAAATATTCCCTCAATAAATCCATTTTTTGGAAATAATAAAAAAAAAACAATAAAAGTACACATATTAGGTATCGCCGCGTCCGTAATGACCCGCCCTATAAAACTGTCCCATTAGTTAACCCTTTTAGCGAACCCCTTAAAAAATAAAAATAAACGAAGCAAAAAATAATGATTTATTATCATACCGCCAAACAAAAAGTGTAATAACGCGCGATCAAAAAGACGCATATAAATATCCATGGTACCGCTGAAAACGTCATCTTGTCCCGCAAAAAACGAGCCGCCACACAGCATCATCAGCAAAAAAATAAAAAGGTTATAGCTCACAGAATAAAGCGATGCAAAAATAATTATTTTTTATATAAAATAGTTTTCATTGCATAAAACCGACAAAAACATAAAAAAAGACCTAAATGAGGTATCGCTGTAACCGTACTGACCCGAAGAATAAAACCGCTTTATCAATTTTACCGCACGCGGAATGGTGTAAACGCACCCCCCCAAAAGAAATTCATGAAACGCTGTTTTTTGTTCATTCTGCGTCCCAAAAATAGGAATAAAAAGCGATCAAAAAATGTCACGTGCCCGAAAATGGTACCAATAAAAACGTCAATTCGTCGCGCAAAAAATAAGACCTCACATGACTCAGTGGGTCAAAATACGGAAAAATTATAGCTTTCAAAATGTGGTGATGCAAAAACTATTTTACAATAAAAAGCGTCTTTTATCGTGTGACAGCCGCCAAACATAAAAACCGCCATAAATAGTAAGTCAAACCCCCCGTTATCACCCCCTTAGTTAGGGAAAAATAATAAAACTAAAAAAAAAGTATTTATCTCCATTTTCCCGTTAGGGTAAGGCTGTGTGCACACGCTGCGGATTAGGTGCGGATTCATCCGCGCGGATTTTGTAAAATCCGCAGGTCAAAAGACCTGCGGTTTTACCTGCGGATTGCTCTGCGGCTTTGTCCTGCGGTTTTTCATCTCCTCAATAGAGGAGATGGCAAACCGCAGGAGAATCCACAGAAAGAATTGACATGTCAATTCTTTCTGCGGATTGAAAACCGCAGATAATCCGCGCGGAAAATTCCGCACCGTCTGCACTGCGGTTTTTGATTCCCATAGGGAATCATGGTACTGTACACCGCAGCAGAAACTGCTGCGGGTTCGCAGCAGCCAAAACCGCTGCGGAACCGCAGCAAAATCCGCAGCGTGTGCACACAGCCTTAGGGTTAGGGCTAGGGCTAGGGCTAGGGTTAGGGTTAGGGTTAGGGTTAGGGTTAGGGCTAGGGTTAGGGCTAGGGTTAGGGCTAGGGTTAGGGCTCAGATTAGGGTTAGGGGTGTGTTGGGGTTAGGGTTGGAGTTATAATTGGGGGTTTCCACTGTTTGGGCACATCAGGGGTTCTCCAAATGCAACATGGCGTCTGATCTCAATTCCAGCCAATTCTGAGTTGAAAAAGTCAAATGGTGCTCCTTCCCTTCCAAGCTCTGCCATGCGCCCAAACAGTGTTTTACCCCAACATGTAGGGTATCAGCCTACTCAGGTCAAATTGCCAAACAATTTTTGGGGTCCAATTTCTCCTGTTACCCTTAGGAAAATAAAAAATTGGGGGCAAAAATATCATTTTTGTGGAAAAAAATGATTTTTTTTATTTTCACGTCCGAGTGTTATAAACTTCTGTGAAACACTTGGGGGTTCAAAGTGCTCACCACACATCTAGATAAGTTCCATGGGGGGTCTAGTGTCCAATATGGGGTCACTTGTGGGGAGTTTCAATAGTTTAGGTACATCAGGGGCTCTCCAAACGCACATGACACCAGCAGACCATTCCATCAAAGTCTGCATTCCAAAACGTCACTGCTTCCCTTCCGAGCCCCGACGTGTGTCCATACAGTAGTTTTCTCCCACATATGGGGTGTCAGCATACTCAGGCCAAATTGGACAACAACTTTTGGGGGTCCAATTTCTCCTGTTACCCTTGGGAAAATGAAAAAATTGGGGACTAATTGATCATGTTTCTGGAAAAAATACGATTTTTTTATTTTCATGCCCTGGCATTATAAACTTCAGTGAAGCCCTTGGGGGTTCAAAGTGCTCACCTCACATCTAGATAAGTTCCTTAGTGGGTCTAGTTTTCAAAATGGGGTCATTTGTGGGGGGTTTCCACTGTTTAGGTACATTAGGGGCTCTCCAAAGGCAACATGACACCCGCAGACCATTCCAGCAAAGTCTGCATTCCAAAACGTCACTACTTCACTTCCGACCCCCGACGTGTGCCCATACAGTAGTTTTCTCCCACATATGGGGTATCAGCATACTCAGGACAAATTGGACAACAACTTTTGGGGTCCAATTTCTCCTGGTACCCTTGGGAAAATAAAAAAATGGTGACTAAAAGATCATGTTTGTGGAAAAAATACGAATTATTTATTTTCACGCCCGGGCATTATAAACTTCTGTGAAGCACTGGGGGGGTCAAAGTGCTCACCACTCATCTAGATAAGTTCCTTAGGGGGTCTAGTTTCCAAAATGGTGTCATTTGTGGGGGGTTTCCACTGTTTTGGTACATCAGGAGTTTTCCAAACGCGACATGGTGTCCGATCTCAATTCCAGCCAAAAACGTCAAATGGCGCTGCTTCCCTTCCGAGCTCTGCCATGCGCCCAAATAGTGGTTTACCCCCACATGTGGGTTATCAGCGTACTCAGGACAAATTGCACAATAACTTTTACGGTCCTGTTACCCTTGGAAAAATAAGAATTGAGGGTGAAAAGATCATTTTTGTGGAAAAAATATGATTTTTTAATTGTATGGCTTTATGTTATAAACTTCTGTGAAGCCCATGGGGGTTCAAAGTTCTCACCACACATCTAGATAAGTTCCTTAGGGGGTCTAGTTTCCAAAATGGTGTCATTTGTGGGGGGTTTCCACTGTTTTGGTACATCAGGGGTTTTCCAAACGCGACATGGTGTCCGATCTCAATTCCAGCCAAAAACGTCAAATGGCACTGCTTCCCTTCCGAGCTCTGCCATGCGCCCAAATAGTGGTTTACCCCCACATGTGGGGTATCAGCGTACTCAGGACAAATTGCACAATAACTTTTAGGGTCCTGTTACCCTTGGGAAAATAAAAATTGGGGTGAAAAGATCATTTTTGTGGAAAAAATATGATTTTTTAATTGTACCGCTGTACGTTATAAACTTCTGTAAAGCCCTTGTGGGTTCAAAGTTCTCACCACATATCTAGATAAGTTCCTTGTGGGGTCTAGTTTCCAAAATGGGGTCACTTGTAGGGGGTTTCCACTGTTTAGGTACATCAGGGACTCTCCAAACGTGACATGGCGTCCGATCTGAATTCCAGCCAATTTTGCATTGAAAAAGTCAAACGGCGCTCCTTCCATTCTGAGCTCTGCCATGCGCTGAAACAGTCGTTCCCCCCCACAAATCAGGTATCAGCGTACTCAGGACAAATTGCACAATAACTTTTGCAGTCCAATTTCTCCTGTTACCCTTGGTAAAATAAAAAAAATTGAACCTGAAGTATTTTTTTTGTGAAAAAAAGTTAGATGTTCATTTCTTTTTAAATATTCAAAAAAATTCCTGTGACGCACCTAATGGGTTAATAAACTTCTTGAATGTGGTTTTGAGCACCTTAAGGGGTTCAGTTTTTAGAATGGTGTCACTTTTGGGTATTTTCTATCATATAGACCCCTCAAAGTGGCTTCAAATGTGATGTGGTCCTAAAAATAAAATGGTGTTGTAAAAATGAGAAATCGCTGGTCAACTTTTAACCCTTATAACTTCCTAACAAAAAAAAATTTTTGTTCCAAAATTATGCTGATGTAAAGTAAACATGTGGGAAATGTTACTTATCAAGTTTTTTGTGTGCCGTATCTCTGTGATTTAAGGGCATAAAAATTCAAAGTTGGAAAATTGCGAAATTTTCAAAATTTTTGCCAAATTTCCATTTTTTTCACAAATAAACGCAAGTTATTTGAATGAAATTTTACCACTAACATGAAGTACAATATGTCACGAGAAAACAATGTCAGAATCACCAGGATCAATGGAAGCGTTCCAGAGTTATGACCTCATAAAGGTACAGTGGTCAGAATTGTAAAAATTGGCCCGGTCATGAACGTGCAAACCACCCTTGGGGGTGAAGGGGTTAAAGAGCCAGGATGGATGAACACAGAACTTAAACACTTGCTATACAAGAAAAAAAGAAATGTATATCAAATGGAAAGAGGGGATCATAACTAAAGTAGAATATAATACTGTCTGCAAGGAATACAGGGCAATTGTTTGAAGAGCTAAAGTCAGTAATGAAGTGAGGCTTGCAAGGGATTCCAAAAGCAATCAAAAAGGATTTTGTGGGTATGTCAAAAGCAAAAGTCAAAGATGCTATACGATTTTTGCAGGATGAAAAGGGTAAAATGCTCCAAAATGATGTTGAGAAAGCTGAACTTTTAAATTCCAATGTTGTGTCTGTGTTCTCTAAGAAAGCAAATGTAACATTATCTGATCTTCACTGTGCTATTGAAGGAATAAAATAATCCACACTATCAATTTACAGAAAGATGGTGAGGGAACACTTAGTTAATTTAAATCTCCTGGTCCAGATGAATTACATCCTAGGGTACTGAAAAAGATAGCAGAGGATTCAAAATTACAGAACCACTAGCAAGAATCTTTGAAAATTCCTGGAAAACAGGAGCAGTGCCAGAAGATTATATGTGGAAAAATGTTTTCCCTTCCTTCAAAAAAGGAAAGAAGATGGAGCCAGAAAATTACAGGCCAGGGAGCCTTACTTCTATACCAGGAAATTATTTGAACAAATTATTAACAGTATGTATGTAATTATTTGGATAAGAATAAAATAATTAACCAGAGCCAGCATGGGTTTGTAGCAAACGAGTCATGCAAGACTAATAAAATTTCCTTCAATAATCACTGACTGAGTGGATCAAGGAAATGTGGTAGATATGGTATATCTCAACTTCAGCAAAGCAATTGATAACGTATCTCATACTATCCTTATTGAAAAAATGGCCAAGTATTGGATTGACAAGGCTACGGTTAGGTGAATTCATAACTGACTCTGTGGTCATACGCAAAGAGTGATAATAAGTGGCTGCATATCAAATTGGAGGAGTGTTTCAAGTGGGGTACAACAAGGCTCTGTCCTGACCCCAGTGTTGTTCAACAATTTTATAAATTATCTAGATGAGGGAACTGAAGGTAAATTAATCAAATTTTCAGATGTTACAAAGCTAGGAGGGATCGTTAAAACAAGAGAAGACAGGGAAAGAATTCAGAAGGATCTAGATAAGCTTGAACAATGGGCAGCTATTAATAGAATGGTATTTAATAGGGAGAAATGCAAGATTCTACATCTGGACAAGAGAAATGAAAATATATATACAGCTCTGGCAAAAATTAAGAGGCCACCACATCAAAACCCTGTCATGGGCAGCCCATTCTCCAGACCTGAACCCCATTCAAAACCTCCTGAATGTAATCAAGAGGAGGATGGATAGTCACAAGCCATCAAACAAAGAACTGCTTAAATTTTTGTGCCCGAAGCAGTGTGAAAGACTGGTGGCAAGCATGCCAGGATGCATGAAAGCTGTTTTAAAAAACCATGGTAATTCCACAAAATATTGATTTGTGAAATCTTCCCGAGTTAAAAACATTAGTATTGCTGTTTCTAGATGATTATGAACTTGTTTTCTTTGCATTATTTGAGATCTGAAAGCACTGTTTTGTTTTTTTTTTTAATTTGGACCATTTCTCCTTTTCAGAAAAAAAACCCAATTTATTGCTTGGAAATTCGGAGACATGTTGTCAGAAGTTTGTACACTAAAAGAACAATTTACATTTTACTCAAAAATATACTTATAAAGAGAAAAATCAGACAAACTGAACAATTGGAAGTGGTCTCTTAACTTTTGCCAGAGCTGTATATATATATATATATATATATATATATATATATAGCCTAGCCACACACATACATGTGTGTATATATATATATATTACATAGTCTCCTATATTATGTATATTGCTGTCACTTATTACACAGTGCCCTCTCTTGTTATGTACAGCACTGTCCCTTACATATTGGATTATATAGAGCCCTGTCAATGTTACATACTGTCCTCTCTTGTTAGATGTATAAAGCAATGATGGCTGATGGAGCATGGGAAAGCTTCTTTTCTAATGGAGGAGCTGATGGACTGGTCATCTGGTCACTGGCTGCTCCATCAGCAGTCATTTTATATCTAACAATAGGTGGACCTATATAATAAAAGCAGGTGCTGTAAATAACAAAAATAAAAAGAATAAACTATGTAAGAGACAGCACTCTACATAACAGCAGAGGAAGCTATATAATAAGGGATGGCACCATATACAGTGGGGAACAAAAGTATTTAGTCAGCCACCAATTGTGCAAATTCTCCCACTTAAAAAGAGAGAGGCCTGTAATTGACATCATAGGTAGACCACAACTATGAGAGTCAAAATGGGAAATCAAATCCAGAAAATCACCTTGACTGATTTGGCAAGATTTATTTTTCAAATTATGGTGTTAAATAAGTATTTGGTCACCTAAAAAACATGCAAGATTACTGTCTCTCACATACGTGTAACTTCTTCTTTAAGAGGCTCCTCTGTCCTCCACTCACCAGTAGTAATGGCACCTGTTTGAACTTGTTATCAGTATAAAAGACACCTGTCCACACCCTCAAACAGTCACACTCCAAACTCCACTATGGTGGAGACCAAAGAGCTGTTGAAGGATACCAGAAACAAATTTGTAGCCCTGCACCAGGCTGGGAAGACTGAATCTGCAATAGGCAAGCAGCTTGGTGTGATGAAATCAACTGTGGGAGCAATTATAAGATAATGGGAGACATACAAGACCACTGATAATCTCCCTCGATCTGGGGCTCCATGCAAGATCTCATCCCGTGGGGTCAAAATTATCACAAAAAAACAGTGAGTTAAAATCCTGGAACCACACGGGGGGGACCTAGTGAATGACCTGCATAGAGCTGGAATCACCGTAACAAAGGCTACCTTCAGTAACACACTACGCCGCCAAGGACTCAGATCATGCAGAGCCAGACATGTACCCTTGCTTAAGCCAGTACATGTGCAGGCCCATCTGAAGCTTGCTAGAGAGCATTTGGATTATCCAGAAGAGTATTGGGAGAATGTCATATGGCCTGATGAAACCAAAGCAGAACTGTTTGGTAGAAACAAAACTCATTGTGTTTGGAGGAGACAGAATCCTGAGTTGCATCCAAAGAGCACCATACCTACTGTGAAGCATGGGGGTGGCAACATTATGCTTTGGAGCTGTTTCTCTGCAAAGTGACCAGGATCCATGTACATGAAAGAATGAATGGGGCTATGTATCATGAGATTTTGAGTGCAAACCTCCTTCCATCAGCAAGGGCATTAAAGATGAAACGTGGATCTGTCTTTCATCATGATAATGATCCCAAGTGCTTCGTAAGAAGCATATGAAGGTCCTGGAGTGGCCTAACAAGTCTCCAGATCTCAACCCCATAGAAAACCTTTGGAGGGACTTGAAAGTCTGTGTTGACCAGTGACAGGTCCAAAACATCACTGCTCTAGAGGAGATCTACATGGAGGAATGGGCCAACATACCACCAACAATGTGTGCCAACCTTGTGAAAACTTATAGCAAATGTTTGACCTCTGTCATTGCCAAGAAAGGATATAGTGTATAGCAAAATATTGAGATGAACTTTTATTAATGACCAAATACTTATTTTCCACCATAATTTGAAAAATAAATCTTACCAAATCAGACAAGATTATTTTTTTGGGATTTGTTTTCTTATTTTGACTCTCATAATTGTGGTCTACCTATGATGTCAATTACAGGCCTCTCTCATCTTTTTAAGTGGGAGAACTTGCACATTTGGTGGCTGACTAAATACTTTTTTTTCCCCACTGTATAATTAAAGAGGAAGGTACGTAATAAAGGACGGTGTTGTACATAATACAAGAGGAAACTCTGTAACTAAGGACAGCGCTATACATAACAAATGAGTACACTATATGCTAAGGGAATTTGCTTTACAGAAGTGAGTACACTATATACTAAGAGACTGTGCTATACATAATAAGTCAGATAACTATATACTAGGGGACTGTGCTATACATAATAAGTGAGTACACTATATACTAAGGGACTGTGCTATGCATAATAAGGCTACATCCCTGTATCTGTGCAGTGTTGGTGTGCTTCCCGTTTTTACAGACACATTGAGCATGTCCTATTCTAATCCTCAAAATCGGATCTGAACAGAACATTCTCTGACCCTCACGGATCTCATTCTTAGATTCGTGATTTTCATGTATGTGTGAATGGAGCTATAAATCTCTGAGTCCGTGTGCCATCCAATAAAAAAACCTGGAAGCACACGGACATTTCACACAAATGTGAAAATGTAGAATAAAGGATTTTACAAATAAACGTTATCACTCCACGTCACACAATGCAGATACAGAATAAAATCTATATCTGGGCACTTACCGCTGGTGTCTCATCTGATTAGAGCCACTTTCTCCTGTTTCTCCTCCATCTGGTCAGACCTTCATGTTGACATCTCCAAGCCATGACCCCCCTTGTGACGATGATCTTCTCAGCCCTGAAAATAACGAGGTCACATATATTGTATACATACATGTGTCTCCCCCTTGAAGACAAACATGTACCCCACTATTAGCCATGCACCATTAAAAATATAAAGCTATAAGGAGCACTGTGTTCCCCATTAACTATAATCTCTGACTCCCAATAATATAAATTATACAGTCTGTGACTCTCACCAATTTCCTGTTAGGCCATGTGCCCACAGAATATATGTAAGGTTTTAAAGTATAGGAAAAGTGAATGAGATCCCTGAAGTCTCATGCACACGCTGCTTATTTTTTTCTTGCAGATTTTCAGCAGATTAAAATCTGCATTATGGCAATTCTTGCAGCGCATTTCACCTGTACTAATGGGGGAAAATACGTAACAAAAGCATGGGAAAAATGTGGAAAAAAATACGTGTATTTTAAGCAACTTTCTTCCTGCCAACACATTTGGATATGCACCAGAATTTTCTCCTGCAAATCCTGAATGTGTGCACATAGCCTTAGTCCCTGTCCTGTCCCCCCATTCATTACAAGTCCTTGATAGCATCATAATAAATTTGGGGGTGGGAGAAGATGCTATCAAGTACTAAACATCTTCCGCCACTTCCCAATTCATCGTAAGTCCCTGGCAGTGTCTTCACCCACTTTTCAATTCATTATAAAGTGTCCTATGCACCTTACCATCTCTTCTCGCATTACCCAATACATTTTATGTCCCCGGTAGCATCACAATGAATTGTGAGATGGGGGATGATGCTATCAGGGGCTTAGCACCCTCCTCCACCACCCAAATCATTTTACATCCATATCTAATGTCTTCCCCTCCTCCCCCTATTTCTAAGTCCCCCTTCCTCCCATCCCAATTCCCCCATCCCCACTATCATTGCCCTCTCTACCACTTCCATCATTGCCCTCTCCACCACCCAAATCATTGCCTTCCCCATCACCTCCATCATTGCCCTCTCCACCACCTCCATCATTGTTCTCCCCCTCCACTCCCATCATTGTCCTCTCCACCAAATCCATCAATGCCTTCTCCTCCACCACCCCCATCATTGCCCTTTCCACCACCTCCATCATTGCCTTCTCCACCACGGGCAGGAAGCATGATGGATCCGTGCAGCTCCGCTGCCTACAGGAGAAAATGGCAGCAGAGTGGAGCTGCACAGATCCATCCTGCTTCCTGCCCGCGCTTCTTGTCTCACATAGCAGCACAGCTGGATGATGTCAGCATTTAGCGCATGTGTGGCGGGCAGGGAGCGATCGCTCCCTGCCCGCCACACATGAGGAAAATCTGGCTAGGGGTCCCCTGGAGCCTCGGAGCCAGATAAACAGGCCAGATTGCCCTCAATGTTAGCCACCCTGCAGGGGCCCCCTCCACCTCCGGGCCCCTGTGTAGCCACACCGGCTACACATGCGATATGTCTGCCCCTGGACCACATGAGTCAACAGTGTGATTCAGCAGCAAAAAGGGGCAAACACAGTTCTGGCATGTATTAAGAGAAGCATAATGTCTAGATCAGTATAGAGAGATCATCCTTATTCTCATTTTCACATGGAAACACGAGAAGCAATGGAATGAAACTGAAAGGGAGAAAATACAGATTATATATTAGAAAAAAATTTTTTGACAGGGTGATCAGTGAGTGTAACATCCTTCAATGGATATCCAAGAAGTATCATTTCTCCTTGCGGAGAATGACATGCTAAACATGTTGAGATGAGGAGACTTAAAGCCGCAATGCTCCTCTGGGAAATATGCTAATTATGCAAATTGTCTCTTCAGAGAGGAAGAGCACTAGAACTCTAGTACCACCTATTGGAAGTAGCAATCCTAAAAGTCAATGTAAACCCTTTAACGAGCCTCATTACATGACTTAGGATAAAAGCCAAGCCAGAATCTCAATTTGCAGACACTGTGTTTCGGGGTACTGCCCCTCATCAGTGCAAAGTGTGAGATCTGGCCCTCTTCCTCTCTCAAGAGACAATTTGCATAATTAGCATATTTCCCAGAGGAGCATTGCAGCTTTAAGTCTCCTCATCGCAACATGTTTAGCATATCATTCTCCGCAAGGAGAAATGATACTTCTTGGATATCGGTCAGACGGCTCTCTCACAGCCAAACCAGATCTCACACTTTGCACTGATGAGGGGCAGTACCCCAAAACAGTGTCTGCAAATTGAGATTCTGCCTTGGCTTTTATACTAAGTCATGTAATAAGGCTCGATAAAGGGTTGACATTGCCTTATAGGTTTGCTACTTCCAATAGGTGGCACTAGAGTTCTTCCTCTCTGAAGAGACAATTTGCATAATTAGCATCCTTCAATGGAAGTATTCAAACAGAGGCTGGACAGACATCTTTCAGAGATGGTTTAGCGAATCCTGAAATTGAGCAGGGGGTTGGGCATGATGATGCTGGAGCAGGGGCGGACACTGACAGCTTGGGGCCCCTGTGCAAGAAATATGTCTGGGCCCCCCACCCCGCTCGATACACTACTTAGGAGGAAGGAAATCTGGCTATGGGATCCCTGAAGCCTCGTGCTCTGAGCAACAAGCCAGATTGCCCTCATTATTACCGCCCTGTAAGCAGGGGCGTACATAGAACTTACACCAGAACAAAAGTTCTATTTGGACACACACACTAATTATATATATAAATATCCATTAGCATTCGCTTCTGCTGGTTCCAGAGCAGTCATACTTGCAGTCAGGTGACAACTAGTGTCAACTATGTCGGTGAATAGAATACTGCAGACATGGCTGACACTCTAGCAGGGCCAGCGCTAGGGACAGGCAGACCAGGCAGCTGCCTAGGGCCCCTGCTTCTCCAGGAGCCCCCAGCCAGTGGCCGCTATGGAGTCAGTGAGTAAGAGGGGCATGGCGCTCCCCCTCCCCATCGTGCATTCAACTTATTGGCATTATAGATGCCGATACAGTTTGAAAGCAGTGATGGAGGCGAGAGCGTCATGTGACACTCCCTCTCCCACCACTCCCCCTCTGCCTCTGACTCAACGTGTATCAGCATTGGAGATGATGATGAGATGCTGAGACACTCTGCAGAAGCCAAAGCAGCAGGGAAAGAGGAGGAAAGGTAAGTATTTTGTGTGTATGCATTATAGTGTGTGTGTGTGTGTGTGTGTCTGCACTATACTGAGTTTTGGGGGGGCTGCATTGTACTGTGTGTGTAGGGGGAAGCATTACACTGTGTGTGAGGGCTGCATTATACTGTGTGTGGGGGGACTGCACTATACTATGTATGTGGGAGGCTGCACTATACTGTGTGGGGGCTGCATTATACTGTGTGTGTGTGTGTGGGGCTAAATTATGCTGTGTGGGGGGCTGCACTATACTGTGTGTTTGAGGGGGGGCTGAATTATACTGTGTGTGGGGGGCTGTATTATACTCTGAGGAGGCTGCATTATGCTCTGAGGGGACTACATTATACTGTGTGTGGGGCTGCATTATATTCTTTGAGGGGGCTGAATTATGCTGTGTGTGTTTCTGCATTATAATCTATTAAGGACCATGGTCCGTGCATTATGCCATATGTACTACAGTATATGGGACCTGCATTATACTGTATGTGAGCTACATTATACTGTTTCGAGGACTATCTCTCCCCATCATTCTTCCTCAACCGAAGTAAAGAGGCTGGGAAAAGAGAGTCAAACAACTGCAATATTGTCGATCACTCGTTTAACGGCCTGAACACAGCGCATGTAAATACAACAGAAATGTTTCCGTGTGATGATGCAATATGTGAGCTTTTGGGGTTCCAACTTTAAACTTTTGCTCAGGGCCCCACTTTGTCTAAAACCGACCCTGCACTCTAGTTGGCACATGCCAGCAAGTGCACAAAGCGCAGAATTACGTTTTTTGGTTGCCGCTACATTGCAATAAAATGCAATAATGAGCGATCAAAAGATCGTATATACACCAAAATGGTATCACTAAAAACGTCAGCTCAGTGCGCAAAAAATAAGCCCTCATCCAGCCCCAAATCATGAAAAATGGAGACGCTACGAGTCTCGGAAAATGGCGCCTTTTCTTTTACCAAAGTTTGGATTTTTTTTCACCACTTAAATAAAAATAACCTATACATGTGTGGTGTCTATGAACGCATAATGACCTGGAGATTCATAATGCCAGGTCAGTTTTAGCATTTAGTGAACCAAAAAGAAAAGTGCGGAATTGCACTTTTTTTTGCAATTTCAACACACTGGAATTTTTTTCCCGTTTTCCAGTGCACGATATGTTAAAACCAATGGTGTCGTTCAAAAGTACAACTTGTCCCGCAAAAAGACAAGCCCTCACATTTTGATAGAAAAATAGAAAAGTTATAGCTCTGGGAAGAAGGGGAGCAAAAAACGGAAACGTAAAAACGGAAAATGGCCCGGGAGTTAAGGGGATAATCCCTTCACTATGAAGCCGAAAATATATCTCCTCTAAATATCGGATCAACGCGAACTCCAATATTCATCACTGACCACCGGCTCCAGAAATTTTAATTAGCAATAATGCAGTTCAGATCTCATGTATTCAGTGTTTCCATATATTTGGGCCCTTCCAGTGTGCTGTTGTGCCTTTTTTTTGCACATTGTGCAGTCATTGCAGCTTGCTCCTGTTCATACTATATGGAGGTGCTGGTCATTTTTTTTTTTTTTTTGTAGTTTACCATTGGAGATTGTGACTGCCTCCTTTTCTGACTCTGCATTCCTCCCATCAGCCCAAGGGTGCTTTAAATTGGTGCTGGTTCCTACTTGCCCATTTTAAGTGTAGGCTTGCAGCCCTTCAGAGGCATGTTTGATATGTATTAGGTTAGGTACTCATCAGAGAAGTGCCACCTTGCCGTGGTTGATGGGCATACATAAATTGGCCAATTTATGAGCTAAGAGCCTTCATTTTTGTAAGTACATTTTTTTTTTTAGCAATAATGCAGTTCAAATCTTATGTATTCAGTGGTTGCATATATTTTAGCTTTCACAGAGTGCTGCTGTGCTCCTTTTTTTCTGGAGCCAGTGTACAGCTCCAGATAGTCTGAGATAATTCCTTTGAACAGAGGAACCCTCTGTACTTTTCTGCCTCTGAATATACGAATGCTAAGTTTATTGGCTGGTTCTTATAAGATCTCTTTGGGGGTGATTAAATGTTCATGGCAGGAGGTCCCACTTCAATGGAGGTTGAAGTGTCAACTCTTTCTCACTTTCCCAGTTATAATGAATCCCATATGTTCAATGTGAGGGCGATCTGTCCCCTCTCCGAAGATGTCTTCATGGATTTCACACATTTTCTCTGATAGCCATCAAAGGGTTTTTTTAAGGGGTTCACGTCAGGAGACTGTGACCTTCGACTCCAGAGTCTTCCAGGACCTCTTCTGAAACCAAGACTTGTTGGACTTTGAGATAGGCTTGGGATTATCATCCTGCTGGAAGGTCCAGTGACGCCCAAATCTCAGCTTGCTCACAGAAGATATGTTTTCTCATAGGATTTCCTAATACTTGTTTGAATCTATCTTGCCCTTCACTGACTGCAGAATTCCAGGGCCAGAAGAAGCAGAGCTGCCTCAGAACTTCAACAAGCCATCATCATGCTTCACTATAGATGTAGTGATATTTCCAGTGAATGCTTAATTTTTATTCCTTCTGACATACCACTGATCGATAGCCATGAAAAGTTCTGGTGCCTATTCATACATTTTTGAGCATATAAGAGCCAACTTTTCTGGTTCTTTAAGGTTAATAGAGATGTACATCTTGAAATTCAGGCATCGAGATTTTCAGCATTTAGTATCGACCTTACTGTGCAAAATAAGACCTTATTACCTGCTGTCACTAAATCTTACTGAAGGTTCTTGCAGTCATGCGAGGGTTTGTGGCCCCCTGCCTCCTCCAGAATCAGGTGGCAGCCAGTGATAGCTTCCTCTTTCTGTTATGACCTGCTGATATAGTGAGGGTTCCTTAACTTTAAACTTGCAAAACTACAGTTGTGTTCAAAAGTTTACATACCCCCAGCAGAATTTTTGCTTTCTTCGTCCTTTTTCAGAGAATGTGAATGATAACACCAGAACTTTTTCTCCACTCATAGTTAGTGGTTGGGTAAAGTAATTTATTGTCAAACTACTGTGTTTACTCTTTTTAAATCATGACAACCCAAAACATCCAAATGACCATATCAAAAGTTCACATACCCCATTTCTTAATACCGTGTATTGCCTCCTCTAATAGCAATGACAGCTTGAAGTCTTTTGTGGTAGTTGTGGATGAGGTTCTTTATTTTCTCAGATGGTAAAATTGCCCACTTTTCTTTGCAAAAAGCCTCCAGTTCCTGTAAATTCCTGGGCTGTCTAGCATGAACTACATGCTTGAGATCTCCTCAGAGTGGCTCAATGATATTGACGTCAGGAGACTGAGATGGCCACTCCAAAACATTCACTTTGTTCTGCTGTAGCCAATGACAGGTCAACTTGGCCTTGTGTTTTGGATCGTTATCATGTTGGAATGTCCATGTATGTCCCATGCGCAGCTTCTGGGCTGATGATTGCAAATTTGCCTCCAGTATTTGCTGATAACATGCTGCATTTATCTTTCCTTCAACTTTGACCAAGATTCCTGTGCCTTTATATCTCACACATCCCCAAATCCACCTCCATGCTTTACAGTGGTGTTCCTTTCATCATATGCCTTGTTAACCTCTCTCCAAATGTAACGTTTATGGTTGTGGCCAAAAAGTTAAATTTTGGTCTCTTCACTCCAAATTACCTTGTTCCAGAAGTTTTGAGGCTTTTCTCTGTGTTGTTTTGCATATTGTAGGCGAGATACTTTGTGGCACTTGTGCAGTAATGGCTTTCTTCTGTCGACTCGACAATGCAGCCCATTTTTCTTCAAGTGCCTCCTTATTGTGCATCTTGAAACAGCCACACTGCTAATTTTCAGAGAGTCCAGTATTTCAGCTTATGTAATTTTTGGGTTTTTCTTTAAATCCCGAACAATCTTACGGGCAGTTGTGGATGAAATTTTTGTTGGTCTACCTGATTCTGGTTTTGTTTTTACAGAGACCCTGATTTTCCTTTTGTTAATTACAGTTTCAACACTGCTGACTGGCATTATCAATTCCTTGTATATCTTTTTGTATCCCTTTCCTGTTTTATACAGTTCAACTACCTTTTCCCATAGATCCATTGACAATTCTTTTGCTTTCACCATGACTTACAATCCAAAAACGTCAGTGGCTGGATGAAAGATGCAAGAGTCTGTCTGGATCCGAGAAACTCACTCAGCTTTTATGCACACACATTGATTACAAGCAAACAGGTCACAAGTGAGGATGCTACTTTTAATAGCCATTCAAACTTTTGAGCACAACTGTATATCTCTAGAAACATGCAATGCCTTTGTATGGTTTTGTTTCATTTTCCCTTTTGTTCAAGGCAATGATCTTCTACTCTTAACTTTTTGGACCATTATCTAGACCAGCCATTGCTCATTAGGAATGGGCTAAAGTTCCTTAGGAGCTCTGCTAGAAGTTGGTATCTGCCTGTGCGTCACGTATGCAGCAGGTCATAACAGCCAAAGGTTCTCTAGAAAGTACTAATGACAATTGTTATGAAGGTGTACAGGATGGGCCCTTTATATGGATAAACCTAAATAAAATGGGAAAGATTGGTGACCCTGATCGGTGCGCTGACTTTGCAGAATGGGCAAAACAAAAATTGGAACAGGACCCTCAGTTTACACAGAATATTATGTTTAGTGATGAGGCAAACTTTTTGGGTGGGCCATTTATATGGAGTAGGGTAACCGCAAAAAATCGATGTCGGAATTTTGTCCGTCTGGACCCCACAAAACGATTCCCCTTTCCAGATATTGAGATAGCCAAAATTTGAGCTCGATCAAACAACGTTAACCCGTGCCGCTCGTCGCTCAAAGTTTGAAAAAATCCAAATTGAGGTATTTTAAGATTTAGGTATTTTGCATAGTCTGTTAGACTATAAAGAATGTGACAACAACATTGCAGAAATAGCCCTGACCAAATTTTCGAACCATTTGTGGTATTTGAATGCAGAGTTGGTGGGATTATCGTTTTTTGATCCCACCATTAAAGACAATGAAAAGTTGTTAATGGCTAATAAATTGCTCAGTAGCACAGATGAACCATCAGAGCACGCTAGGGTTGTAAATCCAAAAGTTAGGAAAGAAAAATTAAAAGAGGTAGGAAGTAACCGACTTTAACGACCTTCTGACAAAAGATGAAGAACAAAAGCAATATGTCCTGCAAGTTGTAAGCAAATGCCGAGCATTATATTCTGACGTTTCAAAAACTACTTTAACGAAAGCTCTAGAATAGATTAGATAACTATGTAAAATTATCAACTCATGTAGGTTAGCGTGCTCTGATGGTTCATCTGTGCTACTGAGCAATTTATTAGCCATTAACAACTTTTCATTGTCTGTAATGGTGGGATCAAAAAACGATAATCCCACCAACTCTGCATTCAAATACCACAAATGGTTCGAAAATTTGGTCAGGGCTATTTCTGCAATGTTGTTGTCACATTCTTTATAGTCTAACAGACTATGCAAAATACCTAAATCTTAAAATACCTCAATTTGGATTTTTTCAAACTTTGAGCGACGAGCGGCACGGGTTAACGTCGTTTGATCGAGCTCAAATTTTGGCTCTCTCAATATCTGGAAAGGGGAATCGTTTTGTGGGGTCCAGACGAACAAGATTCTGACATTTTTTCCCCCCCATATGAGATCCGGTCACCCTAATATGGAGTCACCTAAATAAAATGGGAAAGGTGACAGTTTTCTTGCGTAGGGTGTCTTGCATTGAAGACTGCTGCAATGACCCGGGTACTGCGTTCACCAGACATCAACACAATTTCTATCTGCTCCTCACATGTTAACCTCTGCGACGTGTCAATGGCTGTAAACAAAGAGAAACTTGTAAATAACTCATGAAAGAATAAAGTTATGTTTAAACCAAGCACACCATTGTTTTTCTTGTGATATTCTCAATAAGTTTGATGTGTCACATGACCCTCTTCCCATTGAAAAAAGTAAAGTTAGATCCAAAATGGCCAACTTCAAAATGGCTACCATTGTCACCACCCATATTGAAGTTTTCCCCCTCCCATATACTAATGTGCCACAAACAGGAAGTTGATATCACCAACCATTCCCATTTTATTTAGGTGTATCCATATAAATGGCCCACTCTGTAAAATAACTCTGAGACTGCAGTAGTCAGTAAAAGAGGCATGTTGCACTGAATTTGAAGAAACCACTTGTTACATTTGTTGTGTTGAGCTATTTAAATTGTTATAGTCTCATTGGTTTTTGCAAACAGCAGTCAGATGGTAAATTTTGATGATAAACCTAATTTGCATTTGGAGTTGAATAATTTTGATTGCAGCTGTATAATTTACCGTATATACTCGTGTATAAGCCGAGATTTTCAGCCCATTTTTTGGGGGCTGAAAGTCCCCCTCTCGGCTTATACATGGGTCATATACCTGGGGGTCGGCGGGGAAGGGGGAGCGGGGGTGTCAGAGGTCATACTTACCTGTCCTGCCGCGGTCTCTGCAGCCTCGCTCGCTTCTCCACTGTCTCCCTTCCTGTCTTCAGAGGTCACATGGTGGCCGCTCATTACCACTCATGAATATGCGCATGACAGGAAGACAGGAAGGGAGACAGTGGAGAAGCGAGCGAGGCTGCAGAGACCGTGGCAGGATGGGTGAGTATAGCGATATTCACCTGTCCCCGGCCCATCGCTGCTCACCGCTGTCTCTGCTGCATCCTGTGTCAGTGATGTTTAGGCAGCAGGGGGCGCAGTGATGTGATTAGTGCGTGCCGTACCCTCTGCTCGCTGAACAGTCACTGACACAAGAAGCGGCAGACAGCGGCGATGGACCCAGGAGAGGTGAGTATGGCTTTTTTTTTTTTTTTTGCAGCATATGGGGGCATATTCTATGAAGCAGCATATGGGGGCATAGTCTATGGGGCAGCATATGGGGCATATTCTATGGGGCAGCATATGGGGACATATTCTATGGGGCAGCATATGGGGGCATAGTCTATGGAGCAGTATATGTGGGCATAGTCTATGGGGCAGCATATGGGGGGCATATTCTAATCTATGGAGCAGCATATGGGGCATATTCTATGGGGCAGCATATGGGGGCATAGTCTATGGAGCAGTATATGGGGGCATAGTCTATGGAGCAGTATATGGGGGCATAGTCTATGGAGCAGTATATGGGGGCATAGTCTATGGAGCAGTATATGGGGGCATATTCTATGGAGCAGCATATGGGGCATATTCTATGGGGCAGCATATGGGGGCATAGTCTATGGAGCAGTATATGAGGGCATAGTCTATAGAGCAGCATATGGGGGCATATTCTATGGAGCAGCATATGGGGGCATATTCTATGGAGCAGCATATTCTATGGGGCAGCATATGGGGGCATAGTCTATGGAGCAGTATATGAGGGCATAGTCTATAGAGCAGCATATGGGGGCATATTCTATGGAGCAGCATATGGGGGCATATTCTATGGAGCAGCATATTCTATGGAGCAGCATATGGGGGCATAAACTATGGAGCAGCATATGGGGGCATAGTCTATGGATTCCACCCTCGGCTTATACACGAGTCAATAAGTTTTCCCAGTTTTTTGTGGCAAAATTAGGGGGGTCTTCTTATACATGAGTATATACGGTATATATTATATTATGGAAAGATAAATCCTTAGCAAGACTTGGCTTTGAATGTATATGTTACCATAACAGAGAGGAGCCAGAAGATCATAGTACCTCATTTCTCATACTCCTACACTGATTAGAAGCACTTCACCATCTTATTAAACAGTGCATGTTTCTTTTAGTAGTGCATGGGTTAATTTGCTCACTTGGGAGCTCCTGGAGGCTTTCCTGCATTTAGGCTCAGCTGTTCACTGTTAACCACGCCCATCTCCTATATAAACTAGACCCCGGCTAGCATTCATTGTCAAAGCCAGCTTATGATACATGGCTGGAGGTTGTTGTTGGTTATTATAGGAGTAGACGTTTGGTGAATTTATCTGTGACTGTTGCTAGGTTTTGAGTGTGTGATAATTTTTCTTCTTTGGTTTCACCTCATCCTCCATTCCCGGGGGTACACCTCTGTCGTGTGTGTGAGTATATTTGCATGACTGGTATTTTTCTTTATCCCTTTTCATATTACCTTGCTAGTCTGGTTGGAGTATTATGGTGTAAGAGGTGAAGCACAAGAAGACTCAGAGAGGGGTTACCTTCTCTGCTCCTGATCTGGAACAACTTGGCCAGACAGCAGGCTTGCTAGGGGGAAGACTTTCTGCCCTGGACGTGCTGGGTCATGTGACTGCTGGGAGGAGAGAGGAACAGGAAGGAGGGCAGCCTGAGAGCATGCAAAGCTCAGAGCAGCATGTGCAGGGGACAGGGCAGGTTGCAGCTGCACGCAGGGGAGAATAGAGAACTCCCGTTCAGAGGACAAATCCAGGGGGACTGTGCAGAGACTACATCTTGTGAATACATGAGACCAGAGCCTGCAGTGACTGGAGAGGTGCGTTCTGACCCCCGTGCAGCGACAGTGTCCCCCGTGCGTAGCCCCGGTACCTGCGGTGTTGTTGCAGAGCCCCTGACTCCTGCTGAGAGAATTATGAAGACACAGAGCCTTTTATTCCTGTGGAGAGATTGTTTAGTTTTGGAGCATAGACTCAGAGCAGGGGACACCCGGAATGCCTTGTATTCCCCCCGCCTTTCTTCATTAACCCCCGAGACCCCTGTTGTGGGTCCTTAGAGACTGCAGTGCCTACAGCGACTAGAGAGACAACAAGTGCTGCTGCTGATGGCGCCGATGCGGGAGAAGACGACCCTACAAGCAAGTACTCAGCAGACTGATAAGTTCCAAGAACACCTGTTTCTAACTGTTATTCTTTTTGACTGTTTGATATACTGCTTTAAAACCAGGTTAACCCCCACTGATTTCTCCCTGCGAAGAGTATCATATCCCTGTAAATAAAACCCTTTAACTTTTGATCTGTCTCGGTTCTGTGGTGACATACCAGCACCTGCACGTTTATTACAATGGTACACTGCGTGGGTGGGGGAAGGCTAGAGAAAGAGGAAGGATTCGGGAGCTAAGGCAAGGTATGTGGCCCTGGCGTCTTCACCATCAGAAGTAATCCATGGAACAGGGCGAGCTAGGGTGCCCCTAGCACTGTGTACAGGGAAGGATCCAGTGGTCACCTGACAACCAACAACAGAGTTGTGATAGTATTTTAGACTTTGGATGCTTAGTTAATTTAAAATGAAGATAACAGACAGAAGTTCAATATCTTCCAGATCTGCTCCAATCTCACTTTTATGTGTAACAGACATGTCAAAAAGACCTTAAGTCAGAACTGTAGTTTCAATAAACTTTGCATAAATCTATAGTGCAGTAAAATATAAGAAACTTTGTAATACAAGTTATATCTTATCAGAGTAATCTGCTTCCTTCTCCACTTATGAGACACTTCTCCTTTTTCCTCTTGAACTCACCATGCACTCTGAAAACACAGCTCAACATCTTGCTCGATACTTGACGCACTGTTAACACAGGTGTCAAGTTACTCAGTCTATTATACTGAGTAAAGGGAAGGAAAATTGAGGACCAGAGTGAGAAAACATGCAGAAAAAGACACAGAAAGATCATGCTGAGCTTTCTAAAAAATCTTTTACTTCATCCCAAAGCTGGATTCACATCTACACTGATCAGTACAGCTATATAATTTGCTCCATATTGCTGCTGCTTCTTCTTCTTACTGTGTGCTTACTAAAGAATGAATTAACAGAAATCCATCATATTTGTGCATGTGCTGTATGGAAGACATCGTAGTAAGGTAGTTTCCGCTTGTCAGCTCACAGTGAATTTCGAATTAAGAGATAAAGCCTGTACAGAGTTAGTTAAAACTGTTGAAAATAGATGATACCAGATTTAATGTCTGTCCTCATGTTAACACATGGGACAGTTACCCTTTCATTCCACAGATTTGACCCAAATATGGAAATAATTCCATTCATTAGTTTCTGGTTAATACTCAGACACCAGATAAACTGGTTTGCAGATCTCAAGTTTAAAGTGATAATCCATATTACTGGCATATTACTAGGATTTGCCATCTCTTTATGATTATGGGGTATCAACTCCAAACATTTATTTAGCAGAATCAGTGGGGGTTTCAGAGGTTGGGCCCCAACTATTCATAAAGTGATGGTTTATCCTATGATACACTATTAATTTATCAGATAGTAATACCCTCTCAAATAATGTTATGGTATAAATACATCTTCACAATCAAATAGTCTCTAGTGAACATGCTGTGATTTTTAACTATTAACATAATTAAAATGTTGAAGCCAGTCCTCCAAGTGATGGTAGAAGCATCAAGAATTTGATCTTGCCATCTCTTACTTCCACAATATTCCAAGAATCTTTTATAATATTTCATTTTGTTTCCCTTCTATTAATTGCACCTGAATGAATGGAAACCATCCATTAATGGACGCAGTAACAGGACACGTGACCGATGTGACTGTTTACAATCTCATGGCACGTTTTACTCTTTTATGCAGAACATTATTGACATTACTCTTTTTCAGCAATCTACCATCAAGTAGTGAGAGCTGAGCCCGAAGGAAAAATGTTTATAAAAGATTATCCAAGTTATTTTATTTCTACTTGCTTTTACAGCACCAACATATTCCTCAGTGCTGTACGGAAGTTCTCATTAAAATCAGTCTCTATTCATGACCTACAATCTTATATTGTCCCCAGACACATGCACAAAATTCATAGTAAGTCCATTAACCCTTTCAGTATTTTTTTTTACTGTGAATAAAAACTAGAGTACTCAGAAGAAGCAAAGACATCCATCTCCCACCATCTGATAAATATAGGAAAGGCTTTATTGAATGTTCCATGCCAATAAGACAAGATACATGTTAAAAAATGCAATGCATTTCGGATCACTTACAATCCTTCTTCATGGCAAGAGGCCACCCAAAAAATACAGGATGAACATACTGTATAAACTTAAGACCCCAGTTCTACAAGCCAACTGTGCTATAACTACTAGCACAAATAGTACTAGTACTATTACTACTACAAAATATTTTGATGTAAGCTGCAGACAGTGTGGCCCCCTTTTCACTGAGCTGGGCCGTTCATATATAGTCCCTCCAAAGCTGGGTGTCCGGTTGGGACCCGGTGACTTTCTGCCACTATTCACACTAAGTAGGTTTCAACATTAGAGAGTGTGGGACAGCTTTATGCTTTTTTTTAATCAAAAACAGTGTTTACTGAGTACCCTATGTTAATAATTTAATGCACTTGCTTTTTTACTTATTTATTTTCGTTAGGGTATATGCACACATCTTTTCTTTGGTTTAGACAGTAGGGAACAGGTCTACAGATGTGCACTAAAACCACCAGATCTAGTGCCAACAGTAAGATGTTTGCTTGCATTGTATAACCTTCACCAGATGAATAAAGGTCCATTTACTGACCGGTGGCACTAATGAAGTAATTGATCTGTAAGGCTGTGTGCACACGCTGCAGATTCCGCTGCGTTTCCGCAGCGGTTTTGGCCGCTGCGGACACGCAGCAGTTATAGCTGCGGTGTACAGTACCATTCATTTGAATGGAAAAACAAAAAACGCTGCGGAAAAAAACGCGCGGATTTGCTGCGGTTTTGAATCCGCAGAAAGAATTGCATGTCAATTCTTTCTGCGGAAACCGCTGCGGGTTCCTATCTCCACCATTGTGGAGATAGTGAATCCGCAGGACCAAACCGCAGGCAAAACCGCAGATAATCCGCAGGTCTTTGGACCTGCGGATTATCTGCGGTTTTTGCAAAATCCGTGCGGATTAATCCGCAGCGGAATCCGCAGCGTGTGCACACAGCCTAAATATTTACCCACCATCGGCTATTTGGTAGCCTGTTTGCACAGTCTGACAGCATTTTATGGTGCCCACTGTTCGATCTGTGAAAGCTGGTTCAGGGCACATAGGCAACTGTTGTTCTTGGAAGTGTATGTCCTGTTTACAAAGTATGATGCAGCTCTAAAGATCATTTCACCTGACGAGCGAGAGCGTTTTGCGAAACCAGCCTGTTTAGACTACAAGATTATCGTCAATGAGTTTTCCTATGAACCCTCGTTCATGAAAATCTTTTACTGTAAATGCACCTTGACACTCATTCATATTTTAGTAGTCCTTACAGTACATGACTTTAGGTATGGCAGTTTCTTTTTGCTATTTGTGCATTGTTATACATAATAAAAATGTTACGTTTTAAATAGAAAAAAAAAAAAAGATTATTCTGTAGACATTGCCAGAATTCATTATGCCATTTAAAATGTGTGTGTTTGTCCAGCGGAGCCAAGGTATCTAGAATGCTTTGAGCTATATTTACAGTGGAGAAAATAAGTATTTGATACACTGCCGATTTTGCAAGTTTTCCCAACTACAAAGAATGGAGAGGTGTGCAATTTTTATCTTAGGTACACTTCAACTGAGAGACAGAATTTAAAAATAAAAACCAGAGAATCATATTGTATGATTTTTAAATAATAAAATTGCATTTTATTGCATGAAATAAGTATTCCATCACCTACAAACCAGCAAGAATTCTGGCTCTTACAGACCTGTTAGTTTTTCTTTAAGACGCCCTCCTACTCTGCACTCATTACCTGTATTAATTGCACCTGCTTGAACTTGTTGCCTGTATAAAAGACACCTGTCCATACATTTAATCATACTCCTACTTCTCCACCATGGCCAAGACCAAAGAGCTGTCTAAGGACACCAGGGACAACATTGTAGACTTGCACAAGGCTGGGATGGGCTACAGGACAATAGGCAAGCAACTTGGTGAGAAGGCAACAGCTGATAGCACAATTATTAGAAAATGGAAGAAACATCAGTTATCAAGAAAAGGTTGATTGAATATGGGAACCGTGGTTACTTAGTCAGAGGTCTGCCCCTTTGCATTATGTCTTTTCATATGATTTTTTTATGCAAGTGTTGATATGTTTTCTGTTTTATACTGTACATTATGTCAGTCTATGAGTACATGCATTTATGCTTCTGTTTCCCTTGTTTAAACCCCTACGTTGGGGGTGTTGTTGCTTATATGTTTTATTTTTTGAAAATATGCAATGAAAATTTATTGAAGTAAAGAAAATGGAAGAAACACAAGATGACTGTCAATCTTCCTCGGTTTGGGGCTCCATGCAAAATCTCGCCTCATGAGGTAAGGATGACTCTGAGAAAGGCCAGGAATCAACCCAGAACTTCATGGAAGATACAATCAATGACCTGTAGGGAACAGAACATTACCGTTAGTAACACACTACGACATTGTGGATTAAAATCCTGCATGACACCCAAGGATCCCTTGCTCATGCCAGCACATGTCCGGGCCCATTTGAAGCTCACCAGTGACCTTCTGGGTGATCCAGAGGAGGTGCGTGAGGTCATGTGATTAGATGAGAGGAAAATAGAGCATTTTGGTATCAACTCCACTCGCCGTATTTGGAGGAAGAAGAAGGCTGAGTACAACCCCAAAAACACCTTCCTAACTATGAAGCATGGTGGAGGAAATATCATACTTTGGGGTTGCTTCTCTGCAAATGTACAGGACAACTGCACTGTATTGAAGGGAGGATGGGGTCATATATAGCGAGATTTTGGCCAATAACCTCCTTCCCTCAGTAGCAGCGTTGATGATGGGTTGTGGCTGGTTCTTTCAGCATGACAATAACCCAAAACACACACCCAGGGCAACTAAGGAGTGGCTCCGTAAGAAGCATTTCAAGTTCCTGGAGTGGCCTAGTCAGTGTCCAGACCCGAGCCTAACAGAAAATCTTTGGGGGGAGCTGAAACTCAATGTGACAGCTGTGAAACCTGAACGATCTGGAGAAGTGGGCCAAAATCCCTGCTGCAGTGTGTGCAAACTTGATGGTGAAGAACTACATGAAACGTCTGACCTCTGTAATTGCAAACAAAGATATCTGTACCAAATGTTAAGTTCTGTATTTCTATTGTATCAAATACTTATTTTACCAACTGTATATATGGCTATTCCTTGCAATAATACAATCTAAAGTTTTAGAATAATAACGTTCCTGCTTTGATCAGTTTGTGTGTGCCTATATACCACATCTAGGGAACACTGAACTGGAGCCTAGCTAAAAAAAAAAAGGTCACCATCACCCAGAATCTATTTTAGTATAGTGTTTAGTGGATAAATCTTTACATACTGATTGCTAGTGATGAGTTGTTTGACACCCAGAAATAAAATGCTGTGTGGTCTCTGCTCAGTGTTATCTGCAAGAGAGGGGAATGCAATCAGGTCATAGGATTGCCAACACAGGGTTGGTCTAAATAAAAAGGTAAGGAAACTCCTTAATAAATGTCCTATTAAAGCTATTCTTTTTTGAGTATGGTTGGAATCACACATGTAGTTTTGATGCAGTTTGGGGGTAGTATGTGTGTGTGTGGGGAGGGGGGGTAGCCAAAACCAGGAGTAGATTTACCGGGAGTGAGGAGGCTTTTTTTCCCCAAAAAAATTTGCAGTATTTCAAAATTTCAAATATACTCCATTCATTTATAACAATATGATCTGGATTGATTCATACAAGCCGCCATTCATTTATAGAACAGCATTATGCTTGTATGACCGCTATATATTCTTGTTCCTCAACCGCTTGGATATTTCACTAATAAAACCGTAAACCTACTTTTATGCTCATTTCTGGAACAGTCATAAGTAAACTTCTTCTATTACAATCTTTTTTTTTTTTCAAATTAAAGCGAAGATTTAGGAAAAAGGAAAAAAAAGACTCATTTATTTACCAGCAGTGTATTATTTTGAAATAATTTTGGATTTTACATTACATTTGCAGATTTTTTAACGGTGTCGTCAGCAAATGAAAATACCAGACAGATGGAAGATTGTGGAGCATGACAGCAAAATTGACATTGCCTGGATAATGACAGCAGTTTTATGAAGCAATAATGGATCCAAGGTTACTTAGCTTTCAATCATAGGAGGACAATATGGAAATAGCAAGGGAATTGAAACATGAATGTAATGGACACATATAGAGGAGCTAGTCTACGAGCCAAAAGGGTGTGACTTAGTCAATGAGACGACTGCAACAAACGAGGTTTTTTGTCTCCTAGATCATGGTGCAGTGCCTACATTTCCGCAGCAGTCCATCGTGCATGGTAATACACGTTATTAAATTCTGTTGTATCGACCCTGATGTAAAAGAGAAACAAGAGCCAAAAATAACAAAACAATGGCGTTGACTCGTAAACGTCAGAACGCAAAGACTTAGCATTTCATGAACGAAAGGGTCTAATTTTCTTGCTGTGCCGTAGTAAATCTGAGCTTTGAAACAGTTAATAAATTGAAGAAGGATTAGCCTAGTAGAGCCATGTCATTATAAACCTAGGCACGTGATCCGTTCATCTTAATTTTATCCAATAGGATCCGAAAGGGGCTATTTGTGTCTCCTTACATCATCTCCATCAACCAGGGCCGTGACTCCCCTCCCTTAGTGCACGCAATGCAGTTCAGAAGCCCATGAATAAATGATATGGAGCTGAGGTTGCACTGACCCCTTCTGGGGTCTATTGACCCTTTGTGAATTGGCCATTTTTCCATTTTCATTTCCTGAATCGGTGAATATAGTTTTATTTTGAAATATAAGTTACAATCTGGTAACATTGCAATAAGCCCACACCAGTGTCTAAGCCACGACTGAGCATCATGGTCAACAAGGTACAGCAGTGGGCAAATATGAGACAATAATCTAATCGTAGCCCCTTCCCATTGAGTTTTATTAACCAAATATATTACAATGTACAACAGACTTATTGTAATTTCATTACGTCATAGTTGCTGCTGGTATATTTTTCCAATATTATTATTATGCTTTGCTTACATAGCGCCATCATATTCTGCAGCGCTTTACAGACATTATCATCACTGTCCCCATTGGGGCTCGCAATCTAAATACATATATTTCTATATATTTGTAGCTATACAAAACTTTTACGTTCTACATTCTAATATTCATATACCTAAAAATAGCATTTTTTTCTCCTCATGTTCCCTGAAATATTATGCTGAGTGGAAATAACAAAGCTCAATTCATTGGTGATAACCAACGGGTAATTTTATTTCACAGTACTAAGTGATTTCACACTGAGGTTTATTATTTTTGCTTGAACAAATGACCAATATAAGGCCTCGTTCACATCAGTACTTTTCATCAGTGATTATATGCAAAAAAACAAGAGTGGAACTTACAGAGAAAAACTATAATTGAAAGATTAACATATGTTTGGGGTTTTAGAGATGCTCCTGGTTTTGGCATAGAAATATGGATGAAATACTGACCAAAAACACTGATGTGTGAATAAAGCCTAAGACACTATACAAGTAATGAACTAACACAGACATCCAGGACTTAGGAGTATTCGGGTAAAGTATAACATTTATTTATTTTTGGGGATTTCGCAAGCCACTTTCATCATCCACTGAAAATTGCTATTTTAGATTACTTATTAAAAATACTCATATTTTAGTTATAGCTATTTATGACACATAGATTTTATACTTCATTATTAATAAACCTTAAAGAACTACCAGTAGATATGTTTTCAACAAACAGCGTACATTAAAAATGTGAAAATATTTCCCAGAATTATCTTGTCAGAAGTTGCGGGCCTATAAAGAACATTTTTTTTTTGTGTCCCATCAAGCACACTTCAGACTAATATTGTCTTAAAAATACAAACTGCAATGGTAGCTGAACCAAAAATCGTTTTCATTTTCATTAAAGCTGACAAAATGAAAAAATGAGAGAGCTTTATTTCACACAGGTAATCCACTGTGTATAGTTATAGTTCACGTTTCGGCCTATGATATGGCCTTCGTCAGAACTAAGGATACATAAACAGAAATAAAAAAGAAATAATATATTTAGAACAGCAGCAAAAATCAGTGCAAATTACTATACATGGATGATAAGTGTACAACAACATATACTTAGGCTAGTTTCACACTAGCTTTTCTGCCATCTGCGCACGGCCGCCGATAAGCACCGCCCCCTGCCACGCCCCCTCCTGACATCACCGCCTATTATCGCACATGGCCGCATGCGATCTGCGCACCCTATCTTTAATATAGGGTGCGCAGACCGTGCGCAGACCGTGCGCTAGTGGGATTTTTGAGTGCGCTGCGCACTTTTGTAGGTGTGCTGGTGTGCGCTGAACGCAGCATGTTGCATTTTGGCGCGCTCGGCGCACCTTCAAAAGTGCGCAGCGCACTCAAAAATCCTACTAGCGCACGGTCAGCGCATGGTCTGCGCACCCTATATTAAAGATAGGGTGCGCAGATTGCATGCGGCCATGTGCGATAATAGGCAGTGATGTCAGGAGGGGGCGCGGCAGGGGGCGGGGCTTATCAGCGGCCGTGCGCAGACAGCAGAAACGCTAGTGTGAAACTAGCCTTAGACAAACAGATCCGAGGATCTAATCTTTCGAACCATAGTAACAAGAAATGTACCGCACTGACAATTTTTTTCCTTGGACCGAGGCAATGCATTTTATGAATCGACTGAAGAAAAAATAGGCACTTTATCCTCCAACATGAATTCTTGCTTCTTTATAAGAAAAATTAATTTGCATAGACAATGTTAAAAATTATTATATTTGAAAAAGGCCACAATATGGCCGAAACGTATCTTTCACTGGCAGAATAAACCTTTGATACGATTTTTCACCCGGATTGGATGCTGCTCTCTTTCTTTTTTATGGATATTTTTGTTCATTTGGGTTCATGAACTTGGAGCTTGCATCCACATTATCCTTGTTGTGCTGTCGGTTGTCTTTCGCTGAACGTTAAAAATGATTATCAGAACATAATAAAATTGCTTAATCGTGGTTGTTCAATACTTGTTACCATCACCATTGAGCACCCGGGCTGTTAATGATGCAAGTTTGGCAAGCTATTCTGTTTGATTGTGAATGCATCTTATGGGTCCGTGAAAAAAAATCGGAACTCACATGGATGACAACCGAGCCGGGTACGGTTTTCACGGACTGACAAAATGGAGAAGGCGAAGCCACTTTTTTTTTCCTATACATGTCTGAGAAAAACTGATGCCACTCGGATCCACATTTGATCAAAGTCTGAGCAGAATAATCGGACCCTTTTTTTATTACCCTTATATAGTAAAAAACACACAGTCCAAAAAAATGATCTAAAGAAAATACTTAAAGTGATCCCCATCATTCAATACATGCTCAAATATCCAAACATTATATACCAAAACATATATCTGTAATAGAAAAAAATGTAAATTGTGATTAAAACATTATGAACTGAAGTTTGTCTATAATAGGACAAAAGCCACACTTCAATGAAAGCCCTGGTTATGATCTAATATTTGTGGTATATACATAGTAAATAACATACAGAGAGGTTCCAGGCATACCTAAAGTCTCCCCACAATATCATGCCTTTATTCTTTTCTTGATACCCCTGTGGACCTAACTTTGGATATGTAACCTGTGATCACATGGCAGTTGTATTCAATTAGTTCTGTCCTAGCTCTAATTAGTTCTCTACATCCAATACCCCTGAGGTAGGGGCAGGGAAGCACTGGGCCAGCAGTGGACATGGTCTACCAGTGGGAGCAGATCTGCCTATATTACTCATATTAATACCAAATATACATATTTTTTCTTAATGATAGACTATTTTCAATATCATCAAATTAAATTCACAAATGTATATTTGATCTTTCAAATTGCTTATTAGTGCATTATATCTATTAAGTGTTATGAGTATCTACTTTAGCAATTGGATGGATGGACCAGAACTGATAAGCTGAAGTGATCCAACAGCCCAAGCCTCCCATAGTAGCTAGGATTACAGGTGTGCACCACAGCACCCAACTTATTAGTGCATGACTGAGGTTTCAATAGGGATTTTGGTTTATTATATGTGACCCACTAGGTTCATATTATGGTGATCAAAATTTTAAAATGTTTAAAATGTTTTTGGTTTGTCATGTATATTTTAATGTATACCTAATAAAATGTGGATGTGTGATTTTTTTTAATGTAGAAGATCATTATGTGTCCTTATCCTTTAAGGGGTTGTCCAGTCAAAACCGATAAGTCTGCAGTCACTTGGTGTGACTGCAGACTTATGAATCCCCCCTGCACTTTGCGCTGCAGGGATTCGCGGGTTTCACAGCCGGAATCAGAGGGTATGTATGAATTATACATACCCCCGTCTAGTGGGCGTGGCCTCGCTCCATACACTTGTATAGAGCCGAGGCCGCGACCCGTCTAGTGACATGACCGGCAAAATCCTGCAGCAGAATCCGCAACGTGTGCACACACCCTTAATGTTCTCATACTATATCTTGCGCAACACAAGGCCAGACAGTATTATCATTGGGATAAGAGGCCACTGGAGAGCGTATAGTACATGTTTGAGTAATATATGTAGCAATAAACCTCTGTAAGAGAAGATGAAGTGGTTGGAGTCCTGAGAGGCTCTCTACCTGTGCTTCCTGCACACTCTTCCATACCATTTCTATAATGTCAATTACACCTCTACAAATTGGGAGCACACAGCCTAACAATAGGAATCTGCAATAAATGCAATTTTTTGCTATTCAGTAAGTCTTTAAGTCTCTACTTGTCATCATACATGTGCATGTTTTATCATGTTCTTTTTTACATATGCTATGTATATATGCTGACATAATATGGATGTCAATTTGCAATATGCAAATATTTAGTCATTTTACTCTTAACAACTTTTATGGCCGAGTCCTTATTTCAAGCAATGGACAGTTCCCCAGTGTAAACATCTGGATCCAGAAGAACCATCTTGCTGAGAAATTTGGGTTTGCATTCATTCCTGGCTTTTACGTTCTTGTTGCACTAAAGTCTATTTTGTCTCTGGCTGTTGCACATATATAGGAGCTTATACAATAAACTCTTCACAATTAAAGTCTTGCACTACAGGCAGCTTCAGATCCTTCTATTTTTTTCTTTTTTTTTATTTTGCTATCATCTCCTTCTAAGCTTGTATTTTTCACAAAGACTTCAATGTGTGTCTCTTAATATTTGCCATTGCATATTCTTTATATATGCTGGGTATTTCCTGCAATACATTTATACTGCTGCAGCATTTTAACCCGTAATGTATTTTTTAAAATCTGTCTAGATATCTCTTTTTTTGCTATTTCTATAGTACAGACCTTTAGTATGCATATTGCTAATTTTGCATTTTTTCCCTCAGTAAAGAAAGTACATATAATATATGGCTCAGTTATACATTTTCATTATTCCAGATTTTCATTGTTGATATCAAACTACAATTAAGTAACTTGTGACATCTCCAAATGTCTTTATTACAAATTAGGCTTCTACAAGTGACAATATTGTAAGTCGTGCTGCATCCTCAGATATCATTACACAAGCGCCATCTAGCGTTGGATAAAGTGCTTTTCTTTAAATATCCAAAGTAGTGTTGAGCATTCCGATACCGCAAGTATCGGGTATCGGCCGATACTTGCTGTATCGGAATTCCGATACCGACTTCCGATATTTTTTCAATATCGGAATTCGGCATCGGAATCGGAAGTTCAGTTGATTGACGGCCTGACGTCATCATGATGCGCGGTGTGTGCGCATCATGATGCGCCGTCATTTCGGGCCTTCCGGGGGTCTCTGCCGGCCTGCCGGGGGGCTGTGCCGGCCTGCCGGGGGGCTGTGTGGACTGCCCGGGGTCTGTACCGGCCTGCCGGGGGGCTGTGCCGGCCTGCCGGTGGTCTGTGCACCCTGTGGGGGTCTGTACCGGCCTGCCGGGGGGCTGTGCCGGCCTGCCGGGGGGCTGTGCTGATGTCCGGGGGTCTGTGCAAGCATCGTCCGATGGGACTACAAGTCCCATCGGGCGATGCCTGCTACCATGACAGTGATTGACACATTAGCCAATGATGGGACAGTAGTAGTCCCATCATCCGGCTAATGTGTTAAATGTTAAAAAAAAAAAAAAAAAAAATACTACATACATACTACATGCATGCTACATACATACTACATGCTACATACATACTACATATATACTACATACATACTACATACATGCTACATACATACTACATGCATGCTACATACATACTACATATATACTACATACATACTACATACATACTGCATGCTACATACATACTACATACATACTACATACATACTACATGCATGCTACATACATACTGCATGCTACATACATACCACATACATACTACATATATACTACATGCATGCTACATACATACTACATATATACTACATGCATGCTACATACATACTACATGCTACATGCATGCTACATACATACTACATACATACTACATGCTACATACATACCACATATATACTACATACATACTACATATATACTGCATGCTACATACATACTACATATATACTACATGCATGCTACATACATACTACATGCTACATACATACTACATATATACTACATGCATGCTACATACATACTACATATATACTACATGCTACATGCATGCTACATACATACTACATACATACTACATGCTACATACATACCACATATATACTACATACATACAATACATTCATACAATACATACATAGACATACAGTACATATAACATAGAGTAACAAACTTACCAATACTTGTCACATTGTTCCCCGAAGCCATTGTCGTCTACGGAATAAATATTAACATAACAAACCACAAAAATACTCACCCACGATCCGAAGCAGTCCACGAGTGTGTCCCACGACGATCTTGGGTAGAGAACTGCAGCATCAGATGATGCTGCCGTTCTCTACGGGCTGCAGGAATCCAATGACGGAAGGTAGGTATCCTTCCGCACTGTATTCCTCCGCCACTTAAAAAAAAAAGTCCCTAGTCTCACTTTATGCCATTGCTGTGTGGGAAATTCCCACACAGCAATGGCATAAAGTGAGACTAGGGACTTTTTTTTTTTAAGTGGCGGAGGAATACAGTGCGGAAGGATACCTACCTTCCGTCATTGGATTCCTGCAGCCCGTAGAGAACGGCAGCATCATCTGATGCTGCAGTTCTCTACCCAAGATCGTCGTGGGACACACTCGTGGACTGCTTCGGATCGTGGGTGAGTATTTTTGTGGTTTGTTATGTTAATATTTATTCCGTAGACGACAATGGCTTCGGGGAACAATGTGACAAGTATTGGTAAGTATGTTACTCTATGTTATATGTACTGTATGTCTATGTATGTATTGTATGAATGTATTGTATGTATGTAGTATATATGTGGTATGTATGTAGCATGTAGTATGTATGTAGTATGTATGTAGCATGCATGTAGCATGTAGTATGTATGTAGCATGCATGTAGTATATATGTAGTATGTATGTAGCATGCATGTAGTATATATGTAGTATGTATGTAGCATGTAGTATGTATGTAGCATGCATGTAGTATATATGTAGTATGTATGTAGCATGCAGTATATATGTAGTATGTATGTAGTATATATGTGGTATGTATGTAGCATGTAGTATGTATGTAGTATGTATGTAGCATGCATGTAGCATGTAGTATGTATGTAGCATGCATGTAGTATATATGTAGTATGTATGTAGCATGCATGTAGTATATATGTAGTATGTATGTAGCATGTAGTATGTATGTAGCATGTAGTATGTATGTAGTATGTATGTAGTATGTATGTGGTATGTATGTGGTATGTAGTATGTATGTAGCATGCATGTAGTATATATGTAGTATGTATGTAGCATGCAGTATATATGTAGTATGTATGTAGTATATATGTGGTATGTATGTAGCATGTAGTATGTATGTAGCATGCATGTAGTATATATGTAGTATGTATGTGGTATGTATGTAGCATGTAGTATGTATGTAGCATGCATGTAGTATATATGTAGTATGTATGTAGTATGTATGTGGTATGTATGTAGCATGCAGTATGTATGTAGCATGCATGTAGTATATATGTAGTATGTATGTAGCATGTATGTAGTATGTAGTATGAATGTAGCATGTATGTAGTATGCATGTTGTATGTATGTAGCATGTAATTTTTTTTTTTTTTTTTTTTTTTTTTTCCTTTAACACATTAGCCGGATGATGGGACTACTACTGTCCCATCATTGGCTAATGTGTCAATCACTGTCATGGTAGCAGGCATCGCCCGATGGGACTTGTAGTCCCATCGGACGATGCCTGCACAGACCCCCGGAGCCTGCACAGCCCCCCGGCAGGCCGGCACAGCCCCCCGGAGCCGGCACAGCCCCCCGGCAGGCCGGCACAGCCCCCCGGCAGGCCGGCACAGCCCCCCGGAGCCGGCACAGCCCCCCGGCAGGCCGGCACAGCCCCCCGGCAGGCCGGCACAGCCCCCCGGAGCCTGCACAGACCACCGGCAGGCCGGCACAGACCACCGGAGCCTGCACAGACCCCCTGGCAGGCCGGCACAGCCCCCCGAAAGGCCCGTACAGACCCCAGAGAGGCTGTACAAGGGCAGGAAAGGGTTTTTCTTATTCCGATACCGGAAGTCCCATAGACTTGAATGGGACTTCCGGTATCGGAATCGGCGATACCGATACTTTTTTTAAAGATCGGCCGATACCATCCGATACGATACTTTGAAGTATCGGACGGTATCGCTCAACTCTAATCCAAAGTGGTAAATTATTAGTACTAAGGTTCCATCACAAACTGTATATTTGACTCTGGATATGTGCACACGTTCAATATTTGCTGAAAAATCTTCTACAAACACTGCTTAACATCCGCATGTTTTTGTAACGTTTTTGAGTGTATTTTTAAGCTTTTTTTCCCATTCATTAAAATGCTACAAGAATTGACATGCTGAAGATTTGAAACTGCTTCAAATACGAAAGGAAAAAATAAGCAACATGTGCATGGAACTTCAAAAAACTCATTCACTTTGGGAAAGTGCTGTGTTTTTCAAGGCAAAAATGCGGGAAAAAATGTGGTAAAAATGTGACGTGGGAACATGGCCTTTATGTTGATTACTTAAGATGTAGTGAGGAAAATAAGTATTTGATACACTGCCAATTTTGCAAGTTTTCCCAACTACAAAAAATGGAGAGGTGTATAATTTTCATTGCAGGTACACTTCAACTGTGAGAGACAGAATATTAAAAAAATCCAGAAAATCACATTGTATGATTTTTACCAAACTAATTAGCATTTTATTGCATGAAATAAGTACCGTATATACTCGAGTATAAGCCGACCCGAGTATAAGCCGAGGCACCTAATTTTGCCACGGAAAACTGGGTAAGCTTACTGACTCGAGTATAAGCTGTGTATGCATTGACCCCTCATCCCTGTACTGGTATGCATGGCTCCCCCATCCCTGTATACATGGCGCCCTCATCCTGTCCTGGTATGCATGACTCCCCTATCCTGTCCTGGTATGCATAGCTCCCCCATCGCTGTCCTGGTATGCATTGCTCCTTATCCCCTATCCTTGTATGAATGGTTCCGATTAAAAAAAAAAAGCAATAAACATCCTACTCACCTTCCACCCACCCTCGCAGCATCTTGTTGGTCCTGGCGCCCTCGTAGCATCTCGTTGGTTCCGGCGCCAGCAGCTCTTCCTGTGCGGAGCGATCACGTGGCCCCGCTCATTAATGAATATTCCCTCCACGCCTATGGGAGTGGAGAGGTGTGCATATTCATTACCTTAATGAGCGGGGCCACGTGATCACTTGGCACAGGAAGAGCTGCTGACGCTGGAACCAACGAGATGCTGCGAGGGCACCGGGACCAATGAGAGGCTGCAAGGGTGTGCAGGAGGGTGAGTAGGATGTCTTCTGGAAGCCAGCTATTCATTTCTCTTTAGCAGCAGCACAGGCTTTAGCCACAGCCGCCGGCTCCTGCCTCTGTGACTTGCCGCTCCCCCTTCCCCGCCGGCTTTCTGGGACAATTGACTCATGCATAAGCCAAGGGGGCATCTTCAGCACAAAATAATCTGCTGAAAAACTCGGCTTATACAAGAGTATATACAGTATTTGATACAATAGAAAAGCAGAACTTAATATTTGGTACAGAAGCCTTTGTTTGCAATTACAAAAGTCAGACTTTTCCTGTAGTTCTTGACCAGGTTTGTACACACTGTAGCAGGGATTTTGGCCCACTCCTCCATACAGATATTCTCCAGACCTGAACTCAATAGAAAATCTTGGAGGGAACTGAAATTCAATCTTGCCAGCGACATCCCCGAAACCTGAAAGATCTGGAGAAGATCTAAAAGTCCTGTTACACATAGCGACGCTCCAGTGATCCTGACAACGATACGACCTGGTAAGGATTGCTGGTACATTGCTACATGGTCGCTAGTAAGCTGTCAAACAGGCAGATCTACTCAATGACGCAGCAACGATACGGCAATCCGTATAACGTCCTCGGCGGTCGTTGGGACCTTGTCACACAGCAGCTATTCTGATGAAAACACGCCTGCATCCCTGAGTTCTGAGTCACCAACGAGGTCGCCCGTCGTTGTTATTGTGTCAAACACAGCGATGCATGCTGGCCAGCGGGACACCAACGATCAAAAAATGGCCTAGGACATTTGAGCACGATCAGCGATATCCAGCGGGGGGACCGGTCGCCGTTATGTGTCACACGTAGCGCGATCGCTGGCGAGGTCGCTGTTGTGTCACAAAACCTGTGACGTTTCAGCGATCTCGCTAACGATCTCGCTATGTGTGAAGTACCCCTAAGCCATGCCAGGACCTTGAAATGCTTCTTACGGAGCCACTTCTTAGTTGCCCTTGGTGTGTTTTTCCGGTTATTGTCATGCTGGAAGACCCAGCCATGACCCATCTTCAATGCTCTTATTGAGTGAAAAGGGTCGTTGGCCAAAATCTCACTATGCATGACCCTATTCATCCTCCCATCAATACAGTGTAGTCTTCCTGTCCCCTTTGCAGAACAGCACCCTCAAAGTATAATGTTTCCTGCACCATGCTTCATGGTGGGATGGTGTTCTTGGGATTGTACTCATCATTTTTCTTCCTCCAAACACGGCGAGTGGAGTTAATGTCAAAAAGTTCTATTTTAGCCTCAACTGACCATGTGATCTTCTCCTATGCCTCCTCCGGATCATCCAGATGGCCTTGGCAAGCTTCAAACAGGCCTGGACATGTGCTAGTATGCAGGGGGACCTTGCGTGTCCTGCAGGAATTTAACCCCTGATGCATAGTGTGTTACTAATGGTAATGTTTGAGCCTGTGGACCCACTTCTCTACTTATTTCATGCAATAAAATGCAATTTAATTATTTAAAAATCATGCAATTTAATTTCCTAATATTTTTTAGTTTTAGATTCTGTCTCTCACAGATGAAGTGTACCGACGATAAAAATTACAGACCTCTCCATTCTTTGTCGGTGGGAAAACTTGCAAAATTGGCAGTGTATGAAATACTTATTTTCCCCACTGTATAGTACAGCGTCCTATTGACCATGATTAGATTTAGTTCATGGACAGGGCCGTCTTTGACATTTATGCTGCTCTAGGCACTTTACGTGCTCACGATCCCAACTGGTAAGTCAGACTAAGGCTGGGGTCACGCTTGTGAGTGCAATGCGAGAACCTCGCGCCTCAATACCCTGCACTGCCACCGGCGGTTCGGATTGGAGCGTTCAGCTGCATAGAAAGACATGCAGCCGCACACTCCGGTCCCGAGTGCCAGTGGCAGTGCCAGGTATTGAGGTGAGAGACTCATGAGTTCCTCGCATTGCACTCGCAAGGCCGGTCACACTGTTGTAGAATACAGACAAATTCTATATAAGGGGAAGGAACTAACTAGGCATGTCTCCTCCGTGAAGGGTCTCGAACCGTCGGGGCTGTCACCTATATTGCGGGGTAGAAAGCTTGAGACTCCAGACCGTAATCTGTGTTTGAGAAAAGGGGGTGTGACTAAGCGGACAGAGCTGCAGCGCTCGAGTGACCAGACAGTTTGGGCGGGAACTTCGGGCGCGCGGGACGGCTGTGAGGTAAAATCAGCTGAGAGGCTTATGGGCAGAGCAGAGCCTGGGACGGCAGAGCGCTTTGACAGGAGACCGTCGACTGAGTACTGCTCAGACACCGCTGTCCCAGCCGACATCACTGCCCTCGCTGAGTCCACTGACACAGCCGACAACGCTGCCACAGCCGGCCCCGCTGACAGTACTGACCGCCAGAGACAAGGTCTGTGAACGGGACTTAAGCGTGTCGATTCGGCACAGTGAACCGGGCTGCCCATTGTAGACTGTGTTTGGGCAGTGCTGCAAATCTCCGTAGTGTTGGGACACTCACCGCTGAGGATTAGGAATTATCCCTATTCATCACCTCATCTGCTGGACCCAAGACCCGCATCAGGATCCTGGAGATTCACCACCATCTTCAGGACCACGGGAGGACACTGCCAACGTCAAAATACTACATCATTTACCTCAGGATTGTGACAGACCCCCACTGTGTGGCAATTTAGGCAGCACCAGTCACAAACAGAAGTTCCAACTGCGACTGGCGCCTGAGTGATATGTTATATTTTTTTGCATTGTCGGCTTTACTTGTCACTGTTCCTCAAGTTATCCGCATTAGTCTTTTGCTGTATTAGGGAATATTATCCCTCCATTTTCTCCCTGCATCAAGTTTTTACTGTATAAAAAAAACTCTTTCACCCTTGGTCTGTGTACAGTCCGTTACTGCATCCTACGTGCCTGCAGTCTCCTCACAGCTATGCGAGAAAACATCACATAGCACTTGGACCAGTGTTAATCTATGGGGTAACTCACATCACCGTATTTTTTCTCAGGCGTATTTGACGTGCGTGTAAAATCGCAGCATGCTGCAATTGTATGCGTATATCGTCCGAGACTCTCCAATGCAAGTCTATGGTGCGAGGAAAACTCACACCACACAGACCATTCGTCTAGCTTACAACAAATACGCATACATTTTCCTCATTTCACCCCACTGAGCCATTTAATTCAATGGGGAAAATCAGTGAGAATTGAAAAGGCACACGCATGTCATACGGATGTCATACGGATACATAGGTGAGGGAAAATCACATCATTGCATTGCAAGCGCATAACACATGGATGACCATACGGGGAACACTTGTGCGATTCTTGGCAGTGAGACTCTGACCGATTTTCCATACGTTAAATGTGACCCCGGCCTAAGGGTATGTGCATGTAAAGGGGCACTGGAAGTGAGGTTTGTTGGATGCAGTGAAGAGCCGGAGGCAGTGAAGGAGCTAACAGGATTTACTACAACAGGTTATCATCGCACAAGGAATACCCCACACAGGGAGATGAAATCAACAGTGAAATAACATGGGAACACTGAACGCAACAACAGGATTTGCACAAAAGCACAATATTTGGAAAAAAAACGTGTATCAAAAAGATAACTTATCACTTCCAGTTCTTGTTGGGGAGGGGCTGGAATATCTTCTGACGGCGTCATAAATCGTGGAATGAAAGGCACTGTCTCCCGACTGTGCCGATGTATCCTGGCTCGCTTAACTTGAGTGCGTTGGAACGTTGAAGCAGTCTCTTTTGTTGATTCCTCAGGAATGGCACAGAACACTAACAGCATGCATGCTCGTAGGCTGAACAGAGCGAGTAAGATTATCTTTCACTGAGATCGGGAAGGAACTGTCCAGTAAAGGAAGGTCCGGGGATAGCTCAGAAAGGACACAGTCAGTGGGCAAGTCAAGCCGCTGGGGGATAGATGATGAGGAGCTAGCAGTCAGAGCAGTGGGGAGGGAGTCAACCTTTTCCTTGTTCTCCTGTTGCCTTCCCGCCAAATCCCTCTCATTCCCACGCTCAGACTCCTTTTATCTCCCTCACGCCCCCTGCTGTCCAGTGCAAAGATCCTCCCCACTCAGAAGAATCGTCCCCCGGCAACAGTGGTGACAGTCCCGATAGTTCCAGCCTCAAAGTGTACCAGGAACCGCTGACTCTGTCCTGGCTCATCTTCTTACAAGCACATAACATATTTTTCAGGTGCTTATGCTCAGTAACCTATTTAAGAAAAGCGTTAAAGAAACACTAAAAAGAATGAACATATGCACTATAATGTAAAAACAACTTGCCATTCACACGTTCCTTGTTTTGAGCCCTTTTTAACTGCTTTATATTTCCAAAAACACAAAGCTAAAGAAGCAGCCATTCTACAAGTAGCTTATACTGCTCATTAGTTTATTCAGTACAATTTTAATAAAAAGCTGGTATTGGACTACAGATACTTTTTGTCACAGATAACACTGGGGAGAAAAACGGAAACGTAACTCCACTGTCTCCAGTCATCATGACAAATGCACAATTTATTGACGAGTGATGGACGTGGCCGCGGCTGCCTCACCTAGGCCAGTCATTGGGGAACTCACAGTGAGCATATGGTATATGCACCTCAGATTCAAACTCATGGAGTATATACGGTCACTGCCAATCATTTATACAGGCCGATTGGACACGTGTTACAGGTAGCGTATGGTTTCTGTACTGTGGTTTACAGAGCAAGAGGTACAGATCTGCAAAATTTTATATTTTTAATCTGGAAAGGTGGATAGTGCTTATAAAAAATATACCAAGATGTTAGAAAATGGAACAAAATAATACGAAAGAAAAGTACTAAACCTGATGTTGCAGGAATGGCTCTTATCTTTCTGGAGGGAAGCAGTCCGATTAGGAAAATGGTACACTCTAACCGTGAACTATGTCTTCCAGAAATGAACAATGACAGAAACCTAAACTCTGTTTTTCATTACGTTAGATCAAGGTTATGACCTCATACCTCCCATTGGGTAGCTCATATGGGGCTGGTTGTGGGATGTGCTAGGTCTCTTAGAATTTTATGTGGTCCTTAAATGAAGGGTAGCACGGTGGCTTGCTGGAGTCCTGGGTTCAAATCTCATCAAGGACAACATCTGCAAGGAGTTGTATGTGTTTCCTCCCACATTCCAAAGACATTCTAATAGGGAATTTAGATTGTGAGCCCCATTGGGGACAGCAATGATAATGTGTGCAAACTGTAAAGCGCTGCAGAATATGTTGGCTTTATATAAAAATGAAGATTATTATTATGATGATTATCATAAATTTCAGGATATCTTCGGCCCTGGAGGTTCCAGGTAGCAGATAATGTCGTCATGCTTCCTATCGTGATTTTACCTTTCTAAACAGATAAAACATGGCATGGATAACATCATCCATAAGACAATATTAAGTTGGAGAGGCTAGGATGGCCTACGTTCATCCCTTTGCTACAACAACGAAAATATATCTCCCAAAAATATTGGAGCAATGCAAATCCCAATATTAATCATTGACCACTGGCTCCAAAGTGTCTTAGACAAGCCTTTTGAAGAGAGGAAGCTCTTGCCTTGGAAGTGTATTTCTCCCTCTCTGAATAAACGAATCCTAGTCTTAAGGGCATGTCACACTAAGAGATATCGCTAGCAATATCGCTATAACTAGTGACGTTATAGCGATATTGCTAGCGATATCTCTGTGTCTGATACTTACCAGCGACCGGCTCCCCCGCTGGTTATCGCTGATCGCGCGAGAACGTTCAGGACTGTTTCTCGTCGTCAGCTTCCTGTGGCGCTTCCTGCTGTGAGGACGAGCGACGCGTGGAGCCGGGCGGGAGGACGCAGGATCGCCTAGTGTGACAGGTAAGTAGCCATCCCCGTCCCCAGCGATGTCGCTGGTGAGATCTGCCTATGTGGCAGCTCACTAGCGACCACTTAGCGATGTACCAGCGATCCTGACTGCGTCATATCGCTAGTCGGGATCGCTGGTACATCGCTAAGTGTGACAGTACCTTTAGTGACTTGTTCTCAGAGCAGATCTATGGAAAAGCTTCATCAATTAGGGAATACAGGTTTTTTTATTTATTTATTTTTTAGAGAAAATTTCACTGAAGGAATTCAAAGAATTTTGGTTCAATAATTTTAAACTATTTTGCCCTTTCTCATAATCCTGATCGGGGCACTACCAGAAAAATTCCACTCAGGTGCAGTCACAATAAAATTGAATTCACCCAAATTTAGAAAGAAAGGTACGTTTGTTGCATGTTGTATTGAAAAACTGAAAGCCCACATAGAGTATAATACCCCCACATCTGGCAGTATGATGGCCCCCACTCAGCGTGATGCCCCTTCAACAATCACTCAGTTCGATATCTACACCCAGTATCATTGCCCCAACTCACCCACCCACACAGTGTAATGGCACCTATGGATAATTCACCAATTTCCCCTCCACCAAGCACAGTACCATGGTCTTCACAGCCAAATACACAGTATGATTGCCCCGTAGTATGATGCTCCCATATTCCCCAATTATTATGATAGACCCTCAGATTGATGATGCCATGGCCCCAGTAGCTTCGCTACTGGGGTGGCAGAGGGAGTGGTCGCCCCGGGCACTGCGCTCTCAGGGAGCCCACCTGGAACTAGGCTATTTTAACTGTATTGGTGTGCACAGCACATCAATACAGTTACATTCTACAACAGAGCAGAGAGAATCGATCTCCCTGCTCTGCTACCCAGCTACTATGGGGCCCCTGAGCAGGCAGGAGGGCCCGGTGCTAACTGTGGGCCCCCCACCCATCATCGCAGGTTCAACTGTATCAACTAGGTGCCGATACAGCATTGATGAGATGATCGTTACACTCCCTCTCCCATAATCCTCTCCTCAGCGTCTGACGTCCCTGACGCAAACACTGACAGCAGGCGTGATGACGTCATTGAATCATAGAATGGTAGAGTTGGAAGGGACCTCCTGGGTCATCTGGTCCAACCCCCTGCTCAAAGCAGGATTCACTAAATCATCCCAGACAGATGTCTATCCAGCCTCTGTTTGAAGACTTCAATTGAAGGAGAACTCACCACCTCTTGTGGCAGCCTGTTCCACTCCATTGATCACCCTAACTGTCTAAAAGTTTTTTCTAATATCTAATCTGTGTCTCCTTCCATTCAGTTTCATCCCATTAATTCTAGTCTTGCCTTGTGCAAATGAGAATAAACATAAACCGTCTACATTGTGACAGCCTTTGAGATATTTGTGGGCAGCTATTAAGTCTCCTCTCAGTCTTCTTTTTTGCAAGCTAAACATTCCCAAATCCTGATCTAGACTGTATGCTTCTGTTAATACATCCCAGTACTGTATTTGCCTTTTTTGCTGCTGCATCACACTGTTGACTCATATTCAGTCTGTGATCTATTAGTATACCCAAGTCTTTTTCACAAGTGCTGTTGCTTAGCCCTATTCCTCCCATTCTGTATATGGTTGTGATGGTGTGATATGCTATATGGATATCATTTTGTGTATATTTCTATATCACTGATTTTCATAGTGTTTTTCTTGATGCCTTGTATGTCTGCAACTTGACTTTTATCTATGTCTCTTGATGACCCCCTGTAGTGTCATAATCCCCCAGGCACCTTTTGTCAGGCATGGGAGGCCTGAGAACGGCCCCAACCCGTTTGGCTACTCCTGGACATGGGAAGGAGGCTGGAAGGGACAGGAGGGGGGAAGTCAGTTCCTGTGTGCAGAGCATGGTGTGAAGACATGACTTCGGAGAGAAAGAAGAGCATATGGAACATGTTATCCACTGTCAGCTGGATTTTGGACTCTCATCTCCCTGGACATGTTATCCTGTTACTGGACTGCATTTAGATTCTGGACTATCTTATCCTTTGTGTGGTGGACTGAATATGGACCTTTCGTATTTTTGCCTAAATAAAGGTCTTGGAATTGTTCACTCTTCGCTTGCTCTGTTGATTGTGTGATACCAGAGAAGGACCCCGTGACAACTGGTGGCAATGGTGGGATCAACAGAGCGTAACCCAGTGGAGAACCACCCACAGAGTGAGTACAGAAATTGGACTGTATCCAGTTTACAGGAGAGAGCCAGAGACCTGGGCCTGAACTACCAGGGACTGACTAAAGAAGCCTTAATTGACCTACTGGTGGGTGCTAGTCAGACCACCTACTCCCATATGTCTGAAGCACAAGCACTGGAGACAGGGATCCCCACCCCAAAAAGCCAGTGTGTTATGATTGAGTCACCGTAGGAGGCAAAAGCAGAAATACAAGCTAAGTCCAGAAAACCAGAGAAGTTGGCAACTATCAGATTGCAGACCCCTGAACCTATCAACACAACTAGCAGTAGCCGTGGGGGGTTCCTACGATGCTCTAGACCCCTCGATCACAGCCGGAGAAATACATAGGCCTAAAGAAAGAAAGGGGAAATCTAAACTGCCCCAGAGCAGACCCCAAAGCAATAGGCAGCCCCCAACATATAATGACGGTGAAGCAAGATGAAAATACTAACACAGACAGAAAGATAGACTGAGCAAAGACGGGGCCCCAAAACTACCTAGATAGGAAAGGACAGGAAGGCTGCTGTCTGCAATCTGCCAAAACCCTATCAAAGACATAAGCCAACCAGCTGATATGAAAAAGGCCCTGAAGCAGCTAGGCTTCAAAAACTGAATCAGCACTCAGGTATTTTCAGAAGACAGAGCTAAATGAATTCAGCACACCCCAGCAGGGAATGGCATAAATCCAGAAAAACAAAGCAAAAACAAAGTCAAAGCACAAAAGCAAAAGGCCGAGCAGCAAACTTAGCTTTGGAGGAGCAGGAATTCAGACTGGTCTCCAAGGATCCCACAGAGAAATCACCCGCAGGGCAGAAGGGCGTCGGCAGCATTATATCCAGTCCGTAACTCCACTCAGCCAGTCACAATCATCAGCCTCAGGTGTTTGACAATCAGGCTCACTACCTTTCTTTACCAGAAGAGGGAGTTCCTCGGGCCTCAGTAATGAAGGGGAAAATGAACTCACAACACCAGTGGGTGGTGTGGTACAAAGAAGAGATGGCGGTTCTGGGCCCCGGCGTCTCTCAGGAGTATATGGAAGAGGCGGTCCGTCGGGCACAGC